>NW_027468565.1:34933629-35016129 GCF_046254945.1 Alosa pseudoharengus | reverse complement strand
GGTGTGGGGGGGGATGGAGACTCCAGGATGTGCGTGCGTGCGTGTGTGCGTGTATGTATGTATGTGTGTGTGTGTGTGTGGAGTAGAGTGTGTGAAGGGTAAAAGGGGTGTTTGGATTCCTCCCGGGGCCAGAAGGGGTCACCACAGGGCCAGGAATGTTCCCACGAAACTCAACACCCAGCGACCGCTTTCCCACCAGACCCAAGGAACCCCCCCCCCCCCCCCACACACACACACACACACACACACATACACAGACACACACAAACACACACACACAAACACACATACCCCAAACTCCCTACTTCCTGGATAGAGATGCTGAGACGTGCTGGGTTTTATGGTTTCCCTGTGGAAAAAGGCATGATTTTGTGGCAAGGTCTGGCATTCGCCTACGCCTACCATGCAGTGTCAATCATGTGAAGTTGTTCTCAGTGTGCCTAGTGTTTTCAGTGAGTGTTTACCCTCTCCAAGCGTGTTTGTGTATGTGTGTGTGTGTGTGTGTGTGTGTGTGTGTGTGTGTTTGTTGTTTTTTTAAGCATTGGCCTGAATGTGAAACCACCAGTGCTGCCACCGCTCCACCCATCCCATCCCAGCCCTGAGCATCCCTCCGGCCCGCCGTTATAGAGCCTGGGGATGAATTCCATGTAGCCTTGTTATCACAGCAGCATCCCTCCCTCCGAGAGTGGGAGTGGTATCTTTTAGATGTCGTGGCGGTCATAGCATTCCAGAGGACTCCATATCTACATTTACATTTACATTTGCATGTGTTCTTTTGGCAGACACTTTTATCCAAAGTGACTTAGAATAGAAGTAGAAGTAGAATAACATGTAAGATATATAAGAGGAGACCTTATCTTGGACTATCTCTCTTTACAATGTAAAATCAGGTCTCCACTATAGCAGGCAGCCAAGTATGAGGAATAGTGCAAGTGTTTTATGACATGAGAGGTTAAAATTAACTTCATTCCATTTTTGGTAACTGACAGATGCTTCAAACATACTCCTCTGCCACGATGACCAAAGGGGAGATGCTGTAGCGCTAGCTAGCATCAGTGAGAGCATGGTTTCACTTAGCAGCAATCCCCCTTGAACAGCAGATGAAATTATACGCTTTCACAGTACTTTGTCACGTCGAATAAAAGCATCTGCTAAATGACTGAAATAAAAGCCGCGGAGAACCCTGCAATATAAAAAGATGAATTGCTCTTTTTCCACCCATATTTTCCCAAGTCCGTCAGCTCATCTCATTCCGCCAGCGGCGCTGCATTCTACCTCCAGCGGCCGTCCCGTCCCGTCCCGTAGGAATGGTGCGGTGCAGGCAGAACTGCCAGTCGCGGTTCCAGGGGTAAAATTGGCGGCGGGTCGGTGGCTCGGCCGGCCCCGAGTGGTTGTCTGCGCCTGGTTGTGGTCAGCCGGGCAGCGGCACATCGAGCGGAGAGGGTATTTTTGCCTCCCAAACAATCTGCTCTGTTTGTCAAACATCCCCATTCAACCCCTCTTAGATTACAGCTGAAAGACAGAGTCAACATTTTTGTGGTTTTCTCCGCGCGCTTACCCTTCCTCTCCCTTCTCTTCCCTCTCGTTCGCTCCCTGTCTGTTTGTCGCAGTTATGCGCTAGATTTGGCTCCTGAAGCATTCTTTTGGAATTGGAAGGGAGGAATGTCAGCCACCCCACCCCCTCCTTCTCCTATAGTCCGTGTACATGTATTTCTCCCATGGTTCTCAGCAGGCGCCTTCTGAGCACAAAGCTACCAAGGGTGACTAACACACTAAAACAGTGAGCCTTGAAATACAGTTTTTTTTTTTTTTTTTTAAACACCAAAAGGGCTCATCCAAAAATAACATGACCTTCACTAAAGTGTAGTCCAGCACATCAAGCGGCATCTTAACCTCTTCAGCAGCGTAAAGGGTTGGCCGCTGCAGTCCTCTCTCACTGTTCCCATCACCTGAACGCTAGAGAGCCTGTCCTTGGGCTCGTGCTGTTGTGGTGGCTGTGGTGGAGTGGTCCTCCACCCTGACGCTCCATAGTGGACAGTTGTGTAAACGGAGGGTAGACCACACACCAAGTGTCAGTTACACTTTCACTTGAACGCCCTTCTCCACTGCTGCATGAGGTTTTTTTTGTTGTTGTCATAGCTGTTAGAGTTTTATAAATGTTGACATTAGAAGCAAATGCACTGACATTTTACAGAGGTGTCTCTGAAATATCTCTGTCTCTCTGAGATATGATGGTTTGTGTGAATGAGGCTGGAAAAAAGCAAGCAATTGGGTTTCTGTGGATCATCTCTAGTCGGGTTTGGCATCTCGCCTTAGTAGCGAGACTCGGGTTTCCATGTGAAACTGAATTTGGAACTGCTCTCTGCTCTTCTGCAGGTTGAGCAGTCCAAAGTCCTGGTGAAGGAAGGAGGTGTCCAGCTCACACTGACCATTGTCGACACACCAGGATTCGGAGATGCAGTTGACAACAGCAACTGGTGGGCTGCTCGGCGTACAATAGCTTTAGGAGTTTAGCCGTTCAAGAAGAATATAAACTTAGTTAAGAATACTGATACATAGGTATTTTTTAATATTGTTAATTGTAAATTTAAAATGTATTATAAGAAATAGAATGCAGTAATGAGATATTGCCCAACCATTAGCCTCTCTTTTATATGTGACACTGTTAAAAAGCGATTCTGAGGGATTGTCTGTGGCACCTCCAAATATGCTATTTTTAATCTCCTCCTCTCTTTTCATCCCTCTTTTCTGTTGCCCTGGTATGTAGTTGGCAGCCAGTTATCAACTATATTGACAATAAGTTTGAAGACTTCCTGAATGCAGAGTCACGGGTCAACCGAAGACAGATGCCTGACAATCGGGTCCACTGCTGCCTGTACTTCATCGCCCCCTCTGGCCATGGGTGAGTCCAGCAGCTTTCACAAAAATGCATATTGTCAAATGCTCCCAAAAATACCACCAGGCTGTAGGGACACGTCCTTTCAGGATACGTGTGTGTGTGTGTCTGTGTGTGTGTGTGTGTGTGTGTGTGTGTGTGTGTGTGTGTGTGTGTGTGGTTAGTATATGTGCATTTCTGTGGATGTGTTTGTGTTAAAACGAGGAAGTTGGAGAGAGGGAACCAAATATAGATGCAGGCTACCAGTATAGTGACCGAAAGCTTATATAAGAGCCATAGAGGCCATGCTGCAATGCCTTTGCCTGCATCCGCCTTGGCCAATCGTATGGCAGCTGGCTGCCGTGAGGCCTCCCTACCCACAGTCCTCTGGGTGCTTCTCTGTTGCGCGCCTTTATTTTTAGCTGGGAAAATATGGCAGCCGCGTTTGATGCCAGTCATGTAGACACAACCCCTTATTCTGCTGCCAGCTCCTTTTATCTCTGTGTTTTGTCAATTACAAAGCATTTAAATTGGAATGAAACCCAACACAGCCCAGTGTATAATTCATTCTCAATCTGTCGGATTCATCAAAAGAGAGATTATCACTTTATAGAATTGTTGATGTTCATGTTCAGTATTGCTATTTATTTATTTATTTATTTTTCTTTGGGAATTGTCTTCTAGTGGGCCTCTCTCTAGACGTGCAACCCCAGGCAGCCCCCTAGACCCCCCCCCCCTCACACACACACTCCTCCCCCACCAGTTAGCAGTGAGAACAGAGTCCTTTGTCCTGCTGCTTGTCAGTGGGGAATGGACAGTGCATGGGAACGAGGCACAGAAAGGCCGATGGAGGAGAGACTTGGTGATGGAGGAGACACCAGCAGTAGTGTTGTGATGAGGAAATCTTGCCAAGTGGCCCAAGTGAAGTCCTTTTGTGTTGGTGTCTTTTTATGTGTGCTGTTTGTATGTGTGAAGATTGATAGGGTTTGCGCTGGTTTATGTCATCAGAATTGGGTCATTCAGGAACACAAGGCCTCGGTTGTCTGGGTTTGTGGTTCTGGCCTCGCTGTCTGTGGCGTGTGAGGGGACGAGGCCGTCTTCATCCAGATGTGATGTGTGTGTGTGTGTGTGTGTGTGTGTGTGTGTGATGTGTACGGGGTGTGAAAAATGCTCTAAAGTGTCATTTTTGCTCAACGTCAAAAACAGATAAAGACACAGATGGAACCTAAGTCCATTCACTGCCTTGATTTTGTCTGTTATTTTGTCCATTCACTTCAAGCTTATACGTGAATACGTATGAAATGGATGAACGTATGAAACAAATACACCTATTTGCATATGAAAAGGGAGCATAAAGTAGGCTTAACCCTTCATGGGTGTGCAGGGCCAGGCAACGCAAGTTCATCTGCTGTGTGTAGCACAGTTCATAGGCAGAAGCAATTCAGTGTGCTTTACATTTATAAAAGCAAAAAGGACAGATACAAACAGAGATAAAAAAAAATACAGTTAATTGTGAATAACATAAAAGACATGGAATTAAAAACGCAGACTAACACTGTACCAATGTGCCTCAGGAATTAAGAATGCAGACTAATGCTGTACCAATGTGCCTCTGGAATTAAGAATGCAGACTAACGCTGTACCAATGTGCCTCTGCTCAGCCTGAAGCCTCTGGATATCGAGTTTATGAAGCGTCTGCACGACAAAGTCAACGTGATCCCACTCATCGCCAAGGCCGACACACTCACGCCAGAGGAGTGCCAGCTCTTCAAGAAACAGGTGTGTGTGTTTGTGTGTGTGTGTGTGAGAGAGTGCAGGTGTATGTACTGTATGTAATATACGAGTGAATGTGTGTGTTCACATGAGCTGAGCCTGCATGTTCTTCGCTCTCTCTCAGATTATGAAGGAAATCCAGGAACACAAGATCAAGATATACGAGTTTCCGGACACAGACGACGATGAGGACAGCAAGCTTATCCGCAAGATCAAGGTGAACAGCCACAAACAAGCTCCTAAACAGATAAACAAACAAGCAAGGACTGACACATGTGGCTGTCCTGTGGCTCTCTGTGCTTGTCGATACCAATCAGCGCGCCTAGTGTTGACGGCCGATATAGTTAGCCTCTTCCTCACGGACGCTGCGTCCGCCTCTGTCTCTCTGCTGCAGGACCGCATGCCGTTGGCCGTGGTGGGCAGTAACGTAGTGGTTGAAGTCAACGGCCGCAAGGTCAGAGGCCGCCAGTATCCCTGGGGCGTGGCAGAAGGTATGTGTCCAGTGTCGAGTGTCTGTGTGTGTGTGTGTGTGTGTGTGTGTGTGCGCGTGTGTGAATGATTCTTAATGATTGCATTTGTATGTACTGTGTATGTGTTTAGATGGAGTGATTTTTTTGCATTGTGTCGAAATTGAAATCACCCCAAAAGCTTCAGCAGGAATGGTGTCTTTCTCTACTGTAAGTATGCATCAGTTTAAATAGTGAAAAGCACACAGGTCCTGCTGCCAAAGCTTTAGGGAGTTTCTGCCTGCTGTGTGATGAGAAATGAGAGGGAAAGGGGCCCTATGGAATGCTGGGAGAGTGGTATTTCCACCTGGGTTCCAAGGACGCCCTCCCACCAACCCCTCCTTCCAGGGCGGAGTGTACATCAGGGATTCTGGAAAAGGGTGGCACCGGTGCATCATGGGCATTGTAGTTATTTCTGGCAGTGATGATTTTATATTTATTTTTATTTTTTTATTTTATTTTATTTTATTTATTTTTTTTCTTCCCTCACATTCCCTCCACCAGCCTCCACCAGCCTTCCCCCTTCTCTTCTTCATCAGCCACAACAACTTTTAAATGGATGTTGTTTTTGTTTCGTTGATATTGTGCACTGTTGTCTTATTTTTGCCTTTTATGATTTTATAAGAAGCCTCCTCCCCCTGAAAAATGTGTGTGTGTGTGTGTGTGTGTGTTTGTGTGTGTGTGTGTGTATTTGCGTGTGTTTGTATGTGTGTGAGTGTATGTGTGTGTGTTTTTTGGCCATTTTGAATCGTTGTGATGTGGGTGAATCCTTGTATCAGTCTTTCACTTTTTTCATTCTTCCTTTTTTTGTTCCTTTCTCTTTGTTCTTTGTTCTGTTCCATGACTGACAGAGGGCATTTTTGGTAAACCATCTCTCACTTTTATATGCCACCTTTTGCAACCCTCACCCCCATCACCTCAAACTTTCAGCCCAGTCCTCCCTCCCCTAGCCCTTTCACCTTTTATGTTGCTGTGACCGTAGGTCAAAGGTCATCCTTGGGGCTCTTGCTGGTCATAAAGAAACTGATAAGTCATCCTGTGCTATTTGCTAGTTACATACGTAGAGCCAAACATCTCTCTCCCTCTCTCTGTCTCTCTCTCTCTGACTTTTTCTCTCTGTCTCTCTCTCTCTCTCTCTGTCCTGTTAACCGTCATATACCTAGCAGACTAGTCCATGATCCCTATGTTCTGTTTTGTGTGGACTGATGCCTCATCCAGAGCTGCATGCTTGGCACAACCCCTCAGCTTCCTGTCCACCTTACTTCCTGACATGTGCAGATTTAGTGTTGCACACGCGGGCAGTATACTGGCCAGTCTCTCATGCACAGTAATGTAAGTGGACTGAACTATTTCAGAACTCCACGCAGGGCATGATGGAATCCATCCTTTGCTGTTGCACAACTCAAGGTCAGTCGATCCGTGTCGATGGTGCACTTAATTACTTTGCACGCTACACAGCGCATTTGGTTGTGTGTCCCAGTTGTCCCAAAGACCACATCGATTTGAACAATGTGGGCATCAGAGTCTCTGTGCTGTTGACTGAAGGATTGACACTTCCAGCTGTCTGACCTAACCACAGGTGTAGAGCTTCTTAAAACAAGAAATACATCAATAATTTACTGCTCCTCTTGGAATTTTTTGTTTTGTTTTGTTTTGTTTTGTTTTGTTTTTTCCCCCTCCGCCAAGTAGAACTACAAATCCCATCATGCCATCACTCCCACAACCCCCCGTGGTCCTCTCCTCCCCCTCCACACTCCAGTCATCAGTCAGGCCGCTGACCTCCGACCTCGTGCTTGTCCTCATTGCTCATGTAATCCCACTACCCAGCCATTCTGAGTCACTGTAGACAGATAGGCTCACGGCAGGTCAAGGGTCACCCCTCTGCACCCCCTCCTCCTCCTCCTTCTCCGGGAGCCAATCAGGTAGGTCCGAGCTCTTAACGTGCACTTTCGGGCGTGGTGGTCCGAGACTTGGAGCGCGGTGGTCCTCGTAGTTGGCCCCCGTCACGTTCCACGCTGGATGAAGAGAACAGAGGCCTCATCGCTGTCCTTTTCCAGAATCCCACTCTTTAACCAATTACTGATCGTGTGTGTGTGTGTGTGTGTGTGTGTGTGTGTGTTTGTTGTGTGAAACGCTGTCCGACCCTCTCAAACGCTGTCTGAGCATGTCAAAAATGAAACGACTCATCTGACGTCTGTGTTTTGACCTGTTTAACTCCCTCGTAACCCCAAGACATGTTTTTGACTTAACTGAACACCTGTTTCCTGTGTGTAAAACTGTTAACTGTATTGTCAGCTAACAGTTTACCTTGTGATCAGTCTGTTTGTTGTTCTTGTCCTTGTTGTTGTTGCAGTTTATGTTGTCGTTGTTTTGAGTTTAGCCATTCATGTCTGTTGTTTCTTGCATTCAGTAAACCATTGTGGAGTAACTCCACTACCATGTCTGATTCCCATGTGTGCGTGAGTGTGTTTGTAGTAAAACAACATTTTTAAAGACACTGTCGCTTGTCTAGAGTCGTGTGTGTGTGTGTGTGTGTGTGTGTGTGCGCGTACGAGTGTGTGTGTGTGTGTGTGTGTGTGTGTGTGTGTGTGTGTGTGTGTGTGTGTGTGTGTGTGTATGGAGTGGTAGTGTTCACCTGTCTCTGTGCTTCCTGCTGTTTCAGTGGAGAATGGCGAGCACTGTGACTTCACCGTCCTCAGGAACATGCTGATCAGGTAAGCCTAGCGCCCAGGTGAGCCTAGCGCCCAGGGAGGTTTACAGTGAACTGTGTTTACTGTGTGGCCAGGATCAAGCAGGCACCTGCATTAGGACGCTACCGTTCTGCAGAACAAACAAGCTTTTCAGGATCGTACTGTCACGCTACATTAGAAGCAAGTAGCGGTTTGGCATCCACAGCCAGATTTTTTTTTTGTCATATTTTTTGGGGCTTGTTATGCCTTTAATTGGACGGGAGAGTAGAGAGAGTGACAGGAACAAGAGAGAGAGAGAGATGGGATGAGATCGGGAAATGACCTGGGCCGGACTCAAACTTGGGCACGTGGACCTGAATATGGTATGGGCACTGTAACCAGTTGCCCCCCCCCCTCAATGCTCAAACACTTAAACGTTGTATCAGCGATTTCAGGCCCAAAAAAGGCCCAAACATAAATGATCACATTCATCTAATCTTTCCTAACGATCCACTAGCTGCCTGCCCCACAAGCAGGCCGTCAAACAAACGCGTCTCTGTAGGCAGCTTAGGCTCCGAGATCTGTACACAAAAACAATTGCTATCAACAAGTGTTGCCAACCACTTAAAGGCAAAATAAAGTGTTCCAACCAATAACCGACGAGATGCGTGTTTAGGAGAGTAGGCACGGCTGAAATGCCCTTGAGCAAGGCACCTAACCCCTCACTGCTCCCCGAGCGCCGCTGTTGTTGCAGGCAGCTCACTGCGTCGGGATTAGTGTGTGCTTCACCTCACTTTGTGTACGCTGTGTGCTGAGTGTGTTTCACTAATTCACGGATTGGGATAAATGCAGAGACTAAAATTTCCCTCACGGGATCAAAAGAGTATATATACTATACTTATAAGTGTGTGTGTGTGTATATACTTATACTGCGTTCCCTCCGCAGGACTCACATGCAGGACCTCAAAGACGTGACCAACAACGTCCACTACGAGAACTACCGCAGCAAGAAGTTGGCCGCTCTCACGTGTAACGGCGTCGACACCACCAAGACCAAGGGCCAGTTGACAAAGTAATTCATCTTGACCAGAGATCAAAGCACATTCCAGAATGGAGAATAAAATGTTGTTAATCACGCCTAGCGCTACCCATTTAGGGGGAGTTGAGGCAGTAGTGTTTTGAGCCTGTTGTTGAGTTGACAGAGTTGCTCTTTCTGGCCTCTTTTCCTGTACTTATTTCTTTGCTTCTCTGTTTCTCACTCTCTCTCTCTTTCTCTCTCTCTCTCTTTCTTTCTCTCTCTCTCTCTTTCTTTCTCTCTCTCTCTCTCTCTCTCTCTCTCATCCATAACCTGTTCTCTCACTCTCTTTCTCTCTCTCATCTGTGCCCTGTTCTCTCTCTCTCTCATCTGTGCCCTGTTCTCTCACTCTCTCTCTCTCTCTCTCTCTCTCTCATCTGTGCCCTGTTCTCTCTCTCTCTCTCTCTCTCTCTCTCTCTCATCTCTCTCTCTCTCTCTCATCTGTGCCCTGTTCTCTCTCTCACTCTCTCTCTCTCTCTCATCTGTGCCCTGTTCTCTCTCTCTCTCTCTCTCTCTCTCTCTCTCTCATCTGTGCCCTGTTCTCTCTCTCTCTCTCTCTCATCTGTGCCCTGTTCTCTCTCTCTCTCTCTCTCATCTGTGCCCTGTTCTCTCTCTCTCTCTCTCTCTCATCTGTGCCCTGTTTTCTCTCTCACTCTCTCTCTCTCTCTCATCTGTGCCCTGTTCTCTCTCTCTCTCTCACCTGTGCCCTGTTCCCTCTCTCCCTTTCTCCCAGGAGTCCTCTGGCCCAGATGGAGGAGGAGAGGCGAGAGCACGTGATGAAGATGAAGAAGATGGAGACTGAGATGGAGCAGGTGTTTGAGATGAAGGTCAAAGAGAAGAAACAGAAGCTGAAGGACTCTGAGGCAGAGGTGTGTGTGTGTGTGTGTGTGTGTGTGTGTGTGTGTGTGTGTGTGTGTGTGTGTGTGTGTGCATGTGCGTGTGTGTGTGTGTGTGTGTGTGTGTGTGTGTGTGTGTGCATGTGCGTGTGTGTGTGTGTGTGTGTGTGTGTGTGTGTGTGTGTGTGTGTGTGCGCATGTGTGTGTGTGTGCGCATGTGTGTGCGTGTGCGTGTGCATAAAACTGAAAAACAGAATTACCTGGTGTGTGAGAACACTTTGTTAAAGTGTGCAAGCCTGACTGTCTTTGCCCTTGTTCATGATCTCCGTGCCTCTTGTGCGCGTGCTCTTGCTCCTGCTCAGTTGGAACGACGCCATGAGCAGATGAAGAGGAATCTGGAGGCCCAGTACAAGGAGCTGGAGGAGAAGAGACGCCAGTTCGAGGATGAGAAGGCCAACTGGGAGACACAGCAGCGCATCCTGGAGCAACAGAAGCTGGACGCCTCCAAGTGAGTCTCCATTTTCTTCAGTCGTGTTTGATGCTAGATGTAGAACAGTCCACAGTGGTCATTGACAGGTGGACAAGAAACTCCTGTATGGAAACTGAAATTAAGAAAAGCAATTGTCAGGAGAACAGGAATGTCGTTACCACTATCTGAGATGTACCCCAAAGTCAAACAGGAGTGAAATGGGACTAAAATAAATGCATTCAGGTATTAGCATCTGTTCACCGCACTGCGCTGTCTGCCTGCTGTTTCATTATGGAACATCTATTGGTGTGTTAGTGTGCTCCCCCCAGTTCAAAGCCTCATCTGCTCTCTGGCTCTCTGTGTCTGTGTCTGCAGGACCATGGACAAAAACAAGAAGAAAGGAAAGATCTTCTGAGAACACACGGCCAAGCTTTCACTCTGATCACCATTCTTCAGACTGCGTTTTGCTTTTTTAATGCTCAACATGATTTAGGACCCACACACACACACACACACACACATGTGCTAGCACACACTCACACTCACTCACACAGTCAGCACATTAATATTTAATGTACCTCAGACATTCCATTTTAACATTCCATCGTCGTGTACATAATTTAACTTGCTCAGTTGTTTTGGAGATTTTTACATTGGCCTTATGTGTTAACTGCACACACCCAAAAGCCCTGTTCTCTCCTGACCGGTGGTGTCGTTTGGGTTTGTATGTACGTACGTAAGTTAGCGAGAACGTCGCTAGTCATGACAAAGAGGCAAACGCACCCCTCTGCTCCTCGAGCTGCTGCTCCTCCTTATGATACCCGCCGTTATGATAACCATTGCTTCTTTCGCCTCCCTAGCTTCCTTCTGTGGCACAGTTGAGTGTTGCTGGACGAGGCGCCTACTGCACGCTTGTTTGGGTGTGTGAGCAAGCACGGTAGTATATAGGTACTGTAGCTCTCGCAGATCGTCCACACACACACACATGCGCGCATGCTCACGTACACACACACTAAGTAGGCACACGCATGTGACCATGGGAAGTATGGTTTGGAGAGCAAAAGGTGCTTGAACGTGTTAAGGGAACCAGAATGAACAAATAAGTTGTTGGGTATGCCGACGGATAGGTGTTGCAGATGGCAGGTTAAAAGTGGCACAAATGCAAGTGACGGGCATTTTACTGTGGAGGGTTAGCTCTTTCTCCCACTCAGCATTTGCACTGCTGGGTTGAGAGTGTGTTTGTGTGCTGGTGCGTGTGCGTGTGCTTGTGTAAGACTGAATTCAACTGTACATTACAGAAGCTGGGGAGGTGTCATAGATATTGCCTGTCATATTTTTTTTATCGTTATGTTTTTTTTAATTTGTTTTACCCAACCTTTACAATGCCATGTTACTTTCAGAAGACCCTGTCCAGCAGTAAGGCCTCTCCTGTACACATGTTTGCTTTGATGTGTAACTTATGTCTCCCTGTTAGATGGTGGTATGCAAAATAGCATGAGTGGCAAAAGTAACAATAACAGATTTTTTTTAATGACTTGATTACATTGATATTAATAATGAGAAAGATGTGACAGATCTGTCACCCCTCTCCACACTCCATGCCAAGAAACAGAGTTTAGGACGGAGAGCTATGGCCCCAACTCTTGTTTTTTTTTATATATTATTATTATTATTATTATTATGATATTGTGAAGTGATGGATCTCGTTTTTGAAGCCCTACCTGTAGATCCTCCATGTTTCTTGCCCTTGACTGTAAAGAGTATGCAGGCTTTGGTCCACTGCAACTAACTGAGGCTCTCCACCCCCGAACCCCACCCCCCACATGCAACCTCTCACCTCTTGGAGCAACAACCCTTCCAAACTGACCTTGCAATGATTTGTATGGATTCCTTTAGTATCTGTATGTTGTTATATGTAGTACATCTGAACTGAATACTGGATCTTATGATTTCTATAGCAAACAGTCCGCATAGAGTATGTTCCCTCCATATGTTCTGTAATGAACACGTTGTCACATCTCATGTTTTCATACCCACAATCCACTGGTTGACTTAAAGGCAGCCTAGCTATCTGTCAGATGGCGCAATGCAGCCACGTGTGCAAAGAGTCGGTACAGTGTATATGGTTTATTATTTACTTCTTCAGTAGTAGATGAGGAGGTTGCGTTGACAGGGAGAGGTTACATACACATACACACCATCTAACCACTTCCAGTGCAGTGACGGGACCCAGTTTTATTGCTAGACCTGAATATGACTTTAGCTATTTTATTTTTGTTTGTTTGTTTTGTTTTATTATTGTTATTATTTTTTATATATAAATATATGTACACGGTTTTCAACTTTTAATCTTTTTTGTCTTCATTTTATTATAATGTTCTCTATACCTAACTGTATATTATTAATATTAAAGATGGAGAGGTGATGCTACAACCTTGTCTGTGGGTTTGTTTGTTTCTCTTGAGATTTCACTCTATTTAACACACTATTTAAAGTCAAGTGACTAGTATTCAGCAGCTTCAGGCACTTTTTTATATTACATTTAGATTGTTCATGATAAAAATTGTATTCATCTAATGCAGTGGTTCTTAAATGGTCTTGCTTTGGGACCCACAGTTTTTCCCATGTTCATTAAGTAGCGACACATATTTTTAAGCGATCAAGCCAACGGATACATGGCAAGACACGTTAAGTGCCTGCAGGCCTACAGTACTTGTTTTGAATATGCTGATGTTTGGCATTGCATCAGTGAGGTCTTCGACTCCTGATATCACCTTAGGCTACTTGATAGGTTTGTCTTTGACAGGGGTGCTTTGTTTCCATGTGGCAGTTTCTCTCATGTGCCAGCAATTCATTACACACTGGGGTTTCTGTCCCATTTTGTCTCAATTTATGAAACCATATTCTACTTCAAATATTCAGGGTTTTAGCCTAGGCTACTAAGACGTCTAACATGACCTGTCACATAAACATTGTCTATGTCCATGGCAATGGCTGACATGATCTGAGATAGCATTTCAAATGGGATTTTTTTTTTTTTTAACCAGAAGTGCTGCGACCCACCCAGAACGGTTCCGCAACCCACTTTTGGGTCCTGACCCACCAGCTAATGCAACTCTCCAGATATGGCCACTAGAGGGCGGACTCTGCAGTAAAAGCACAAACACACACACTATAAGTGGCTGGAAGTCTGTTTATTCAGTGAGGCCAAATCTACCCACATGTGTGGAGTATATCCCATACATTGCATTGGAGAAGTACACTCTTATTATGACCGCCGCTAGCGAAGGGGTCATGTAATGATTGTCAAAGTTGTTGTTTTTTTTCCCCGTCATCTACTTCCTGAATTTTTGGTCAACGATACCCGGGACACCGAAACACCGGGGCACATGAAATTTGGTGGGTATGTAGCCCCACTAGACTTTTACGGAAAAATTTTGTTTGGTCCCCGGGGGCCACTCCCCCTCCGCGCTGGGCCCCCCGAAACCCAAAAAATGCAGTTTTTCCTAAATAACTACCTGAACCGTGGCACCGAGGATGAAGAAATGTTTATGGTATGTGGGTCTCAAGGGCCTACATCAACCTAGCCCATAATCACTCATTTGTGATTTGCACCCCCCCGGTAAAAAATGAAAATGCAATATCATTCTGCTTTAATCGCCCCTCTCTTCAGTTAAGATGTTCAGAACTGCACCAAATTTTATGTGTATGATTAACCTGGCATTCTCTGGGGGTATGCCAAGTTTCGTAGAATTTCATCCATGGGGGGGTCTAAAACAATTTAAGTTATGTGTACATTTAGTGACTGTACACTCATTGGCCTGTAGATGGTGGTGCACACATATACACACACACAGGCACGCACATACTATCGGTATCGGCAATTAGAACGGCCGATACATAATTACAAATTCAGTAGGATTAAAGGAAAACCAAATATTCATCATCATCATCATCATCATGGCTGCATTTCCAGTATTGGCGATACGTAGTCGTTTGTCCACCAGATGGCGCATCATTGCAGTGAGACATAATTTTGTTGGAAGTTAATCTAAAGTGGGTTGGAAAAACAATGGACGCTTCCTACAAGGTGGAAGTGCCAGTCTTATGACATGTTATTTTTTATATTTTTGATATCTTGCTGAGTGGATCATAAACGGCCCCAGCAATGAAGAAAAGTGATTGATAATGACTGACTATTATTGTGTTACATGCTTCAAATGTAAAGCACTTTGAGCTGCATTCTGTGTATTAAAGGTGCTATACAAATAAAGCTTATTATTATTATTATTATTATTATTATTACTATAAGGACTGTAGTTTACCGCAGAGAACGTCTAATAAGGATAGGACGATTTTCACATGAAATGTAATTCCCATTTCTTCTTGAAGCCGAAATAAATCTGAGAATGTTTATCGGACAGGCTTGGTTTTTACTGCAGGTACGTTAATCTTATAATATCAATAGCTATAGGACCTAGGTACAATAATGTTACCGTTAGCATTGGTTAAGTGATGGAGGCCAATTTGTATGCATTTGTAGAAAACTATGCGGTTATACCAAGCAAATTGATAGCAGCACTAATTGTATCTTTCGACTGTCATCTCATTTGCTTATGACCATAACCTAGGCCAGTGGTTTTCAAAGTGGGGGCTGGGGCCCCCTGGGGTGCCGTGAGGGGGTGCCAGGGGGGCCTCAGCAAGTTGGATGGAAAAATAAAAGCAAAAAATAAATACATTTGAAAAATACAATGCCATTATAATAATTTGTTGCATATCTGAATATTATATTTTCCATGATAATAACTGGGAATAATAGTAGAGTGATAGCTCTCATATAGCAGAAAGCCCCAAATGCAATTTTTACACACTGTATGCTCCATTACGAAGTGCTTGTGGCTAAAATAATTATTAGGATTAGCTAATAAATGTATTTTTACATTTGCCGTAGTATTGTCGATGGGTTAAGTAACACATCAAGGGGGTCCTTGGCCAGAACCTAGTGGTATTTGGGGGGCCTTGTTGTGGAAAAGTTTGGGAACCCCTGACCTAGGCTACTAACAGGAGCTAAGTGAGTTAGCCACACGTTCGCTACGTGATGTTTTTTTAATGGAAAATATATAGGCTACCTGAAAGATAACCTGTCTATGATGCATCCTAAACACCGGGCTGGGACATTTCTGCTCAAAGTCTCGAAAAGCATCTGAGTCAACGTTCATTCCCAAACACCCATATAGGCTACTTCAATCCTCTATTTTCAAAGGTGATTCAAGTAAGGAAGAGCATGGCCCAAAGTAAAGTAACTAGGACTGAAACTACATTCGTCAAAGTGAATCATTTGTGTCAACTCGCTGCAATGTAGAGTTATTAACGCACCCGTGATGATCTACAATCTCCATTTAAACCAAATGTTTTAGAGCGCACGTTGAGAGATGTATCCAGGGCAGGGCTGTACCTACAGATATTTGTTGCACGTGCTACAAAAATCATTCTTTGCGATGGATGATTTAGTACCAACGTTACACCGGTCCGATACAGTTTGCCTATGGCTACCGTGAGACTGAGATGCTTTTTGTTTGTTCGAAGTGCGTGTTTAGGGTGTGAGAGGGGAATCGATGTGCTTTGATTCCAGCTTGGTAGTTGTAGTCTATGCGATTAAAAAACATGTGTGTGTGAAGTATCCAAACAATGATAACGCTTTCATTATGGCTGCTTTAGCCACAGACCTTGAGCTACTGTACAGTGTGTTGGGTTCCATTTAGAAGTGTCCACTTCATTCACGCTTTCCGTGATTAACACAGCTGCGTGAAATGTATTACTACTGATATGCAAAACGATTAACTTTTCGCCAAGAGGTGGCAGCTTAAGTTCGCTTGATACTGTAAGCCATTGGTTCACCAGCATAGCCTAGTGACAGTGGCGGTTCTAGGATTTTTCTGAGACAGGGGCCATAAAGGGGCCACATCATACACTGAGGGGCCAAGAACCGGTCAACATCCATACACAGAAAATCCCTTGTTCAGTAAAGCAGAGGCACATTGTCTACGTGATATGCAGGACTATACGCAGTATACCCAAAGTCCTTTTAGGCAAGTCCCTCCACTCGACGGCCATATTGCAACGCTTTTTGGGCACTCATCGGGCATTCTATTCAGCAGAAATGTGCGTGCGCAAGGCTTCACGACACCAATCTTGCTCCAGCGGCGAGTTCACAACACATGATTGGCATGATGTCTTCACAACACACCATATGATTGGCTCAGTGTATTCACATCACACCACATGATTGGCTCAATGTATTCACATGTTGACGTTTTGCCGAGGAAGGGGTGGGATTTGTGTAGACAACGGCCATATTGGCGTTACAAACTAGCCCCATGCATTTCTATGGAGGATTTTTTGAGTGCTGTGTCTCCTCATTAGAAAGTCTCTGGTACTTAAAAAGCATCACCATCTCAGTATACCCACTTAAAACAGACAAGGATAGGTATTAATATTTGGGGTTGATCACAGTATACCCAGTACAGCTAACTAGACTACACCACAGCAGTAAGGTGCATACATTTCACCAGTCTTACCTTGTTCAAATACTTGAATGCTAAATGCTAAAAAACAAAAAAGCCAATACAATTCTTAACAATTTTCCCATTTATTTATAATGTGCATTGAAAACACAATATAAAACTAAAATATAATAGACACTTCAGTGGAAATACATTGATATTTTAAACAGAAATCATACATCATCATACACACATTTTTCGTTCAATTAAACAAGTTTTACTGTTTCCCCTTTTGTTGATAGGGAAACTACTTTCACTGCCAGTTTGCGTACATTAAAACAAACACACACACACACAGCATGTGAGCAACAACTACATCATATTTACACAATTTTTTCAACAGCTTATTTGGAATAGTCTTTGAAGCCACCGTCTTGCTTCCAGTTAGAAAAGCCTGATTCGATGGGTCATTTGAAAGCGAAAATTACGGAAGGGGTAGCAAAACACTAAAGATGGAAAATTCCTACTGTACCATTTGAAGTCTTTGTATCAGAAGTCATTGAGTGGCCTCTTCCTATTTCCGTGCTGCATCTTGCGGAATACCAGTTTAGGAGAGGTTGCACAGAACCATCTGCTCTAGCATGGGAAATGTCTGGAGAGAAGAAAATGAAACAAGTTTGAGTAACTTAATTGTTATTAAGTGTGCTTGCAAAGCAGCACACTTATTGTTCTTCTTAAGTTTTCTTATTAAGTGTGCTTGCTGCAAAGCAGCACACTTATTGTTCTTCTTAAGTTTTATTATTAAGTGTGCTTGTTGAAAGCAGCACACTTAGGACGGGCCCTGTATGTTTTGAGGGTTGATTTTAAAGGGGAAATAGCACTTCCCCTTGCTCCCTAAAGTAATGGGACACCCTAGCCCTACACGTGCACGCGCAAAAACGAGGGTTAGGGCAAAAATCTAGGGGTAGGGGAGGTATTGGGACGGGCCCTTATTGTTCTTCTTATTAAGTGTGCTTGCTGAAAGCAGCACACTTATTGTTCTTCTTAAGTTTTCTTATTCCTGTAAGCCCGATTTTTCGTAAGCTCCTGCCCACCAGTCCAACTCTGGAACGTCCGGCCGGAACCGGTGTAGTGCGGAAATTAAAAATGATGTCACTGACCCTTGTCATTCTTCCGCCATATTGGATTGAATAGAAAGCGAAACTAAACTTTCACAGGTCACAAATTTGGTCCGAACTTCACGAAAATTGACGTACATGATCCTTGGACCAAGCCTCACAAAAGTTACAGAAAGGATTTTTGATTTTCAGAAGCGTTTGCCCGTCACAGCCAAACGAAATCGGCGGCGAAGCTCCGAAACAGGAAGTCGTCCATATCTCAGGAACACTGTCACATATCGATACCAAATTTTGTATATGAACTGGGGACTCCAGTGTGAGGGTGCATAAGCTAAAAAAAAAAAAGAAATATTCCAAAAGTTTCCATTATTTGGCAAACCACCTACAGGTATTTGGTAACTCTCACCATTTACCTTCTATCACAATGCCTTCCAAGTATGCTCAATGTCTATGGGTAGCCACAATGTCTCCAGGCAACCTTGCCCAATCATGAAATCCTTGCTCTGCCATGGGATAGTATGGACTTACAAACTGATATAGCAAGGAGAACAGTAGCTATATATAGCTTACATAATAGCGTTGTTTTCACATTGACGGTATTCAAATTAAATTTGTCATTATTGTTAAATATCGTGATGGGAGAGTATTATTAAAAATGTTACAAGTATGCAAATGCATATGTTTATGGGCATTTAGGTTTTACTGTGTTGTTTTGTTGTAAAGACATGCAAGGCATTCTGGGCCGTAATGAACAGTGGTCGGCAGCACTCCATAGGCTACGTATTAATATGAATAGGTGTTTCTGTAAACCTAGGGACAATAAACAGCTATCTCTGTTACAAAAATGAGCTGGTAATCGCTCATTGAAGAGGGAACTATGATAAAAAGATTGTTTTCCTAAAAGCATGGAGTTGACGAAAGAATAAAAGCAAGAATGTCACATTAATGTAAATAGCCTACTGAACGCTAGGTGGCAACCTTGTATTACATTTCACATCTACATAGGGTGAGATCATTAGAATTATGTGAGCTTCACAAGTAAGGAAGGTGCAAATATTATGTAATTTATAATGGGAAATTATTGGAAATGTTATTTCTTGTTTCTAATTGCAAACCACACACATCCATTCGTAATCACACGTACACATTTAATACTGGAAGACTGTCTATTCGTTTATTTGATGTTGCTTAGCAACGCTAGAACAGAGCTTCAGAGAGACACGCAGGCCCGTCGCTAGAAGGCAAGCAAACCAAGCAATTGCTTGGGGCCCCGAGCTGGCCAGGGGCCCCAAGACAACGACTGGTTAAAAATAAAATGCAACGACAAACTGAGCGCCCCTTTGATAGTCAATGCAGTAAAGTGCAACGACACTGTTACCGGCAATACCGGGATCGATCCCCCTCAAGGGGGCCCCTCTCAGTAGTCGCTGTGAGCAGTCAGCCAGCCAGGTTTGTGGTCTCTGCTGCTGCCGCGAAAATATAAAACCTCGCCAGTCATAATGAAGCGGAGTTATGCGTCCGGAAGCCAGAAGAGAAAGGAAGAGGGTGACAAGAAAAAACAAGATAGTGGTAAGTGATAAATTACACTGGATAAAATAGCTCTACTTGTCTTGTACAAATGGTGTAATTACTTGCAGCAGGAAGGCTAGCCTAGCAAAAAATGCTTATGTTAACTACCTGCCTGACGGCCCATGCTGCTTGTAACAAACTAGAACAGTTAGCGCAACTTTTGTTTATTAACGGGATAAGGAAGACGCAGATCTGTTCCAGAATCACTGTTTATCGTATTTAATGACATAACATTGCTATAGCTTTGTAATAGGTTTTGATGAAAGTGGCATAGCTTCTCTGCTATACTAACTATTCGACCGTGATAATCTATTTACCAAATGGGGATTAGGAAAACCACACGATAAATTCCGTGCATCAAAGCAGACTGGAACATTCATGTCTAGTAGTATTCATGCACGCCTTTACTGTCTTTAAAGCATCAGGTGCGTCTGTCTAATTCTCAAACAGCAGAATGCTTAAATGCTATGTGGGGTGTCCAAAGTACGGCCCGCGGGCCAACTGCGCCCCGCCACGCACTTTAATCCGGTCCGCCGAGCATTTATTAGTTTATCATAGATCCGGCCCGCCACGCACTTTAATCAGGCCTGCCGTGCATTTAATTAATTAGGTTATCATAGGCCGCTCGCTATTCCAGCATAGACAATGTTGTGATTAACTTTAGGCTACTGCAAACTGCTTTACACTCTTCTTAGAGAGCGTTTACCATGTCAATGTCAAAACAGCTTGTTACATCGAGATACATAGTATATCCATTGCAGCAGATCCAGAGCCATAGACTCTGGCTCTGAGCAGATCTAACTACGTTATGCTACTCCATTTAATTGGGAACGCATTTGAGCGTGCACAAGAGGGAGATACTGCGACAGGTTCCAGCTGGCTTGTTATTGTTGATCATTGATATCTCCTTTTTATAAGAAACTTTTAAAAGGAAATCGCGATGGCAACAGTAATTTCCACTACTGACCATTTATAAACTGTGAGCCATAGGCACAGCACTAGCCATAGGCTAGTGGAGCTGGCTTAAAGTGACAGTGCACCATTTATAAATGAATTAAACAACATCAAATGAACAGTATTTCTTAAGAAATTAATTTTCTACAACAGAATTACTTTGTCATTTAAATTATACAAAACATATATATATATATATATATATATATATATATATATATATATATATATATATATATATAATTTTTTTGTTGTGTGGCCCGCCGGCCAATTTTCAAAACCCAATGTGGCCCTTGAGTCAAAAAGTTTGGACACCCCTGGCCTAGGTCAATGTATAACATTAGCTTGGGATGTTTTTACAGTAAGCATTGGTAGTTGTGAAAGCAGCTGCATCCCTTCTAAATATCAAAATATGGAAATGCTAACATATCTTTTCTTTCTCCCTCAAGGTGCTTTGCTTAAATTTCTCAGCCCTCCGGCTCTTCCTAAGGATACCTCCACTGATGAAGATGGCCTGAAAGGTTAATCTTATGTGTGTGTGTGTACTTGTATTTATGTTGGATTTTTAAATTGCTATACAACCTGCACTCTTTATAGTTTGAACAAGGCATCCTTTTTCTGCATAAGATGGCAGTGTTTTATTTTCTCACTTTGTGAGAACTGAAAAATGTTAATGTGAGTGTGTGTGTGTGTGTTTAAGTATGTTGGATTTAGTTATTGTGCACTTTTTTGCATTTATATCGGATTTTATGGTACGGTGGTGTTTTTGCAAATGTTCAAATGTTCAAAACTAATGCACAGTATATATATGCAACTGCAGTATTGCACTGTCAACATTTTGTATTTATATAAACTGTGGGTGAACTTAAACTGTATGGCTATGCGGTGGTTCCTGTAGGCTTTGTGGGGGGGGGGGGGGGGGGGGGGGGGGGGGGCCTCCATGTCCATTTTGCTTGGGGCCCCCAAATTCCTTGAAACGGCCCTGGAGACACGTTTTGAGTTTGTGGCCAAGTAGGCTACCTAAAATATCGGTTTCCATGTGTATGTGCTGGATGGTGTGCTTCCTTTATGAAAGTAAGTGTTTTATACAGTTAACGTTACAGACATAATGAGTCATGTTGTAGTGGTCCACATAAATGTGCCCCTTCTATTATTAGAATGCTAAGCGGAGATTTCATTCATTTCTTGTGTGGCTAGAAGCTAGCTAGCTAGGTCATAGGGAGAAGATGTTGCTGTAACGTTATGAGATTTATGTTGCTTAGCGTAATGCCATGGTCATTTGATATGAGATGCTTGTACTCGTAACTTCGTCACTCGTAACTTTAGGACTCCTATTTTTTTTTACTAAGAGTAATTCAGGAAGCATTTTAGCCCTAAAAGTAGCGCCTGAGTCTGACAGCTTAAGCGAGGGCTCCTATTAAGACCGATTCACAAACAATGTTTTGTGGTGGCATTTCACGTCGCGATGTTTTGAAATGCGTCTAACAATCACGAGGGAACAATTTTGCATTGTAGGCATAACTAAGGGATGCAGTAACACCGCCAACAACAACCAAAACTAGCCTACTCATTGTTTACATGTACATTAAATGTAACGTTTCATTGTGAATCAAATTAAAAGATTATCCTCTTTGCAAACGTTGGCATAGGCATATGGTGACAGATTAATTTAATAATGTTGCTGCGTGAATCACGGTAAGCGCGAATGAAGTGGCCACTTCTTAATAGGAGTCACTGTATGGAAGTAGGCTAAGTAAAATAGAGATGTTTAAAATAAGATAAAATTAGGATATGCCCGCTTGACAACGGCAGAGATAACTGGCCTTTGGCCATAGCAACCATCCATTTAGAACGACTGGCCTTCATAGCAACCAAGGATCTTAGCTGTGATTCATGTACAGTAGCTACAGTATGCATACAATGTGATGCAAAGTATAGAAAGGTGATGAAATATACAGACAGGTCAAGAAATATAGTGCAATGTAGACAGTAGTATACAGTTGATTTACAGAAGGTGGTTTAGAGTAATATGAATCAAATATAAATATGTGCAGTGTATTAGCAGTTATCTCATACAATAAGTAGAATAATGTATGTAGTAGTAACATTATAATAATATAAATAATAATATA
Source organism: Alosa pseudoharengus (assembly GCF_046254945.1). Lineage (NCBI taxonomy): Eukaryota > Metazoa > Chordata > Actinopteri > Clupeiformes > Clupeidae > Alosa > Alosa pseudoharengus. Next base: position 34,993,650 of record NW_027468565.1, on the reverse strand, counting down.
GATATGCAGTGTATTAACAGAATATAATAAAACAGAAGAAATATGGATATTCAATATGACAAATATATAACAGATATGTACATAACATACAGCTATGTGCAGTGTGGAAACAGTGTCATTGTAGTGCAGAAACAACATTATAAGAGTAGCAAGAATAAGTTTATGTGCAGGATGAATAGTATAAAGATCAGTAGAATAACTATGTATAAATGTAATTACAGTAGGCCTATGTACATTTGTAAATAAATAGAAAACTATGGGTGAGAGGGATAAATTATTTTTATTTAATCGTAAAAGTAAATTGCATTCAATTAAATTGCAATTAAAAATATTTCCAGTAGGCTTTAATGTCACGCAAAAAGTACAACCAAAGCTGAGCTTGATCAACTAGAACGTCTAAAGAACCAGAACTTGAGTGTAGTTTTTTGCTGGGTCCCAGGCCATGTTGGTCTGAGGGTAAATAAGAAAGCAGACAGTGCTGCTAAGCAAGCCCTCAATGAAGAAGTCACAGAATGTCAAATCCCTGCCCCAGACCTTAAACCTATATTGAACTCTTACATCTCAGATAAGTGGCAATCTGAATGGGATTAATGTACCAACAACAAGCAAGCAATGTGAATTTTGGCACATTTTCATGATCCACTGGGTCGTTATGGGCCACACAAAATACGGTGTTGCTAAAATTACTCCTATTGTGGCTATTAGAGACATGCGTTCATGAGTATCCAGCTACATTCAATGAGTTAAGTAAAATACATTCACACACACACAAAAAACCCATCACTAATGTTGTGGACATTCCTTTATTCTGAGATACATCAATAGGCTCTCAAAACAATCCCAAACAGACATAAGGTCTTTATAGAGCAAATCCATATAGATTATTTCAAATAAACCAGTAAAACAGAATTAGGGGATGGAATATATAACATTCACACTCATAGCTCATATTTCTAAAATAAATCAGTGAAAAAGTATCCTGACAAACAAGCAGCATTTTAATGCCTTAGTCATATTTCATAATTTCAAATTTTTCTCTAGGTTACCTGAAAGCCCAGTTTGAGGTGCAAGACGTGTGACATTATTTATTTTTGCAGCCAATCACTGCTGTTGTTTTATTTTATTGATTTGATTTTAGTCATAGAAGCTAAATTCGAAGGCAGGCCATAGGTAAAAGCCAACGAACCGCATTCAAGGCAATAGTTGAATAGAGCTTTTGAGGTATTGCCACTGCTCCAACACTGAAAGGCACTGTTAGAATGCTTGGATCAAGCCAGGTTCAGCATAGCGTATGTCACTGTCTGCTCACGTTGGTGACCGGACCAGGGCAAGCACACTTTCGCAGTTCCCGCCGGAAATGCAGTCTAGTTATTTTTTAAAATCATATAAAGCTTGAGTGAATAGAGTAGAACATTTAACCAATTTATCTCAATGAAACTCTCCTTGTCCTAACACTTTGAGACAGAATTCATGCGAAGCCCATGAATCAAATAAACTCAGAATAGTGGTTAATAACTTTGCAATGATAGCTCACATTAACTACAAAAACGTAGTGTTAGCTATTAGGCATGTATTCTCATGTTCATGTTTGCAGCTGCCAAACATTTTCCACAAGCAAAAAAAACGAACGTTAGCCTACTTACATTTGGTATGGCGCACTAGCGCATGTAATATTATTAATTTCGGATCCCAAACAAACAGGATGTCCATTTCTCTGCATTTCATATAACACCATTTCAAACACTTCATACATTACCTTTCAATAGGCTACATAAAATCTATCAGCATGCTAACAAACAATCAAACCTCAACTCAAGTAACCTAACGTTAAGTTAATGTTAACAGTTCACTGACTAAGTCAGTTAACAGTTCACTGCAAGCTTGCTGCTGCTTCGTAATTTAATTGACAAACTTAACATATTGTGACAGCAACAAATAAACGTCCCTTTCACATAATGATGATAACCAACATAGAGATTTGTGACTCACCAAGAAACTTCTGTGGAGGATGAAACGCTGCCATCGGTTCTTCACGTTAGAATTCTAGCTGATACTTTCGTTAGCCAAATGTATCGGTTCTTCACGTTAGCTGATACTTCCGTGAGCCAAATGTATCGTTTCTTCACATTAGCAGAGACATTTCTGGTTAGCCAAATGTATTCTTTCTTTTACAGTTCACTGTGTGCTTTAGCTTTCAAGCTTCATAGGTGCATTACTGCCACCAGTTGTTTGGGAATGGAATTGCATCTCTGATCGTCGTTCTCAACAAGTTTGACACTTATTGATGATTGACGGTACAGGGGCCAGTCAGGGGCCAATGAAATTTCAGATGGGGCCCGGGCCCCTGTGGCCCCGCCCCTAGAACTGCTCCTGCCTAGTGACCATTTATGTTGTGTAATAGGCCTAGCATAGGGCCTACCTTATATAGTTTGTTAACAGTCACGGTTTTGTGTGAGGTTTTGGGGCTTCTTCTGAACTTTCACCACCAGATGGCCTCATTGTGCCCCTCTGTTTGTGCCGTGTCATCTTTTGCTGAGTCATGTTTTTTGTTGAGTTGACCTTGTTAAGTTAATTGCATGTCACCTGTATCTCATTTGTTTGCCTTTATAAGCCTCCTCTGTTTGTTGGCCTGTGCTCAGTCTGGATATTGTCACCTGAAGAGCACACCGCTTGTAAGTCTCTGTTGCTCTTTTGAATGTTTTGGTTCTCCGGATATTTTTGACCTTTTGGACTCTGAGTTTTGAAACTTTGCTTGGACTTTGACCTTGCCTTTTGCCCTTAACTTTTTATGGACATTGGACATTTTGAATTTACTGGATCTTCTGTGCGTTGGAGTTTTGTTTCTGGACTTTTGACGATTAACTACTGAGCTTTGAGAACTGACACTGAGTCTTTATTGTCCCATTCTGGTCTACCCTTTGCCTTTGTTAAAACACCCTTTTTGACACAGTAAAACTCTCGAACCTGACTTCCCTTGTCTGCCTCGCTCTGCATTTGAGTCACCTCTTTGGTCTTGTGGTAAAGTGTCTGCCTGCTACGCCGGAGACCCGGGTTCAATCCCCGGGCCGTTTCTGACAGCAAGACTGAGCCATGCAAGACGACTCAGCAGAGATGACAAACTGAGAGTGATGGTCCTGCTCAATCACCTACAAGTATGGACGAAATGTATGCTGCTCTGGTCAGCCATGATGAAACAGTCTCTCGCCATGAGAACCTTCTACGCGGACAGGAGGCAGCCTACAGTCGACATGAGCGGATCCTACAAGAACTGCAACAGAACGTCTCTGCTCTTCTGGCCCGTCCTCCGCCTTCAACAAGCCCTCCCTCAGACCTAGCCCAGACTCCCTGCTCCTGAGAGGTACGATGGGAATCAAAGAGACTGCAGAGGGTTCCTGAACCAGTGCTCCCTGACCTTCGAGCTTCAACCCACCTCCTTCCCATCTGATCGCTCCCGCATCGCTTACATAATTACCCTCCTGACTGGCAAGGCCCGTGCCTGGGCCACATCCATCTGGGAACAACAGGGTAGAGCGTGCTCCAGCTATGCAAGGTTCACAGAGGAGATGCGCAGAGTGTTCGACCACCCAGTGGGGGGCAGAGATGCCGCCAATCGACTGTTCCAGCTACGCCAAGGCAACTCCAGTGTCGCGGAGTATGCAGACTTCTTCCGCACCCTGGCTGCTGAGAGCGGATGGAACATGGAGGCACTGATGGCAGCATTCCGTCATGGTCTCTCCAGCTGCATCAAGGATGAATTGGCAGCAAAAGACCCAGCTGAGGATCTGGAGGACCTGATCGACCAGACCATCCGACTCGACAACCGCCTGCGAGAGAGACGTCGTGAGCGACAACCTTCCAGGGATTCGACAACTTTCCTTGATGCACCAATCCAGGGTATCTCGCAGCCACCCCCTGCCCCTGAGGAACCCATGCAGCTCGGGGGATCTCGTCTTTCTCGAGCCGAGAGAGATTGCCGGATGAGGGAGCAATGTTGCCTCTACTGTGAGGTGCAGGGCCACTTCCGATCCACATGTCCTGAGCTGGCAGGAAAAGCCAAGCCCCATCCAGGAGGAGGAGAACTGTGACTGGGGCAACGATCACTCCTCACGCGTCATCTACCTGCATGCAACTTCCCATTACCATCACCTTGGGCCAAGACCATCACAATCTGCTGGCTTTGGTGGTCTCTGGTACTGCAGGAAATTTCTTGGATGCCTCCCTGGCCAGCAGACTTCGCCTTCCTCTAGTCAATCTCAAGTCCCCCCTCTCTGTCACAGCCCTCGATGGAAGACCCCTCGGAAAAGGTAACGTGACTCATTTTACCTCTCCTGTTCATATGTCTATTAATGACAGTCACAATGAAAACATTCAGTTTAACTTAGTCTCCTCTGTCGTCCTAGGCTTCCCATGGCTTACTCACCACAGTCCCCATATCAACTGGTCAACGGTCAAGATTGTTGAATGGGGTCCGGGCTGTAAATCCTCATGCCTCCTCACAAGACCCAAGTCACCTGTTCCCGAGCCACCAAGCCCTCTTGAGCTATCCCAAGTCCCTTCAGAGTATCACAATCTCAGTGAGGTATTTAACAAGACCAGGGCCACTTTACTGCCTCCCCATAGACCTTATGATTGTTCCATTGATCTCTTGCCAGGAACTTCCCCTCCACGAGGACGCATCTTCTCCTTGTCACTAGCAGAGACACAGGCTATGAAGGCTTAGGTATGAGCTACACCAGGCGCGTAACTGAAGCGTTCCGTTCGCGTTGCGTCTGCTGCAACAATTAGCTTCCATTATAATCAATGGAAGTAGCTACACCAGACGTGACAGTGGGGCGTACGTTCGAAAAAAATAGACCATTCATCTAAAATGGATTTTACGCGTCGCGAACGGAACGCTTCAGTTACGCGCCTGGTGTAGCTCAGCCCTTACATCAAGGAGTCCCTGGAAGCTGGACTCATCAGACCTTCAACTTCGCCTGCCGGTGCTGGCTTCATTTTTTTTCGGGAAAAAAGACGGTGGGCTCAGACCGTGCATCGACTATCGGGGTCTGAACAAGGTAACCGGTCGGAATCGCTATCCTTTGCCTTTGATGTCCACTGCTTTTGAGTTGCTTCAGGGGGCGACCATCTACACAAAACTGGATCTCCGTAATGCCTATCACCTGGTTCGAATTCGAGAAGGCGATGAATGGAAGACTGCCTTCAACACCCCTACGGGGCATTATGAATACCTTGTTATGCCTTTTAGTTTAACTAATGCCCCAGCAGTCTTCCAGGCACTGATCAACGATGTCCTTAGGGATATGCTAAATCGCTTGTTTTTGTGTATCTAGATGACATTTTGATCTTTTCAAAATCCCTCCATGAACATGTACATCATGTAAGTTCAGTTCTCTAGTGCCTCCTGAACAACAACCTTTTTGTCAAGCCAGAGAAGTGTGAGTTCCACGTCTCCAAGGTATCCTTCCTGGGCTTCATCCTGGAGGGTGGGAGCCTCCATATTAGGGGTGTAACGGTTCATGTATTCGTATTGAACCGAAACGGTACGGGCGTCACGGTTCGGTGCATGAATTTACACGGAGAATACACGGTATAAAAATACATAAAACTTGTGTGCGGATTAATTAATGTCATGCGCAATTACTGTTAAGTAGCGAGAGTTACGGGAGTTCTTTAGCGACACCTAACGCTAATCTGTAGCCTCGCCTTAGCTCTGAAGCTCTGATTGGCGCCTATGTTTTTTTTGTCAGGTCGTCGGTCGAGTCCGTCAGTCATTAGCAGCACTAAGGTTAGACCCACAAGAGTTAGAGGATCCGCTGGTCTCTTTAAGATCGCAAGTTACAGTAACGTTAGTACAGGCGAAAGAGTGGTGGATAAGATGAAACTGTGTGTCGGCGTTGTTCAGCAGTTGTTGGGTATGTGAGTGGAAAAAATGCTACACATATTCGAAGCCATCACCCAGATGATGTAGGCTACCAATCACTGAAACGAGGGGAAAAAACTTCCCCTGCGCTTCAGCAGCCTTTGGATACAAATAGGGCCAAAACCTATGGCTTAAATTAAATGATTTCGTAATGACAGAAAGCTATGTAAATCGCGTGGTAATTACCTTTATGTTGGGGTAACTTGTAACTTCTCACATGAGGTTCTGGTAGTGTTAAGTGCATAGACAGTAAAATAAAGTGACAACGCTAACCAGGGTAATAAACAAACCATGCTACGGTGAGTTAACGTCAAAGGGCAAAGTCACGTGACTTCTAGTTGTAGTCTGTTTATGAAATGAAAGGAGCCATTTCGTTTTAAAAAAAAAGGCAAAATAGTGTGATATTTTCAGTTAGTAGGCTAGATTATTACTTTACACACAATAAAAAAAATATTGAGGCAAATTGTAGACCCTTCCATATACAACTAAACACAGATGTTGAAGGTCTTGCTTAAGTGGATTTTTAAAAATCATTTTTCTATGTAATTTGCACTTTCAGAAATAAGAGATGCTGTAGGCCTATTTTCAGTTTTATAGCTGATTGTCTTATTTTGTTTACAAGTTACAGATGGAGTCTGGGTACTTATTGTACTGTTTAGCCTACATCTTACACACTTGAGGCTGTTGCAGATAGCTCAGGGAAGAGACTGTATGACACTAGGTGGTACAGCCTGAGACATGTACAAAAAAAATGCTTTCTACATTTTTGTTTTGCTTTTCCCTCCATTGTACCGAACTCGTACCGAACCGTGATGTCCGAACCGAAGTATGAACCGAACCGTGACTTCTGTGTACCGTTACACCCCTACTCCATATGGATCCCAAGAAGTCAGATGCAGTCCGTGAGTGGCCCCAACCCACTTCAGTCAAGGAGGTACAACGCTTCATCGGATTCTCTAACTTCTACCGTAAATTTATCAGGAACTTTAGTGCCATGGCCGCCCCACTGACCAACCTGACCAAGAAGACCTCTGGGGCCTTTACCTGGACGGCTGAGGCTGAGAGGGCCTTCAAGGACCTGAAGGTGAGGTTCACATCCGCTCCTATACTTACCTTACCTGACCCTTCTCTCCCTTTCGTTGTGGAAGTGGACGCCTCGGATATGGCAGTGGGTGCAGTCCTGTCCCAACGACGAGATGATGGCAAACTCCACCCATGCGCATTTTTCTCCTCGCGACTCACCGATGCCGAGAAGAACTACGATGTGGGGGATCGGGAAATTCTGGCGATCAAGAAGGCACTGGAGGAGTGGCGCCATTGGCTAGAGGGGGCCCAGAATCCGTTTGTGGTATGGACAGACCACAAAAACCTCCAGTACATACAAGGAGCAAAGCGCCTCAATCCCAGGCAGGCAAGGTGGGCCCTTTTCTTTAATGGGTTTGATTTTATCCTTTCCTATCGACCTGGCTCTAAGAACCAAAAACCAGATGCTCTGTCCAGGCTCCATCAAAAGACTTCGAATGATCCGACTCCTGTCACCATCCTCCCGCCTGCTAAGATCGTTGCTCCAGTACGGTGGGGAATTGAGACAGCGGTACAAGAGGCCCAGCAGAGGGAGCCTCACCCCGGAGGCGGACCCCCCAACCGTCTCTATGTGCCATCCGCTGTGCGAAGCCAAGTCCTTCAGTGGGCACACTCTTCCCGACTAACCAACCACCCTGACTCCCGTAGGACCCTAGAATTCCTCAGTAGGCGGTTTTGGTGGCCCCAAATGAGTGCTGATGTTGTCTTTTGTGGCTGCTTGCATGATCTGTTCACGGAATAAGAGTGTGCACACAGCTCCCCAGGGCCTCCTCCATCCCTTGCCCATCCGTCCGTGGTCGCACATCTCCATGGACTTCATCTCGGGCCTTCCACCATCGGACGGTAACACGGTCATTCTAGTTATTGTTGACAGATTTTCAAAGGCTTGTCGTTTTATCCCTCTGCCCAAGCTCCCCTCTGCACCTGAAACTGCTGAAATTGTCTGCCAGTATGTTTTCAGGACCTTTGGCCTGCCCTTGGATGTGGTCTCAGATCGTGGTCCTCAATTCACGTCTCATTTCTGGAGGGCCATCTGCAAGTTGGTAGGAGCCAAAGTCAGCCTCTCCTCCGGTTTCCACCCTGAGTCTAATGGACAGACGGAGAGGATTAACCAGGACCTTGAGACCACTCTCCGTTGCCTGGCTTCCGAAAATTCCTCTACCTGGAGCAGGTATGTCATCTGGGCCGAATACGCTCGTAATACTCTCTGCTCTTCTGCTACAGGTCTGAGCCCGTTTGAATGCCAGCTTGGGTTCCAGCCCCCACTCTTCCCAAGAGCCAGAGGTTGCCGTCCCCTCCGCCAAGAGGTTCGTCAGGAGGTGCAGACGAGTTTGGCGAAAGGTCCGGTCAGCCCTGCAGAAGTCTGCACACCAATACCGCCTGCAAGCCAACCGCCAGCGCCGCCCTGCACCCTCTCTACACCCGGGGCAACGAGTCTGGCTCTCCACGCGGGACATTCTGGATGCTGGCCTCATTGCAGATTTCCATCGGGCTCACCCTGATCGCCCCAATGTGAACGTCAGGAGACGTTCCTAGTAGGTGGGGTCCTGTGAGGTTTTGGGGCTTCTTCTGAACTTTCACCACCAGATGGCCTCATTGTGCCCCTCTGTTTGTGCCGTGTCATCTTTTGCTGAGTCCAGTTTTTTGTTGAGTTGACCTTGTTAAGTTAATTGCATGTCACCTGTATCTCATTTGTTTGCCTTTATACGCCTCCTCTGTTTGTTGGCCTGTGCTCAGTCTGGATATTGTCACCTGAAGATCACACCGCTTGTAAGTCTCTGTTGCTCTTTTGAATGTTTTGGTTCTCCGGATATTTTTGACCTTTTGGACTCTGAGTTTTGAAAACTTTGCTTGGACTTTGACCTTGCCTTTTGCCCTTAACTTTTTATGGACATTGGACATTTTGAATTTACTGGATCTTCTGTGCGTTGGAGTTTTGTTTCTGGACTTTTGACGATTAACTACTGAGCTTTGAGAACTGACACTGAGTCTTTATTGTCCCATTCTGGTCTACTACTTTGCCTTTGTTAAAACACCCTTTTTGACACAGTAAAACTCTCGAACCTGACTTCTGTTGTCTGCCTCGCTCTGCATTTGAGCCACCTATTTGGTCTTGTGGTAAAGTGTCTGCCTGCTATGCCGGAGACCCGTGTTCAATCCCCGGGCCGTTCCTGACAGTTTTGTCATAACTCCTCTATGCATTTTTGCATTTAGAATAGTTCTGAAACCGGGGGGCGAACACGTCGCAGGGGGGGTGCCAGTGCGTGGATATCTCAATCGCAAAATTAAACAATATTTCTATCGGGTGCCTACCATGGACTATAGGCTGGGTGAACTCAGCCTGATCTGCCGGCTATTTCTTTTTCGATTTCTTAAAAGATTGAGCTTGGTCTGGTGAAAGCCAGACTAACCATGGACCTCATAGTTGCAAAATGCAAGGGAACATGAATCAGCCTATTATTTGCACGAACAATAACGGACGGTAGCTCTTCAACTTGGCCCGTTAAAATGTGTATGAACAGTCTAGCAACGCATTTCATGAAGGCCCTTTTGGACATGTCAGTTATTTGCACCACTGGGTAAAACTACATTTTGTTTTAGACTACTGGTATTTAATTTGTGCATTGACAATAAAGCTGAATATCATATGAACTAGATGACTAAACCTATGCATAATATTATGTAGAAGAAGAAACATTCACAAAAATCCATGACATGACCTCTCTTCCTGATAGCTGTTGAAAACTGCATGGAACTGACAGGGATTGTTTTGTTTAATAATAAATAAATACATTATGCTGCTACCTTCTGCTTTTCCCAAATACAATGTAGCCTACAGGTGTACTTTCATCAGTCCAGTTGCAATTGATGGACTGTGATGAACTGCCCTACTTGTGATTGTTTAGAGATTTTAAAGGTTTTATAACAATGCTACAATTTTTTTGGCAAGTGCTACAAATCTATTCACCTTTGCAGCGCCAGTAGGCGACTTTGTGTGCGGCCCGCACACACACATTCCAAACAAGCATACACAAAAGTTTCAAGAGTGGGGGATGGAGTAGAAGATGGAGACAAATTCATTAATATGATTTTAAAGGTTTTATAACAATGCTACAAATTTTTTGGCAAGTGCTACAAATCTATTCACCTTTGCAGCGCCAGTAGGCGACTTTGTGTGCGGCCTGCACACACACATTCCAAACAAGCATACACAAAAGTTTCAAGAGTGGGGGATGGAGTAGAAGATGGAGACAAATTCATTAATATGATTTATTTTCGCGGAATGGATGTATAGGACTGAGCGGCGGTCATATTTTGTACCGCTATGTGGTACATCTAGTTTTGATGTCATGTCGTTCTGATGGCATGTCGTAAGACATGTAGTGTAACATACATATCAAGCATGACCAGGTTAATTCTGTAGGGAAGTAACCATGGCCAGAAGGGATTAATATACAGTAAATGTACTGCCTTGACATATGACACTGTTTGGGTATGACATACTGTTCAAAAGTTTGGGGTCACTTATTCCATTCCACTCAGCAGCAGTTTTCAACATCAGTCATTTACAACATTAATGTTGAAAACAAGGACATTTCTAAGTGACTCCAAACTTTTGAACAGTAGCATATTTTGCTAAATGTTCAGTAACACCACTCAGATCAGACCAGTGGGTCTTCTCAACAAGTTCTGATACAGCATATGTACTGGACATGGCCCCTAGTGTCAAATACGTCTTTTAACCATTTCTGTATCTCAATGTTTTTAGTTAAGCCACAGTAAGCACACTGAAGGGTCTATAGGCACAGTTGACCCTGAGGCCTCACAGTTGTACACAATGTATGGTATACAGGTGCATCTCAAAAAATGGAAAAGTCCACTGTCCTGCATAGGCTAAGAGATTAAAGGCTCAGGAACCATTGCTGGTGTTTTGATTTAATAAGCTGATTAGAGCTCATCTCAGGTTAAAATATCTGTACCATAAATTCTCTATTGTAATATTCTGAGATTCTGGATTTTTCATTTCCATGAGCTGTAAACAGTAATCAGGTTTAGAATAATCAAGACAAAAAACAAAACAAAAAGAAGGCTTGAAATATTTCACCATATGTGCAATGAATTTAGAATTTAGACCTTTTGAAATAAAAAACGTGGAATAAATGACATTTTTTGAGATGCACCTGTATGGTTTCTCTTCAACCACTAGGTGGCAGAAGAGACATAAGCAAATAAAACACATGAGAACCTTGAAAGAGAGAGAGTAAGTCAAAAATAGGGAAAAGTATTCCAACTTCCAAGTCAAACCCAATAGCTAAACAGCCAAAGAATACCAGACATGCCCACCAATAATGTAGGCCTACCCTAACGTAGGCTACATCAAAATACTAAAGCCCTTCCAAGACCTGCCAAAGCAGTTCATTGTGTTTACTGTTTATTATTGTTTATTTATGGTATTGTAACCCAACATAGCTACTACTTAAATAAACATATGTTGACATAAACAAAAGTTTGTAAAAGTTTACCACTGCTTTATCCAGCAGATGTTGAGTCACAGTATTTAGTCACAGTAGTTTGCATAGCACAATAATTTATTTACAGTGTCCACTGTTTTACCTCTTATAAGTTCCGTTTCTTTAGAAGAGGATTAGGCTCAGCTTCCCTCTGACGTGCAGTGACGTGAATTCATGCAAACTCTCCTCTTATTGACTTAGCTGAGGCTATGCAGCACAACAAGTGTGACAACCTCAGTTCACAGTAATTGGCATAGAAAAAGAATTTGAAGACAGGAATCATTTTGTTTTTGTTTATCTGGAAGTGTCACGTCTGTTTCCAACCACAGTGTCCCATTTAAGGGGAGAGTTAGTCATTCTAATTCCTTGCACTTTTCTGTCAAATTCTGTGGATAGCTCCTCACAGTCCTCTGAGTACTTTCGGTGTTTGTGCTCAAAAAGATCCAGTGTTCACTCACAGTGCTGGCTTTGTGAATGGGAAATAAACAGTTTATCAGACTGAGCTGTAAACAACATGCTCCAGGAGCACCGAATGGAAGGATGTCATTTGTTTGTTGAGCAACAACCTTTCGGCAAAACAAAACAAGTCAAAACAAAATGTGAACTTTGCTTTCAAAACACTCAAATCAGCGTCAAGGTCAAATCAGCAATATTTTCGGTGAAACTACAAATAAATCACATTGTCCCTCACTGACAGAAAGAACTATGATACCTTGTGCAGGTGAAAACTGCACCCTGTGAAGTGTGAAATAGAGAGATAAGTTCTTGTTACAGATTCACAGAAGGCATCAGGGTTAAGATCCTCAGTGGCTGAACAGAACTCACATTGCAAAAGTATGGGTACACCGTCTCTGTGAAAGTGTTAGTGAATGAGTGGAGGAGTCCACCAGTATCCGCGTCAGAGAAGCTCACCCTTCCTCCGTCCCATTCTAGCTGTACTCTGATCCTCTGAGGTTCCTGATTAACCGTGAGGGGAGTGAGGAGTTCCGTGGAGTAACCTTTGCCGTACTTACCGTTAGCACAACCGATATACCAAAGACCAAACTTCGAAAGCTGTTCCCTGTTTTTGCACTCGGACTCCGAGACTACCCCCAGAGCCCAGGTTGGGCAGTCTCCAACCTCTACCTCCCAGCTGTGCGTCCCAGAGGTGAAGCCCTCGGAGGCCAGGACGCTGGTGTAGCCGTCAAACCTCTCAGGATTGTCAGGAAGCTGCTGGATCTCAGTGCAGAGTTGTAGACTGGTCAAGTCATCGGACAGCGAAAGGCACGGGTGTGCTGTGTTTGGGTCCAGTGTCACAGGTGCTGGAAAAAGACAATGATCATCAGTATGTGTCTGTAATGTGACAACTAGCACAAAAAGTAAGGACATTTGTGTTTGGTAGATTATTTCTCTGTGGTTACAATGCTTTTTGGCAATAAATCTTATACCGTTGGAAAGCCTGTTTAGTTCCCTTTCAAATAATGCCCTTTTTGTAAGGAACATGCATTTGTGGGATGAGCAGCAGCGCTGAGTATGTGGGTTGCGCCCATGAAAAATTTGGCAAATCTTCTCTGGTTATTTTGCTGTTGTTATTGTCACTTGTTTTGAGCTTCTGGTACCCCCAGGTGCTGCCAATCAGATGCCTGATTAGAATGCGTCTAAACGAGTACACAGTCAGAGCGTCGGACTTTGATGATGCCGCGGAGATAAAGGAAGATCCAGAAATAAACCTGGTGAGCAAGAAATGTGCTACCTGCAAGAATTGTGCAATCTGTTGCTATTTCCTTCTTCAGCAGTTAAACCTCTTTACCTGTGCCTACAACTTGCTGGGGCAGCCGTGGCCTACTGGTTAGCGCTTCGGACTTGTAACCGGAGGGTTGCCGGTTCGAACCCCGACCAGTAGGCACGGCTGAAGTGCCCTTAAGCAAGGCACCTAACCCCTCACTGCTCCCCGAGCGCCGCTGTTGTTGCAGGCAGCTCACTGCGCTGGGATTAGTGTGTGCTTCACCTCACTGTGTGCTGAGTGTGTTTCACTAATTCACGGATTGGGATAAATGCAGAGACCAAATTTCCCTCATGGGATCAAAAGAGTATATATACTTATACAATATATGGTTAGCATATAAATTCCTACTAACACCGTCATGCACTCAAGTGGCATGCGAACGGAGTTTTTCCACTCTTAAATTCATCAAGAATCGCCTAAGGACACGATTGTCACAGGATAATTTGGAGGCCTTTATGCTGATGGCGACAGAGAAAGAGGTCCTAATGAACTTGGATGCTGATGACGTGATAGACAGGGTAAGAGCAAGCTCCTTCGCACCTTGTTAACTGCATGACATTAATTAAGACACATTTGTGGATCAGCTGCTCTGATGATATATTCTAGGCTATTATTTTTTTCATATTTCATATTGCATTCATTTTTTGGAGTTGTGCATTGATATATATCCATGTTCTTGGTTCAGTCTTTATGCATATTAAAGTTAAAGTTCATCACTAATGGGGCTACAAACGTGTGTGTTATTTCCGTGCATGTGAAGTTATATCAGCAGTGTGTGACCAGGCTGGTGACCTGCATGAGTAGGAGGTGCCAGGCTGTTGTGGCTGTGTATGGTTCTTCCACATGCTACTAAGGCTCCTGTTTGTGAAATGAATACATTGTTAAAATGCCAATATGTCTTGTTTCTTCAATCATCCAATCTACCAAACACCAAAAGTCAATGGCAGAATAAGGTGTTTGGCATTGGCAGAGAAGATTTGGCAACTTTTTCATGGGCGCAACCCATATACTCTGCACAATGCATGTTCCTTACAATAGCAATTTTTGTGCTCAGTTTAGTACTCTTTTTTTTCCAAGACGTTTCAGTGATCATAAATCTGTCAAAAACTTGATTAGTGACCGTGAAAAAATGTCAAATGCTAAAACTTACCATACTCAATGATCCCTTGCATCTTCTCCCAGACGCTGAAATTCAGGTTGCTCAGATGACTTGCCACATTAATCAGCTTCGCTGAAACTTCTCCAGGATCCTGAAGTGTGCTCTGGGCTCTGCAATGACAGTTAGGAGTCGGTTCTGCTCAAGGCTGTCACTACAAATCACACAAACAAAAAACTGAATAGAATGAAATGAGTAACCCAATTTCCTAAAAAGTTGGGACGCTTTGTAAAATGCAAATAAAAACAGAATGTGCTAATCTGCAAATTCCGTACACCCATATTAAGCTACAAAAAGGACCTAGACAACAAATCAAATGTTTAAAGTGACAAATCTGACTATTTCATGGAAAATATGAGCTCATTTTGAATTTGATGCAAACACGTCTCAAAACAGTTGGGACAGGGCAACTAAAGGCTGCAAAAGCTGAAAATTTCTCTGTAATTTCTCAACTAATTAGGGTACTGGCACCATGATTGGGTAAAAAAGAGCCTCCCAGAGAGGTAGAGTCTCTCAGAAGTAAAGATGTGGAGGTATTCATCACTCTGTAAAAACCTGTGTGGGTAAATAATGCAACAATATAAGAATAATACTCCTCAATGTGAAATTGCAAAGAATATTTGGATTTCATCATCTATAGTACTTGATATCAGTGAAATATTCAGAGAATCCAGAGAAATCTTTGTAAAAAAAGGACAGACCTGAAAAACAATATGGTATGTCTGTGGTCTTCTGGGCCTCAGATGACACTGGATTAAAACCAGACCTATTTCTTTGTATCATTGTATGGGCTCAGGACACAGTTTGACGTACAATCCAGAAATGCTAGTTAAACTCTACCATGCAGAAATCATATTTAGACATAATACAGAAATGCCGCTGTCTTATCTCATTTAAGATTATTTTTTGGAAATCATGGATTGCATCCTCCAGGCTAAAGAGGAGAGGGACTATCCAACTTGTTATTAGTGCACAGTTCAAAAACCAGCATGATGGTATGCCAAGGACGGGACAACATTTCATCATCAAAACCCTAGCAACTGGTCTCCTTAGTTTCCAAACATGTACAGAATCTTGTTAAATTAAGAGGTAAAGCAACACAGAGGCACACATGCCCCTGTCCGATTTGTTTTTTAGAAAAAGTAGTTGTGTTAGTATAGTGTTGCTGGCATCAAATTCGAAATGAACATATACTTTCAACAACAACAACAAAAAAAAACCATTTAATTTGTCTGTTTCAGCAATTGATATGTTATCCTTGAACTATTCCAAATATAGGGTTAGCATGATTTGTCAATCATAGCATTCTGTTTTCATTTACATTTTACACAGCATCCAAACTTTTTTTGGGGTTAAAGAGTGAGAAATGATATACCTCTGCATGGTGGAACTGTAGTTCTGAAAAGAGAGAAGAGAGTGTATTTTCTTTTCTGACCATACTCATGATAGCTCATGATTCTTACATGTCAGTTTAGTCATATTTCTATACAACGTAATCATTTAGGGACAAAATAAACCTCTTCATACCTGCAGAAATGGCACATCGGCCATCTTCATCTCCATCTCCATGGCATGAATGGTTTCAGAGAGATATGATAGCTCCTGTATCTTCTTCATCATCATATAACTTTTCTGCTCCTCTTCCTCCCGAAGCGCTGTGATCCGGGCCATCTCCTCGTCATGGAGGAACTGGTAGAGCACCTGGAATTGTCCTTTAATCTGCAGCTCTGTGTGTCTGGCCTGGCACTGAAAACAAAGACCGTCCCATGTAAATTTCCTCCCAGGATGCACTGTTGTAGGTAGAAATCACATGTCCTGAATCAAATGTACGGAATCACCCGTAAGTTACTTATACCCACCTTCAAGTGTTTGATTCTTTGATTCAACTTTTGCTGAATTCCTTCATAAGTGGTAAGATTTTCTCTCAGTGGCGTCATCCGTGTCTTGAGTTCTTCCTACAATGAAACATCATGAAACTGAGGCAGTGCTTTTCATTGATAATACATTGTATTAATATTTATCTATGGAGAGCCATGGTGCAAGAAGTGGAAAGCTGCAGCAGTCTACAGTAGGCCTAATACTTGTGAGACATGTCAATTACCAGTGTACCCTCGAGTGTACCCTCTAAGACTTGTTCAGCACGTTCTCACAGGTTTCTGGAATATCATGGAATTCACGGAATATCAGGGAATTTTGTTTTAGCAGTTTAAAAATGTACTTGGAAATTCGGGGGGGGGGGGGGTTGTCAGGGAAAGTCAAGGAAAAGTCTGGAGTGGGAACATAGTGCATATAGCCATGTTTCAATCACCTGTATGTATGCTTCAAGGAGTTTTTTTGGGGGGTTTTAGTTTTATCCCATACAATATCAACTGAATCAAGTTGAGACATGTAAAATCAAAGCCAATGCCTTGGTTTCTTAGCCTGAGACCATCCTGATCTCGCGAGCTTCAGGGTTTCACTCGCAGATCAGTCTGGATACTTTCCGTTAAAGAGAATTTGGAGCAGTTCACCAAACGAACGTCCAATCAGCGTTGGCTTTGAGGCGGGTTGAGGTGTGACGCAACGAACAACATGACGGCATCCACAGAGATGAGCATAGCTATCGCGCAAGTTTTATTCAAATTAGAAAGTATTCCTGGGTAAGCTGTGGAGCTATGAATCTCAGCCATGCAGCTGGGAGGAATGAAAGACACAGACATCCTCCACGGCTGATTCCAGTTCACAATGGAGGAATATACTTTCTTCAGAAGTGTAGGGCCTACCGTGAAAACTTGATGGGAATTGTCGTTGATTAGGTTCATGTCACATACAAATGGTAAGTTAAAACATCTTAACGTTAGTCACGTTACCTAACTTAATTGTATGTTAAACGAAGGCATTAGAAGAACACTTTGTTCATCTAATTGGTTGATTTGGCCCGTCGATAACCAACAAAGGTAGTGATAGACAGATGGTTTATCCAATCAGCTAACCAGTATTTCCGCCCCTTCCCAAAAGTTCTTCAATGAAAACTTCACAGATGGATATGCGGAGCAAATCCATCTGGCGGAGTCAGGTTATTGGTTTCTATGACTTTTACAGAAAATGTCAAATATAGCCTGCACTGTGGACTTGTTCTGAAGTTCACTCTTCACCCCAATTGCATACAATACATTCAACTGTACCAGGTGATCCAATGAAAACCCCACAACAGAGATCAATATCAGCAGGCTCTACCTTGAGATCCTGTGCTGCTTCATCTATCGGGCAGAACTTGTGGTCTGTGTGTTTCTTTGAGTCCCGGCACACCAGGCACGCCAGCTCCTTGTCCTCCAGACAGAAGAGTTTCAGTCTCTCGCCGTGGAGGCGGCACAGCACCTCGGCGTCCGCCGCGGTCAGCTGCTGGCTCCGCTCCTGCAGGTAGTCCTCGCAGAGTGTCTTCAGCACCAGATTAGAGGGCAGCTGCTTCATGGAGATGCTCTCCCTACAGACGGGGCACTCCTGGGTGTCCTTCTCTTTCCAGGAGAGCAGCAGGCAGTGGCGGCAGAAGCTGTGCGAGCACAGCAGAAACACAGGGTCCTGGAAGATGTCCCGGCATACCGGACACGAGAGGTTCTGCTCCAGGAGAGAGGACTGCAGGTCCATTGTCAGACAGATTGAGTTACCGTTCCGCTGTTTTTTTGTTGTTGTTGTTGGTTTTTTTTGTATTTTCTGAGCAGAAACCTGTTTCTCTTCACACTTTAATTTTCATTCTATTCTTCTCTCTGCCTTTCCTTCTACCTGTCCCTCTTCCCTTTCTCTCTTCTTTGCCCACCAGGCATATGTCTTGCTTAAACTGATGGCTTAACATAAAAGGCAAGTATGTTCAGGTAGAGCGTGCGTAGTCTAAATGTCACGGTAAATGTCACAGTGCGGTGGTGAGGCTCCTCTCTTTTACACACACTGGTGCACGCCAGAGGGGGGTGGAGTTTCTGATACGATTACAGACATACAGTACTACTAACCCTATGGTTGTACACTGTGGACACAAATTTGCATGTTAAGCTCAAGACAGCTGCCTGGAGTGTCGAATGACTAATAACCTCATGCTGGGAAAAAGACAACAACACAACATTTTTTTCATTCTCGAGAAGTATTCTGATGGTAAATGCGCATTCTATATTGCATATGGTGATTTACCACCAATTGTTCTTTTTAATTTATGTTTCAGAAAAAAAAAAACATTTATCACTCTTATATATAAACAGTTATCACTAGTGATAGTTCTAATTTGGCTGTGTATAGGCATCAGATATTATCTTGTGCTTAAATCCAAACAACCTATTTACTAGGAAGTTGCCACTAAAGGTCACATGCTGTCTGCTGGTGATGTTGAATATGTTCCATGAGCCTATTCAAATGTATCAGAAAGGCTTAATCCCCCAGGCACAGGACTCCCTCAGCAACCCAGAGGGAATATGAGCGTTAGGCAAACTCATCACAGAGTTGACAATGCTCATATTCCCTCTGGGTTGCTGAGGGACTCCTGTGCAAAGGTGAAGAAGCATGTCTCACTGCACCTCATGAGTGGACCATACTGTAGTTACGCAGCAAAATGTATGGATAAAAGTATAGAAAGATTGTATCATTCCGAACTCTGTTGGAGATGATACAATACAACAGAAAGCTGGGACAATACTCTGTGCAAACCATTTCTCATACTGACCTTTTTTGTGTTGTTAAAGTATGTTGACAAGTTACTTATTGACTGGGACACCTCAGACAGTAGGCAGCCTGTAGCAGGACCATCTATACAAAAGATAAGAGGAGTCAACAAACAAAATTAACCCTTCTACAGAAATGTGCTTCCTTCTCAGGAAAATATGTCTGTTTTGTCCTTGTCAGTGTTGGGCAAGATATTTCAAAAGTGTAATGCATTATTTATTACTTGTTACTGTCATCTCAAAGTAATTTGTTACATTACAATATTACTGTCTTTGAATTGTAAGGCATTACACTACGTTTACATTACTTTCATCAAAATAACAGGAAATATGGATTTGGTGTTCTCAATAGATCTTCATGTGTTCAATGCAGCTCATTACACAGCAGAAGGTGACGTGGTATGGCATAATGACTTAGCTAGGCTTAAGGCTAACAAAAGAACAATATAATGGTTGCAGTTATGGCTCATGGGACAATGTAGGCCCCAAAGGTCACTCACAACTTAATATAGTAAAATATAGCCATAGTGAAATTGTATGTTGACTTTAAATGGTTCTCATCATTGCTGGTATAAGTATAGACTAACCATGTTAGATCTGTTGCATGAATGGCAGAGATAACTCAAATTCCCTTTCTACAGTCATCTAAACAAGGCAATCAAATTCCAGGACCAGCATAGATGACTTTTTTTAATTCTTGGATAATCTTCTCTGGTGCCAATTGAGCATTTTTTTGGATTAAAAAGCAAAGTAACTTCAGTTACTGAGAATTGTACCGAGTAAAATATTACTGGAATTGTATTGGTAATGCCTTACATTACTGCATTACAGCAAAAAGCAATGCATTACTGTAATTACATTACTTTTTTAATGCATTACTCCCAACATTGGTCCTTGTAGACTATCTGGAAACAACGACAATGGGTGTCTCTAGCGGAACTTCTGGAATTGGAGCAGTGGGGCGGATAGCAATTACGTGCATACGTTTGGTATGTGCATGCAAAGCAGTGATTATTTGTGTCTGAAAACCACAACAAAGGTTATGGGTTCAGGACTGCCTGTAGGTTTATCACATCTCACAAATTTAGGTAACTATGCTTTGTTTCATCTATAGATCCTTTCAAGAGAGTTCCATTATCAGCATCATAGTTGGCCCCACAAGACTTCCTTTTTAACATTCCATTCCATATGTTATCTTAATGCAGAGGAAGTAGATTGGGAACCAAATAGAACGTTCAAGCATTGTTTTTGTTTTTATTGTTGAAAGGGTCTATACAGACTTGCATCAGATTAAGATTAAGAATAAGCAGATAGAGATTTGTCAGAAACAATCAATTCCACACAAATGGCACAGAAGTTGAAGAACATGTTCAAACTCCTTCACCCTGTTGGATGTTAAATTGTACTGCAGGTAGTATTGGATAAGATCTGTCAGGGTGCTGACTAAATTCAATGTAACTACAAAAAGCTTGGATTCTTGCCATGATGCAATGGTTCAAGGTTAATCAATCACAGACAGAAACACTGGAAAAGTGTCCTGTTCTCTTTGAGATCTAACATAAAATTCACAAGAAAATGTAATGACATCTCAAACTAAAGCATGTACCTATGAAAAGTGTGTGACAATATTTTAGCTTGAATTTCATGTCACAAATCTGACAGGTGAGCACATTTCTATTTGTGGCCTTTAAACAGTGAAGTAAACAATATTTTGCCATAACCAATAAATAAAGAACATTCATGGCAAATTGCCCAGAAAAACTATTGAGCCTAGAACATATGACATGGTGTACCTCTTGTTGAACATTTGAAAAGTTGCATCTGAATAGCTGATATAAAGATATTCAGGATTTCTAACAAAAAAAATGATGGCAGCCACCACTCATGTAATTCCAAAATAGTAAAACTGAGGATGAAAGGATCATATAGCTCCAATTTACTCCACTTTCTCCAGACATTAATAAAACATTATTGGTGAGTGCTAATTTGGACAAAGTTTGTAAAATTCATGTGTTCATTTTTATATGGAATGCATAAAACAGTGTGCTATATGGCCCCTATACAGTAGAACGCATATTTTACCAATCTTGGACGTTGAAAGGCATCATGCCAGTTTACAGTAATACAATATGTAAGCTCTTTCCCACAAATCAATTTACATGACAAATGATCCCTACACATTTTTTACAGACTGCATGTGTTGCTTACACAAGAACCCCCAGAACTCTCTCCAGCCTGTGACTTTCATATCCTGTTGGTGAGTCCTTGAAGTTGATGACAAATAAATGTATATAATATATGTCTTCTAGTGTCATTATAATGACAACATACCTTACTCAATAGGTTTTCCAAAAAATAGTTGAGAAGAAACACCAAAACAACCAAAACCTAGAAATAATCTTCATCCAAGCTCTTGGAGCTGGTAGAGGAACCCCAGCAAGTCCCTGAGTGAACTTGGCAAGCCAGTGAGGGTACACTGGTTTAAATATCTAGTGAAATGTAGTACCCTATATTGGCCAGTAACCTATACTGTAGTAATACATTCACTTTACTTAAAAAAATAGACATGCAAAGGATTGCATTGTTAAAAGTGATCTAGCAGAGATTAATTAACGCTAATCATATCTGAATTTGTTGGGAATTGAGGAGAAGGCAATATATATTGAATAACTTACACATTGTTTTATTCTTCAATTGATTTTGAACAGCAAAATACTGTCCCGGGTCGGTTTGACCCAAACAGTCCGAAAGGGTGAAACGTAAACTTAAAGTTCTTCACCTTCACCAACTGTAGAACAGTTTTCAGTTCCCTGTGGAATAGAGCTAACATTCGGAATCAAGCTTACAATTTTGTTATTGCATTCCATGTACCTCTGTGGGCCTGTCTGGTGAGAACATGTGAAGCAACATGGCTCCAAGAGCTGTCATGATCATGCTGCCATCTAGTGGACAATAAAGGAAAGGTTGATTTATTTTGGAAGCATCCAATGTTATAGTTGTTTAAAGTTGTGACATTTCTCATCAACCTAACACAAAGGGAGGGAGTGCTCTGAGATTTGATGAACAAACCTGCCATTGCTGCCACTCATGCAAGGAGAGGTTCTGCATTTGTTGACAAACAAGACAAAGCAGTAAGAGTGTGACAGCACAAAAACAGTGAGATATTCCTTTACATACTCATTTAGCAGACATTTGTATCCAAGACTATTATAAAAATAAAATAACAATAGAAATGACTTGTAACTCAACTTGGACTTCCATGCTATTAACTCGAGACTCGACTCTGACTTTGCCCCTTTGACTTGTAATGACTTGACTTGCGGCATGGGTAAAATTGTATTAAAACAACTATTTTCTGCCCATACCAACTTCAGCAGCCTCAAGTTCATCGTTAACATTACACCTGCATTGCAACATTATTTTGCATGGAATGCAGGTCTCTTATCTATTGTGAGAAGGGATGAACATCACTGAACATGCTACCACTTGTCGTCTGACTTGGATCATGTGATATTGTGATGGATACTCTGATCCCTTTGATGTGGTTCGATGGGTTTGATATAGCCTAAACAATTTAATTTAATCTAACCGAAACGATCAATAAATCATCATCAATGACTGATGGGATTTCAAGCTTACACCCATATCAGCATTGTGTTTTGCAACATTAAATATCAAGCTTTCATTTGCGGTTTTCTATCGCTCATTTGCACGTCAGTGGGGGCCGTATATTCTGTATGGAGCATGTGCTTGCTGCTGAGAAGGTCTCATGCACAGAGGTTAGAAGGAGGATGGCTTTGCATTTTCTACCAAAATACTTTAAAGGTGTGTATTTTTGTAGTTTAAAAATACTGCCAAATATTCTTGATAAAACCAATAGCAGAGTAAGAGAACAAAGGGATTTTTGATTCTAATGAGTTCACTATGTAATAGCCTACTATGTCCCGACTCATGGACGGATTATGAACTTTTGGGCCCCTGGGCCCAGATGTATTAAGGCCCCCCCCCACTAATTGTTGTATATGTGAACATTTTTAATTAGTTTGATGTGATTTCCTGTATTCTGGTGCATTTTGGGGATGGTCAATACTAAATTCAATCAGATTCATAGCCTAAATCCTGATTTGTTGATATTGAGGCAATGATTTCATGCAAAGACTTGGGCTTCAGGGCCCCCTGACCCCTTGGGTCCCTGAGCCTGGGCCCGGTAGGCCCGTGCAGTAATCCATCCCTGTCCCGACTTTCATGCTAATGAAGCAACTTTAAAGGAACACACCGACTGTGGAAGACATTATGTCTCACCCCTGTCCCTAAGAAGCCACACCCTAGTGAGCTTAATGACTACAGACCTGTCGCTCTCACATCACATGTGATGAAAACAATGGAGCGACTGGTCTTAGGTATGTTCAGACCCCAGGTACGCCATGCACTATTGTCAGGTTAGCCATGCACTAGACCCGTTACAGTTTGCATACCAGGAGAAAGTGGGCGTGGACGATGCCATCACTTATCTTCTACACAGGACACATTCTCACCTAGACAAGGGGAAAAGTGCTGTGAGAATCATGTTCTTTGATTTCTCAACACCATCCAACCCCTTAGACTGGGAGACAAGCTTTTGCAGATGGGTGTGGACGCTCACCTGGTAACCTGGATTACAGATTACCTGACCGAGCGACCACAGTTCGTCAGACTGAAGAACTGTCTCTCTAACACTGTGATCAGCAGCACCGGAGCGCCACAGGGAACTGTGCTCTCTCCAGTCCTGTTCACCCTGTACACATCTGACTTCTGCTACAACACCGAGTCATGCCACATGCAGAAGTTTTCTGACGATACTGCAATTGTGGGGTGTATCAGGAACGGGCAGGAGGAGGAGTACAGGAGCCTGGTGGAGGACTTTGTGCAATGGTGCAAACTCAATCATCTTCAACTCAACACTTCAAAGACCAAGGAGATGGTGGTGGATTTCCGCAGGTCTAAGCCCACTCTGCTACCAGTCCCCATTGATGGGGTCAATGTGGAGGTGGTAAGCACATACAAGTATCTGGGTCTCCACCTGGACAATAAACTGGACTGGTCAGCCAACACTGATGCACTCTACAAGAAAGGGCAGAGCAGGCTGTACTTCCTGAGGAGGCTACGGTCCTTTAATGTGTGCAGCAAGCTCCTCAGGATGTTCTACCAGTCTGTTGTTGCCAGCGTCCTCTTCTATGCAGTGGTATGCTGGGGAGGAAGCACAAAGAAGAAGGATGCGGGGCGAATTGACAGGCTGGTAAGAAAAGCTGGCTCTGTAGTGGGAGCTGAACTGGAGTGCATCACTTCAATATCTGACAAAAGGACCCTGAACAAACTCATCAACATCTTGGACAATGAGTGTCACCCACTCCACAGCACTATTGTTAAGCAGAAGAGCCTGATCAGCTGGAGACTTCGCTCACTGCCTTGAACAGACAGACTGAGGATGTAATTTGTCCCCAGGGCCATTGAACTGTTCAATGCTTCACTTAAGGGAAGAGGAGAGATAGACTTCTCTGCATAGTCTGTCTGCCTCTTCACCCCCTCCATGTTTTGATACTGTCTGTCCACTAGCCACTTTTTACCACTGTCTTTCTGCCTCACTGTTTGCGTGTTATATTAGCACATTAGCACATATGCATAACCCCTCCCTCCATGCCACAGCCGAACTGTGGCCACACTTATACCTTTTCTTAAAATAGTTATATATATAGATACAGTATATAGATATATAGACTTTATTCTTGCACTGTTGCACTGTTGGACTTACTCATTTGCACTATCACCATGACTACTATCACCATTGCACTCACTCACACAGAGCACCTTACCTTACCTTACTATGCACAGAGAATCACAGGCTCAGTCCCTGCCTCAGTCATTGCAAGTGCCTCTTTATTGATTAATCACCACTATGTGGATACTGTTTTTAGAATTGATTTAGATTAAGTGTTAGTTAGTATAATTTGTATTTTAGTATATTTAGTATATTCTTTATCTTCTACTGTCCTTATTGCTTAGTTGTGTTTTTATATTATATACTTTTAATTACTTCTGCTGTTAGTGAATGAGTGTGTGTTGTCTGTATGCTACTGAGACCTTGAATTTCCCCTGGGGATCAATAAAGTATCTATCTATCTATCTATCTATCTATCTAAAGGAAAGAGACAAGTGAGGAATGTTATTGAGTCTTTATTTGCAGTGTAGAATATGCAGATCTATCTACTTAACATAATACATAATCTACTCACATACATACAGCACACTGCTTGCTACAGTAAGCCTCCTATACCCCCCCTCCCTACATACACAGCACATTGTCTTCAGGATCTTCTCCAACACACATCCTCTACATACTTACAGCACACTGCCCCCACCTACCCACACACACACTACACACACACACACACACAGTCACTGCTCCACTCCCCTCCCGCCCACACACACATCTTCTGTCATCACTCACATACATCATACAGTAATCTGCTTGCAATAGTAAGTCCCTTCACCATACTTGCAGTACACTGCCCCCCCTCTCCCCTACATACACAGCACATTGTCTCATGAGGAAGCTTCTCCAACACACATATTGCACACTGCCCTCTCCCCACATACACAGCACACTATCCCATCTCCCTTGTCATCCCCCCAACACACACACCAAGACCCCTGGCAGTTGGGTTAGCCCCTTGAGCCGTGGATCTGCCCAAGGTTTCTTCCTTGGTAAGGGAGTTTTTCCTTGCCCCTGTTGCTATTGGGTGCTCCTTGTTGGTGCCCCCCCCAATCCCAATCCTCCCCCACCTTTCTTATGCAGCCCTTGCCACTTAATCTACTAAACCCCTCTTCTACTGCACTTAACCCCCCCCCCCATAAATGCACAAATAGGCTGACACCAGACATAATTTCACTGCATTTCTTACTTCCAGTAACTATATGCATGTGACAATAAACTTCCTTGTATCCTTGTATCCTTGTACACATAATTTACAGAAGCTGTGGATACTGTATGTACACAATCAGATTCTTGATATTGTGTTGGAGACCATGGGGAGCCATGACCTTTTCATGGATGGCCCACTCATAAAAGATCATCAAGCTATTAATATATTTATTAAATACTGTATATTAGGTTAAAAGTAGGTTAAAAGTAGTTTTTGGGGGTGGGTGTACTGCTAGTGTCAAACAGTGTCAAAGCTCCAAGCTTCGAACAGAGGGCCTCCTCTAACTGCTAAATTGCTCCACTGTAACGAAAGACCTCACAGGCACAATTCGTAGCGGGTGCAGCTTGCAGTGGCTGTAGAAGTACGGGTAGACTGTCTCAGTGAAGTTGTGCTTGAAAACATACAGGCAGGTATTGTGTCCAGCATCAGTAAAGGTCACTTTGCCCTTGTCACAGTCCAGCTGCACCCTGATCTTCTGGATCTTCTGACTCACTCTTAGGAGGGTGAGGATCTCGGGAGAGTACCCTTTGCCGTACTTGCCGTTGTAAAACCCAACATACCACAAACCAAACTTGTTTGTACTCTTTTTCCTGTACAAAGACTCGGCGATGACGCCCACAGCCCAGGCGGTGCTGTCCCCAACCTCCACGTCCCAGCCGTGCATCCCAGAGGTGAAACCCAGGGAGCCAAGGACGCTGGTGTAGCCGCTAAATCGCTCAGGGTTGCAGGGAAGCAGCTGTCTCTCTTCGCTGAAGGTCATGCTGGTCAGATCCGCAGAGACAATGAGGTCTGCATGGGCAGTGTTAGGGTCAAGAGCCACTGGATCTGCCAGAAAAAGAGAGAGAGAAAGAGAGAGAGAGAGATAGAGAGAAAGAGGTGGATAAAGCAGGAAAATTCATAGAATCAGAACACATTGTGGAGTGGAGAGTTAAGGCCCCACACACATGTCCGCCAACATATAAAGCCTATGAAAAGTAATCATCCCCCTTGGATATTTCCCCATTTTATTGCTTTAATAAATGGAATCTTTGTCAATTTACTTGCATCTACTAAATGCTGACTTGAAACGGATGAATATTTATGCGATCGCTTATTTTGCATTATATATTTTTTATTAATTAGCATTACTTTGTAGAAATCTCTGTTCTCTTTGACATTAAAGAGGGGATTGTTGTAAATTATTGTAAAAAAAAAGCCAAATTAAATTGATCAAAATTCCATTTATAAAAGCAGTAAAAGTGGAAATATCCAAGGGGAGTGAAACTTTTTATAGGCACTGTAAGTGTGCTGACACTTTCTGTTACCTGTCCATGTACACCAGTGCCAACATTTTCAACTGACTTGCATTTGATAAACAATGGATTTTATTAAGCAGCGAGGACATTAACAGAACTGAATCATAATCTCACATGGCGACGGCGAAAGGCTTCTGCGGTGGTGTGCAGGGTTGTATTAGAAACAATGAATGGAATTTAATATTTAAACGCTGACAGCGGAGTATACTGCACCCATGTCAGTGCCTATGTGTGGAGGCCTTTAGAGAGGGCTGGAGAAGTGTGACCAGTTGGAGTATGAGCTTACTGTATGGCACCATGGTTTGCAGCTTCTGTGACACTTCAAACATCAGATTGCCCAGGTGTTTTGCCACGTTGATCAATAATTCCCCTGACACAGGCTCAGGGTCCTGTGGTGAGTACTGTATTCTAGAGAAAAATATGAGTTAGCGTGCACACAGAGAAACATATGAGTTAGCGTGCCAACATAAAGATAAATATATGGGTTAGTATGCACACAAACCGAGAAACATATGAGTTAGTATGCACACAAACACAGAAAACATATGAGTTAGTATGCACACAAACTGAAAAACCTATGAGTTAGTATGCACACAAACTGAGAAACCTATGAGTTAGTATGCACACAAACTGAGAAACATATGAGTTAGTATGCACACACAGAAACATATGAGTTTGCATGCACGGCCCGCAGAGAAACATATGAGTTAGCATCCAGCGGAGTCCAGCACAATTAATTAACCGTAACCACATAATGACACAAAGGACTCTATCTTAGCGATCTAAAATGCATGGTCAGTGGCGAAAAGCTATAATACAAAAAGCTAAAACATTTAGGGGTGTGTCCAGTCCACATTCAGGGTGGTTTTGTTATCAAACATCGGGCGCTTGGCACCAAAAGGTTGTTCTTATATTTCTTAATTAGTCATGGGTGTGTTTTTGGCATAACATCCTTAAACCAATGAGAATGACATCTGCAAGACATCAGCAAGCAGCACAACTTCAAACAGCGCATCGGTATTTTGATAGTAAGCGGAGCATTTGAAGGAATATGCTTGCATGCAAGACTGTATGGAACAGGTATTCCACTAAACCAGGGATTCCTAAACTGTGGTACGCGTACCCCCGGTGGTACGCGAGCTGCTTCTAGGGGGTACGCGAGATGAAAAGGGCTATGGCGGACAGGTGTAAAATTAACATTTTAAATCTTTTGTGATTAATTCATGAATAAATACACAATTTCGAATCAGGTCATAATGATATGGAAACATGAAATTAAAGGATATCATTTATAAACTCCGTATGTGTTCATCAAAAAAAGGGCAGCTTATTAAACATGACGCCTGGAATAGCTAATAGAATGCGTTACTTTTGAATGCGTTGGATGGTCCGTGGGGGGAAAGTTTCGCGGATATAAAAGGTTTTTGAAAACAACAAAAACAGAAAGGAGGGAAGGAGCAAAGCTAGGAGTTATTTCAGATGGGCAAGAAAGGTAACATTAAGCTAGGCTTTACATTTAACAAACTAAAGGTAGCCTAAGTTATGTTGTATATGTTGTCCAAACGAATACATCCTTGTCAGGCGTTGTTGTAGGCCTATTATAAGATATTGTATGTGGATGTAACTTTTTAACTGACCAAATGCACACACCTAAAACCGGGAAACGGACAAATATTGTCAACGCGGGGGGGGGGGGGGGGGGGTTATAGAATTCGTTACGTTTTTATGTGTTTATGTGTCGGATGGTGGGGGTACGCGAGCCGAGTCGGAATGTAGGCGGTGGTACGCGGGGGGAAAAGTTTGGGAACCGCTGCACTAAACCATGCTTTACTAAACCTAGGAGAGTATAGCCTACACACATCTTCACTCGTCTATTATCGTGTATTATACTGATCGTCCAAATAGAGCTCAAAGAGTCCGGTTGCACCCACATGACATCTTCCTGACAGGGTATGGAGCCCAGTGCAGAGATGTAGGCTATTGTCCCCCAAGTCACAGAAACAGAAGTGTTGCAACAATCACCGCAAAAGGGGACGGCTGTTTAGGGGAAGGGATGGGGCATTTGGGGAGGGGAGGGGTGAGCTTGCTCTGTAGTGTTTTGTTTGGTGTTTGGTTCAACTATCAACGAATGTTACACCATCCATAATCACTGCATCCTTAAGCCACGTCACTAAGAGAGAGGTTAAAAAGGGGGAACTTACCTTTCAACCATGGCTTTGTAATTCTACCAAAATAGAAATTCAGAGGAATATTGATTAACAGATCAACCTGCATGCAGCATATTCAAAATATTTTTGTTGACAATGTGATCAGTCAGGGATCTTAAAGCGCAGAGTTTACCTGCAGGAACGAAAGGTCTTCAGCCCCAAGCTCTTTCTCGAGGGCTTGGATTTTGTCCAGAAGAGACGCAATCTCACTGTCAAGTTCATCTATTTTCTTCTTCATCATCTGGCTGTTCTGTTCATCCTCCTCCTTGAGCGCAGCCAATCGAAAGGCCTCTTCTTCTCGTAGGAACTGGTGAAGCTTCTTAAACTCCTCCTTGATGAGATGTTCTGTTTGTTCCGCCTGGTTCTAAATTTGTTTTAGAGTCACTGTGTGTAAAACCTCCTTCAAGCAACATTAAATGCGTACAATACCGTAATCCACTGTGTAATATAAACATGCTGGCTGGTAACACTTTACGGTAAGTGTACATGAATTGTCATGAATTCATGCATGAATTAATTCATGATTTATGTATTACTTCATTCCTTAATATCTCATGAATCATCAGGAATTTACATTTTTGTCAATATCAATGTCATCAATTGACATTGATTTGTTGTTCATGTATGAGGTCATGAATGAGAAACTGTGAACTCATGTCAATTCCTGATGATTCATAAGATATAAAGAAATGCATAAATCATGATAACACATGTATTCATGATAATTTATGTATCCTTACCGTAAAGTGTTACAGAATGTTTGAACACATAATGAACTTGTCAAAGGAAATAATAATTGTTTAATATTTTATGAAGTTTCTATTATATACTTTCAGTATGTTTTACCTTTATATACTCAGCCGTTTGTTCGAACTTTTGCTTGAATTCTTCAAAACTTTTAAGTTTGTCTTGAAGGGGCTTCAGTTTAATCCTAAGTTCTTTCTAAAAATAAAAAACAACCAAAGATATTAACATAACACTTTACTCCATGAATCCTATCTCTTATTTAAGCTCTTGAAAATGTTTCAGTTGAATTTGACCTTCATATATCTGTTGACTGATAATTGCATTAATACCAACAATAATAATGAACGCGTTATTTTCTTTTCATTCTTTTCACTGTGTGACTATGAAATGCAGTGTATCATAACTGCTATGAAATGCAGTGTATCATAACTGGTATGAAATGCAGTGTATCATAACTGGTATGAAATGCAGTGTATCATAACTGGTATGAAATGCAGTGTATCATAACTGGTATGTGAGGAACCAATCTCCAATCTACTTACTTTGTAGGAAATACCTTTTTATGTATATTGGTGTGTAATTGCATTTGTGTCCCTCACTCCTGAAGTATATTTCAGATATTTTTTCTTCATGTTTGTGTTAGGAGACAAACACGTACCTGAGATGTGAATGTACCGTAACTGTCAGCATTTACATAGGCTATCAATCAGATTCTAGTCTGGAAAGACTTGTCTGGCTGGATGTCTCTGACGCTTGTACTTTTCCATTCAGCATTCAATTACAAACCACAGCATGCACCATTCCATCAGTTGTTTACAGCATTCAATTACAAACCACAGCATGCGCCATTCCATCAGTTGTTTACAGCATTCAATTACAAACCACAGCATGCGCCATTCCATCAGTTGTCAGCAAACATCAAAGCTATTATGAACCAATCAGCAACCATGGAATGCCTTCAAAATTATATATTCTAGTCATCTCTACAGGCAACTCATCTCAAATCAGTTTATTTATTATCATTTTCAAATATTTCAGACTATAAAGCTCACTGGACAGATCTTACACCCTATATGTTTAAGACCCCTGTAAAGTAAAGATCACCTTGTGTTCCGTGGCAGCCTCCTCGACGGGCCTAAATCTGTGTCCGCTGTGCTTCTTGGAGACTCGGCACTTGACGCACACGGGCCTCTTCTCGTCCTCGCAGAAGTGCGTGAGCGGGACGCCGTGGGTGCCGCAGACGCCGGCGGAGGTGAAGGCATGTTCCACCCGCTGATGCTTCTCCTCCAGGATGGCCTCGCACATGCCCCGCAGCACGATGTTGGACGGCGGCTCCGGGTTGGCCGAGACGCAGCGGCACACCGGGCACTCGCGCTCCCGCCGCTGGCCCCAGAAGCGCAGCACGCACGGCCGGCAGATGCTGTGCGAGCAGGCCAGCAGCACCGGGTCCCGGAACACGTCGCAGCACACAGGGCAGGAGAAGTCCTCCTCGGTCAGAGAGGGGCGGCCGGCCATGTGTTAGTGAGGTCAGCAAAGGAGTCTTAGGAGTCCTAGGAGTCTCTCCCTCTCTCTCTTTCTCTAACTCTTTCACACACTCAGCTGGTGCTTGCCTCGTGTATGTCCTAGTCTCGTTCCTCTCTCACTCACTCTGTCGAGTGTGCTGTATAAGCCTACCTGCTGTCTCTGTCTTTCGTACGCCAGCACAAGTGTTTTCATTCTCAACCTGCCCTGAATGCAGCACTGTAAAACTCGATGCACAGAAGCCGTTTGGGTGCAGTTCTCTCCCTACCGGAAGCTACAGCCCAGTAAAATGTGCGTGTGTGTGTGTGAGAGAACAGGGGTGTTTGCAAGCACAACATTCTCTGACAGATCACCAAGATAAGGCAAGACAAGATAAGAGTGTGGGTCAAATGTCATTCTAACTTGTACAGAGAGAAAAAATACCAAATATCAAAAAGATCTTGATAATATCAGTCATGCAAACATAATATTAGCTTTATGTCAGTCTTTTTTGTGATAATTATTGTAGTAACTACCCAGATGAGTAAACACAGCAAGAATAAGTAAGACTAAGCATGACCTTCAGTTTGATTTACACCAAACCATCATACACCTAAAGTCATTTGCCCATGAGCTACACACTCGTATTTATCCACACACCGCAGACGAAGGAAGAATGCATCTGCATCAGGTGCTTGGACCACCTGATTGACTGGTTTAGCCAGTTTGCATTAAGCAACAGTCAAACTAGAGATGTCTTTGTTTACAAACACATACTGCAGAAACCAATTAGAAACTAGGTAACAGGTGAAATTTACTGTAAGATATGTCATGCTGAAATTTAGGACATGATATATTACCTTCTAACCCTGCAACATTCCAAGAGACCTATTCTGAACAACAACAGAGTTTTTCATGGAAACAGTGGTTATGTTTCGTAGTTCCTGACCGCCAGGGCAGTCTCTTTGTAGTGGATATATCTCTGTTGCGCCAGCCACAGACCGAGAGTTTTATACCAAAAACGTCACTCCGTGACCCGGCGTGTGACGTCACCGAGATTATATCAGCTTTTGCCACACGCCAGCCTTCCTCTTATCTCTTCTCGCAGCTTATCAGACAATTGTTGTTCTACGCAGCCCGGTGACTTCGTCGGAGCTACGGAGCTTTCTTCGTCCTCCACGGGCTGTTCAGACTACATTTCGGATAATAAGTTGGATTGACGATTGTACTGACGACCTACGTGTTTTTAACCTGGAGCTTGCTCGGTTAAACGAACACTTTTTCGGCATAAAACAACGCAGCCTCACCTTGAGCCACGCTCGGTGACTGGCTAACGTTAGCCTACTGTCCACAAGCACGGCAGCCTCGCCTTGAGCCCAGCTCGGTCACAGGCTAGCCTCACTCTGTCAAACACTAACACGGATCGGTTTACCTTGAGCCCAGCTCGGTAACTGCTTGTCCCAGTCAAACACAAGCACAGCAGCCTTGCCTTGAGCCCCGCTCGGTAACCGGCTAGCTCACATCAAAACACTAGCATTCCTCCTCGCCTTGAGCCCCGCTCGGTAGGCTAGCTAGTAGCTAACTCTCCATTCCATAAGTAACATTGCCTTGAGCGTAGCTCGGTAAGTTAGAGACATCCTGTCGACTGTAAGATTTTGAATTAGCAGTGTTTTGGTAAGTATTGACGGTTAACAGCGATCGGTATAGCTTAACTGTAGCTGAAGGAATATTCCCTAGATTAACGTGGACTTCATTGCGCGGTTCTCACCACTGCATTAGCGTTACCTGTACTTATCAGCCTTGAGCACAACGTCAACTTGGCGCTTTGTATTGCGACCATGTTTGAATCAGTACAGTGTACCCAGTGTCCCACTACACTGGAACCTTATGATGGCCATGATCTCTGCCCATCCTGTCTTGGGCTGGGCCACCTCCGTGAAGCTCTCATTAACCCGTGCATGAATTGTGCAATTATGTCGGTTGCACAGAGGCAGGCTAGGCTGGCAGGCTTGAGCGCAGAATGTGAAGCAACACTGCCTGCTGCCCTTGATAGAAAGACTACTAAGCGCCACTCTGCGGAAACCCCCTCTGTGGCTTATAAAAAGAAAAAGTCCACATCTGGCTTGGCCCAGCAGGTGGAATCTCTTTCATCTGATATGGAGCAAATAAAATCTATGTTAATGTCACTGACTAAAGGCGCAGCCCCTTTTGACACCTCACCTGACATGCCTGAACATTCCCCATCTGAAGCAGATGATGATTATGATATCCTATCTACAGCTGCATCAAATGCTGTGTTTCAACATAGCCCTGCATGCACTGAGAATTCAGCACTCTCTGTGCAATTGGCGCCCCCAGCTGGTATGGAACCTGCCACACGGTCCCAAGACCTTAGTGATGACTCTCTAACGTCTGCAAACATTGGGGGTGGCCCCATAGCCTCCCTGCAGAGCACTATGAAGCTGGCTTTAGCCAGATTGGCCCTGGACACACCGCCTGCTCAGACAGCGGAACCCAGTGCTTTCTTTAAGAAAGCAACCACAAATGATGACTTTTCTGTACCCATTTGTAAGGACTTTGTTGCTGAGTTCTCAGCAGCCTTTGCAGCTGATGCACAAAGGACTCGGGTGAGCCCAGCTGTGCGCACACTATCAGCCATGACAGGCGCGGGAGGTCATGGCCTGGCAAATATGCCAGCAGTGGACCCATGTATTGCAGCGCTGGTGGTTTCGCCAGACGAGGCACTGCGTCCAGATCCATGCTGCCCTAGTGCTGAGTGCAGACGTACAGATGAGTTGTTCATCAGAGCTCACAACACAGCAACATGGGGTAGGATGGCTATCCAACTCTTTGGCACATCTTCTGCTGGCCTTGCGAGCGTCACTGCCAGGCACTAATGCCGATGCTGCCCCAGATGAATTACTGAACACTGCGCTTCAGACAATGGGCCACATAGCCCAGGACATGGGAAGACTCGTAGCTACCTTGGTGCGTGGCCGCCGCCAAGTCTGGCTAGCACAAACCTCCCTGCCAGAGACATGCAGGGCCACAATTCGGGCACTGCCGCAGGTCCCTGGCCATGTCTTTGGACCTGCTGTAAAGGACGCACTGGATCGCCGCGCTTCCCTATCTGAATCGCGTCAGCATGTGAGCACGCACAGGCCCTTTCGTTTTCGGGCCCCAGCGCCTCCAAACCCACGCTTTGGCCACCCCAGGCCTACCCACCCCACCCACCCAAGGGAAACCAGGCACCAGCAGCACCCTGGTACCTCGTTCGGCCCCCAGGAGCGCAGAGCGAGACCACCTGCTCAGGCGCAACGTAGACGCCCTGCACAGCGCCCCGCTTTTGATGCTAGGCCAAGAAAAGCTCAGCGCTGACGGGCCCCGGCCGGTGACAGGGCTTTTGTCAGTCCAGCAGCTGTCATACTGGAAAAAGTCTGCAAAAGACCTATGGGTCGTGTGTACAATGACAGAAGGGTACAGGCTGCAGTTCCGTCGCCGGCCACCCCTCAGTTCACAGCCCAGGGTCACTGTTGTTCGAGACCCAAGGCGTGCATTAGTCCTCTCCAAAGAGATTTCCTCCCTCTTGGACAGGGACGCAATAGAAGTTGTTCACCCTCATGTTCACGAAGAGGGCTTTTATTCAATTTATTTCATAGTTCCAAAGAAAGATGGTGGCCAGAGACCAATCCTGGACCTCCGGAGGTTGAATATGTTCTTAAAAGTTCTTCCCTTTCGCATGTTGCGTACTGCAGATGTTCTCTGCAGCGTTTGCAAAGGAGAGTGGTTCACACTAGTAGACCTAAAGGATGCGTATTTTCATATCCCGGTCGCACCAGAGCACAGTAGATTTCTTCGCTTTGCATTCCAGGGGGCTATCTACCAATTCAAGGTCCTCCCATTTGGGCTCTCCCTAGCCCCCCGAATATTCACCAGATGCATGCAGGCAGCCCTGTCACCCCTCATGATCCAGGGCCTCAAAATCCTACCTTACCTGGACGACTGGCTCGTGTGCGCCCCCACCAGGGAGCAGGCAGTTATGGACACACGCAGACTGCTCACTCACATCCAGGCATTGGGCCTCACTGTGAACGGGGAAAAGAGCAACTTGACGCCGACACAGTCGGTAAAGTTCATTTGGATGGGGTTGGATTCCCGCACGATGATGGCCTACCTACCCCAAGACCGAGTTCAAGCGATCCTTGCTTTTGTCGGGCGCTTGAGATTGGGAACACAGGTACCTTACCTGACATTACTGCAGCTTCAGGGCCTGCTGACAGCCGCAGCACAGGTAATTGCACTAGGGAAGCTGCATGTCAGACCTCTTCAGATGTGGCTAAGGGATCTGGGGCTGGACCCTGTACGCCACAGACGCACACCGGTACGTATATCACAAGACTGCTTGACAGCTCTACAGAAATGGCAGTCGACGGATTTTCTTTCGTCAGGAGTAGCCATGGGACAGCTTCCATCACGCAGAGAAGTATTAACAACCGATGCATCCAAAACTGGGTGGGGCGCAGTCTGGCGCCACAGGGGAGTGCGGGGCAAGTGGTCATCGCCCATGGCACAAGAGCACATCAACCTGCTAGAATTGCGAGCAGTCCGACTGGCATTGGAACATTTTCTGCCTGTGCTGAAGGGCAGACACGTGCTAGTCCGCTCCGACAACCTGTCCACTGTGTTCCATGTGAACCACTACGGAGGCACCAGGTCACGAGATCTCCTGAACCTAGCACAGGAATTGTGGTCGTGGGCTTACCCCAGGTTCCTTTCACTAAGAGCAATACACCTGGCGGGTGTGAACAACAGTGTAGCGCACGCACTATCCCGCCGTGCCTTGCACCCCGGCCACTGGAGACTTCACCCAGACGTGGTGCGGCAAATATGGAGCTTGTTTGGCGAGGCACAAGTGGACCTTTTCGCCTCCGCAGATACAACTCATTACCGCCTTTGGTTTTCAGAGCAGGAACAGGACAGTCCACTGGGACAGGACGCATTAGCTCACAGCTGGCCGGACAGGCTACTCTATGCCTTTCCACCAATCCCTCTCATACACGCCCTGCTGGAGCGGATCCAGAAGGAGGGACACAGGGTTCTCCTGGTAGCCCCTCGGTGGCCGTCACGAGTTTGGTTCCCCCTGCTGCTGTCTCTCCAGCAGGGGTTACCTTGGGAGCTTCCTGTAATGACAGATCTCCTCTCACAACTAGGAGGGCAGATATGGCACCCACGACCGGAGTTCCTCTAGTTATGGTTGTGGCCCCTGGGGCCAACCCACAGTTAATGTCATGCACACCTGAGGTCAGACTCACAATCCTTAACGCTAGAGCACCGCCAACCCGTGCAATGTACGATGGGAGATGGAAGATCTTTCAGAAATGGTGTAAAGATCGTCACAGGGACCCGCTGTCCTGTCCTGTTGAATCAGTGTTAGAATTCCTTCAATCGCTTTTTGAATCTGGGAAATCTCCATCTACACTGAAAGTGTATGTAGCTGCACTCTGTAGCCATCGTGCCCTGATTGATGGAGCATCCCTCGGCTCGCATCGCCTGATGGCTGCCTTCCTTAAAGGAGCAAGGAGACTGAGGCCACCTAGAATGAATAGGCCGCCACCCTGGGATCTTCCCACTGTTCTAGAATTTCTTTGTGGTAAGCCATTTGAGCCCCTCGACCAGGCTTCTCTTAAATGGTTGTTCTTAAAGTCATCATTTCTTCTTGCAGTGTCATCTGCCAAGCGTGCCTGTGAACTGCATGCACTATCTGTCAGCCCTGTGTGTCTTCACTGGGGTTTGGATGATTCAAGTGTGAGGCTCAGGCCTAACCCAACATTCTTACCCAAGGTTCTCTCACCTGGGTTTATCAACCAGTCCATTGAGCTATTGGCCTACACAGACAGCAGTGACCCTCGACAGGTCCTGCTGTGCCCTGTTAGGGCGCTGAGATATTATGTTACCGCTACTGCTGAGATTCGCCGCTCAGACCAGTTGTTTGTTTGTTTTTCTGAGGCCAAACGAGGAATGCCACTCTCCAAACAGAGGCTCTCGCACTGGTTCATTGAGGTGATCGAGTCGGCCTACAAGCATGTTAACCGTAGACTGCCGGCACCTGTAAAAGGGCATTCGGTCAGGGGCGTGGCAGCTTCTTGGGCAGCCCTCAAGGGGATCCCTCTGTCTGACATTTGTGCAGCCGCAACATGGTCGTCCCCATGTACATTTAGCCGCTTCTACAATGTTAATGTGGCATCTACCCCCTGCCTAGCTTCAGCAGTGCTGTCTCCAGCAGATTTGGGTTCCATCTGAGTCACTCCTCGTGACATTGTGATATTCTTCAGCCACTACAAAGAGACTGCCTGGCGGTCAGGAACTACGAAACATAACGAATGTAACTGTGAGTAGTGGATGACCGCCAGGGTTTCTGGTCACACGGAGTATGCGAGAAGAGACCAGTTACCTGAGGAAGGCTGGCGTGTGACAAAAGCTGATATAATCTCGGTGACGTCACACGCCGGGTCACGGAGTGACGTTTTTGGTATACAACTCTCGGTCTACACTCTAAGAAATGGAAGTACCAGTGTGTACCTAAGTCGGTACAAATGCTTGTCGCTGGGGCAGTACCCTTTTGAAGTACAATACTGTACCTATGAATGCAGGTACATTTGTGTACCCTAGCCATCTGTACCCATCAAGGTACACTTGTGTACCTGCAATGACTAAAATGTACCTGTATATATCATTATCACATAGTACCCTTAAAAGGTACTATTCTGTACTTCAAGGGTACAACCCCAGTGAAAATTTAAGGTGGTATAACTAAAATATATGCACAACCAAAAAGTACATTTAAGTGTTTATTCTGGGGGGATATTACACACAATACTTCACATGAATACAGTTACAATAAATGTTAACAGGTTCATATTAAAAACACATTCATATCAAAACATCAAAATATCTTATATCCATATCAATATACATATTCACGTAAAACATGTTATGACTCTTAATGTAAGTGTAAATAATAAAACACTTTGGTTTACAATATTTTGCCTGAATAGCCACATTGTGTTTATACACAGAAGGAAAAAAATATATTAATTTGCACGATAGCACTAATAACACCTTTATATGATCGATCTATAAAATACCAATATTTGAGCTAGTAATTACTCCAACAAACCTTGTATGCTTTCAAGTTCATGTTAATACTCGTGTATGTGACAGTGATGAAAATACAGTATCTGCTTGCCATAACCATTACACGTTGCAAAATTAACAAAGTCCTTGCAGTAACTTAGTAGCTATGATCTTAGATCTCATTCACAGTGCATACACCATAGAATTGAGTGAACGATATGTGTGATGTAATGAGTCATATAGCGACATTTTAGAGTAGTATCTCAGAAAACAATGTGCAAGCCTTTGGGAAATATTAGCAAGCCTGTAAAAATGTACAATATATTGTTACAATGTTCATTACCTCACCAATAAATCAATCAATCAGAAAACACACTCCAATCCTTCCAATCATGAGGCGAGCCACTAAAAAGGCAAGAGTCTCAAAAGGCACCAAAGTTCAATTTCAAAAACTGGCAGAAATCCAACATATTCTTCAGGAGAGTGTGCTAAGTAAAGGTCAACAGCAGTAGAGGCTGCTGTTTTCCCCCTCTTCAACTTCTGTTCCTCTGCATATATCCACTTTGACTTAGACTGGAACCTTACTTGATCTACAGGACGTTCACATATTTTCAATTGCAGTGGTAGCCTCACCAATGACAGCAGGGGTTTTACATCTGTTGGAAGCAAAATGCAAACACAAACCTCAGAATAAGATTTTTTTCAACCACACAAATAAATAGCCTCAGACAGATTGTGTAAAATACCTTGTCTAATACATGTATGTAACTATATGAATCTGCTCACCTGGCATAGATCAGCGTTGAGTCATTACAAGTTCCATGGAGAGGCTGACTCTCCCAAACTTCTCCTTACTCCTTTTCACCGTATCTTCATGAACAAAAGCTGCCTGCTCCACTATGTGTTTGAGAGACAAATGCCATGCAATAGAATAATATAATTAAACAAAATGACACAACAATGAAATAGCACAAAGATAATCTTAACCAATATATAAATTGCTATTGGACAAAAAAAAATCTAAAAGTTGTCTGTATTATTATAATTTGCATAATTTATTATGCAATACTTTTCTATATGTATTTAACATCAATAAGAAAAATACCATTACAAAAAAAACACCAAGTTGGGTAACTTACGTAGCCATTAGATCCTTTAGGAAAGGTAAGCTTACTTCCAAGTGGCCATGTTCTGCCTTGGTGGGTATCTGTGAGAAGGATTAACGTTAGATTTACTTTAGACCATTATCAAGCTCTGAGTAACTTTATAACATTATAGAATGGTTCTGAGTTGCTCCCTCTAGCTTCTAACTAGATAAGCAATGACAACCAGGATGTTCTGGTGAACATAGGCAACTCAACTAATTAATTTTCACCTAAACAAAATGACAGTGTTGAGAGTGATCATGCTTACTGCATGTATGCACTTACCAGGCTTCTTTCACCTGCACTACCGTTGATATTAAACCAGCCTTTCAGGGAAGTTAGCAAGTATGTATGGCTAACAGTGCTAGGATATGCTCATATATCTATGGGCTAAGCTAGTTAGGATAATGATTGCTAGTGAAAGTTGGCTTTAATGGCTTCCACAAAAACTTAACATTGACATGGGAAATAGTAGATAAAACACACACACAAATCATTTCCTTACCATTTATCACGATAGTCATGCATTATTGAAGGAGTTTGAACTCCATTTAAAAATATCTGAATTCATAGCTAACCTAGGCTAAGTTGCTAGCGAATGCTAATGTTAGCCTTTAAGCCAACAATCTGACTCCATTACTGTAACAGTAGGCTATTTACAATGTACAAACCAAATTTTGATAAATTGCAACTACACCTTACCTCTGAATAGCTTTGCCTCCTCTTCCACAAAGATTATTCCATCCTGCACATGTGTTTTCTCACACCAAGCTCCTCACTGAAAGTTGCTCCATTTCTTGGTGAGTGAGATGAACAAAGTTGAGGGGGAAAATAACGGTTGCTCCCGTCCCGAATCTCCTCCCCCAACAACTTTTGAGTGACAGGCCATGTACTTTTTGTACCCTTAGGTACAAATATGGTCCCTTTGCGAAAAGGTACATTAATGATCCAGGAACGGTACATATTAGTACTTTAGGGGCTCAATTTTGTTCCCTTTAAGGTACAGGGTCAAAAGTTGTACCTAAAAGAACAAAAATGTACCCCAACCGTACCCCTATTTTTGAGAGTGTATGGCTGGCGCAACAGAGATATATCCACTACAAAGAGACTGCCCTGGCGGTCATCCACTACTCACATAACCACAGTTACATTCGTAACTAGCGATATGTTCATATCACCATGGCATCAGTGTTGCCAACTATTTCAAATGGAAAGTAGCTAAAGCCAGTTCCAAAAGTCGCTAAATGTCGCTAGATGACGTCACGCACTAATTTGCATATCAATTACGTCACCAGGTCGTGACCCCCCCCCCCAAAAAAAAAAAAACGAAAAAAAAAACGATGATGGCCCTTTAATTCCCCTTTACACCTGTTTGCTTTTCTCCTAGGCCTACTGAAATAGGCAACTTTAAGAACCTAATTTAAATATATTTAATTGAATATAGCCTACTTGTATATTAGGGTAATTGATACACTTTACACTTACATCTTGTCATAGTATAGCCTACACCAGAATGAGCATTAAAGGGACACCAGGCAACGTTTTCGTGTTAATTAATCATCTTCGTAAGTCGGTATATGGTTAAATGACTCATTACAGGGCGAATGAAGACTCTCTCGCCCGCCCCTACTGCCTGTAGGAAGAATATCCCGCTTGCAAGTTCAGTGTATCGTACCCGGCGACCGAAGCAGTTTCAGTTTCCATCCTGCATCCACAGCACAGAGGGAGGCTAACGAAACGCTAGCGATTGTTGCAAACGTGTGTATAATGGCAGAGCCGGCGAAGAAGCAGCGAAAACCCTTTGACGGAAGATGCAAAGAAAAGGAAAAGAGCTTCAGACCGAGCGAGGGGGAGTTTCGTAGAGAAAAAGCATCAGGCTTGCCTGGTGTCCCTTTAAGTGGCTGAAAAGTAATTTCCAACCTATTCCCAACTGCTGCATTTGTATGCAAAGCTTGAAGTCTGATTATAACTTCACCATAGGCTACACACAATTTAACCTTATTTGGATTTATTTAGTTAATGTCACTCGGACAGACCGACAGAATGTTTTTCCCTCAGTCGACAGTCTGTCCAGCATTGACAACATTGAGGCTACATAGCCTAAACGAATGCTAGCTTTGTCTAACTTGTATGCTCGATTTTGAACGATCTGCTTGTGAATGAAGTTGTAGCCTACTTTCACTTGTTGAACGGTGATAGAAAGCATGTCCCCTTTTCCCTGTCATCATGTC
Organism: Alosa pseudoharengus; assembly: GCF_046254945.1. NCBI lineage: Eukaryota > Metazoa > Chordata > Actinopteri > Clupeiformes > Clupeidae > Alosa > Alosa pseudoharengus. The sequence goes on along the minus strand of NW_027468565.1, from coordinate 34,951,312 downwards.
ATTGCTCTCGTCTCGTTGACTCTGGTTGTAATCTCACCCGAAGTTGATGCACCTTCACAAACGAAACAGGCATGAGACTCTTACACAGCACAGCCGAACTCACTGCTCACTCAGAAGAGTAAAAAGGGACGTTACATGCCATCACATCAGAGTCTCAAAAAGTCTCCAAGAACGCCAGAAAAAGTAGCTAAATCTGTCGCTAGTCGCTTTTTACAAAAAAAAGTCGCTTGGGGGGGTCTGAAATCTCGCTAAATATGGCGACAAAGTCGCTAAGTTGGCAACACTGCATGGCATCACAGGGTTTCCACCCATATTGACAGGTCTTGACAACTCTTTGGGGTCATCCCTATGTTCCCGGGTCCTATGTTCCCCGCTACCGGGGAACATAGGACCCGTTTTTGACAAAAGGGTCCTATGTTCCCCGCTGCTTCCAAGTAGACTGCAGCCGCACGGCAAGGCGCGGGTTGGTAAAGTGCTATCGCGCGTGTTTGAGCTCCGAGTCGCCTCTTCTTGGAGGAAGAGCGCATGTTTGAATCTGCAAGCACGTTCACTAATGAACATTTCTTGACGAAGCTGGCCTATCTTAGTGATATATTTGATATATCTTAGCGATACATTTGAGTTAAATGTCCAGTTACAAGGCAAAGACAAGCACCTACCTCACCTAGCAAATACGATTACTGCATTCACCAAAAAACTTGAGTATGGGACAGGCGCCTCGATCGCGACAGTATTATGCCTTTGAGATTTCTGAGCGAAATCGCTGAAACGTCTGATTGGGAGGCATTCTTGTGATCCCATGTATTAAACAGTAGGCCTACATCACATCCCTGCAAAGTTTATTTCAAAAATATTTCCCAACCAGCAGTGCTCAGTATGACTTGATTATGGATCCATTTAATGCAGCATGTTGGCATTTCATTGAATATATTGTACAATGCTGTACAATGGCATGCTTCCTAATATGTTGCTGGAAAACTGAAATATGTGTGTTATGTATTTATTTATTATTATATCTGCAGCACCAGCGGATTTTAACTCTGTTGAAGAGGATATATTTAGAACTTGTCATTATTTCAATAAATTTGACAATTTTAAGCTTGACCTACCACTTTCTTAGAGCGATGAGGGACAGGTGGGGCTCGAGAATGCCCCCTCAAAGTGGGGAATGAAAGAAAAAGTTTGAGAACCACTGATCTAGTTTGTTAACTACCACAGTAACGAGTTGGGTCGCGATAGTCTGTCATTTTTAAAAAGTGGGTCCCCAGAAAAAAAGTTTGAGAAACACTGTTAAATCTAGCCGAGTCTGCATGGCTTCAGTCCCAAGCTTGTCATTGTCTTTGCACTTGGCATGTCATTGTTGATTCTTAGGCTACTGTACAAGAGGTGAAGGAGGTGATCTAAAATAGCCTTTGGTTGAGCTGTCGGAAGAATGGGATTAATTTTAATGGAACAAAGAGATATCAAACTATACTGGGCTGTAGACCCAAAGGGACATTTTTGGATTATTGACGAGTCAGACCAAAGGGGCTTCGGAGCAACGCGCAGTCCCCCCTGCAGCGTGCAGCGAACGGAAAAATGAACAAAACAAACCAATTAAATATCAACTTAAAAAGGCATGTAGTTGTAGCGCGTTTCTTCTGTGAGAGGTGCAGCTCGTGTGTGTTGCTGTCCTAAATTTAGTGCTGAAGCGGACAATGCGAAGTTACCTAGAATGTTAACTTTGAACTCGTTATATTCAGTAAAGAAGCACTACACAAGTAAAACCATTGTAGGCCTATGTTATAAAAAAATGTTCTTCATCTATTCTTTTACTCCGCTATATACTCAACGTGGAAGTTAGGAAAATCGCCCATTCTGGCTTGTGTCAATATTGCACCGTGCGCGTATGTAGGTCTACCTGGTGTGCTACGGCAAGCAACATTGATAGAAAAATACACTTTGCTACCGTTTGTGCACGAAATGTGCACTCGCAAGCATATCCCATGCAATTTCCGTGGTCAGATACAAGGCGGGGAACATAGGACCCTTTTCTACAAAAAGGGTTCTATGTTCCCCGGTCCCATACAAATAGCGGGGAACATAGGACCCGGGGAACATAGGTACGCTCCCAACTCTTTCAAAACCTTTCCATGAGTTTTCAAGGACACACTGACGAAGGCCGCAAGGCCGAAACGTTTGTTACCCTTATGTGAAAATAAATTAGCGAAAAAGAAACGATTTTGGAGTGCGACCAATTTTTGATTTTCTATGTCTATGTCTATGACCTTTCATAACCTATACCACACAAAAGTGCACACTTTACTCCACAAGTTGGGCCAACTTTTTGTTTTATTCCTATTTCCTTATAGTGGAAACTATCACACTAGATGTGCACTGCCATTCCCAAAGATATAGAGTGACACTACAGGCAGCGGTTAAAGGTGTAGCCTACAAATGCATTGCTCACATGGGCCATCTACCAAAAAATGGCCTACACAGACATTCATTTTTTTCAACAGGTCGCTCTGCTTAGCACATTGAAGGGATTTCAGGACTCCAATTGGGGGCCAACCTCTGTTTAAAACATGTTTGTCATATTTCATTCCTCAATGCCTGCACCATGCGTAATGTTTAATTAACACACATCACATTAACTAAGTGTTTCTTGGTGATTCACGTACGTTCATAGAGTTCCTGAAGATTCGACAGTCCAATCTCCACTGGACCTCTGCAAGTCCACTGAACATGATTTCACAATACTAAATACATTTCTTAACAAAATGCTTTTTGTACAATATAAGGCGTGTTACACTTGGTGACCATTATTCTTTCATTTATTTAGGGACCCTGATGCCCCAAATATTAAACGGGAAATGTCACAGATTGAAAACGTGTTGATAGTAGCAGATGACATTTTACAAAATCAGCCGTTATAACAGCGAGCGGAGCAGTCGCTAGCCGGCGACAGAGCCCGCGCTACATCCACGCGCATTTGTTCAGTTTGGCTTGTTCTAATGCAAGTAGGCAACGAATGGAATAATGGAACTGCAGGTCGAGCGAGGTAAACCTGCTCTCAACTATCTGATGTTTGAGGAGTTTCTCCACCTATCACCCCTAATTAACATTACAAATTAGTTTAGTGACATAATGGAAATCCAAAGAAACAGGCTAGGCTAGACCTACGTGCCTAGCCTCAAATATAGTTTATCTTAACCTACAGGGATGGGGACATGGGGTAGCCTATATGGTGAGGTTAGGGAACCATTTCAGTAACCCTGTGCAACTGTGGAACAGGTCTTAGGGTATTTCCACTGATGGCTGATACTGGTATTGATGAATTTCAATATCAGATGAGCCACAGACTAGATGAAACCACATCACCAAAAATTTATGTAAAAGTCTGTGTCAAATGCCTATGATGTAGGCTATATAATGTGTATGTCTGTATGTGTCATTCCTATGTCTGTGACCATGTATTTGCCATCCTGTGCTTGTGACCATGTAGGATGAAAAGCGGTATGGAAAATGGGGAAAAGAATTTCCTTAAGGGGACAACTAATAAACTAACTTACTAACTAACTAAACTCATAACCAAGGCTGTCAAGTGTTAACGTTCAGTTTAGTACATTATTTTAGTTAATCTGAAATTTCAAACCTGAAAATGTTCAATTCACGACAGTGTAGCCTACTAACCAACCCACTTGGAGCTGTGCCTTCCAGGTCAGACATATTGATTTTAACTGACTTCCACTCCCTCTCATTTAGTTTTGAGAAAGACGTGTGGAATTCAAACAAGGACCTTGTTAAAAATAACATTTTAATTAAAATGGTGCTATAATCGAAATTTTAATTAACATTCTGGTTCACAGCCATATCCTTTCTGATCATTTTCCATGTAATTGGCATACATGTACTTGCTGCTTGCAACACTCTATGAGATATCAATGACTTTTATATATTTAATAGGTCTACCTTTGATGCACTCAGTGTTGCTTTGAAAACAGATTAAATACAGTAGGGTACTAACGGCAGCAACATCAATAATATTCCAAAGAAGCTGAATTTTAAAGATCATGTAAACCAAACAAATATTTGTTCTGAGTTTGTCACAAACATCAAATCTGAATGAATAAAAACATAGTCAAGTGTATTAGATAGGCTTCAGAATTGTGACAAAATCATAGTGACTGGTATAGGCTACTGCTCTAAAATGCTATGGGCATGTCCACCATGCTGAAGCCGCGCCGAATTGGGGCAAAGGTGCTCTTACCATTTTTTAAACCAGATGATTCTATCTGAGCACAACTCTTTAGCCAGAGAGATTAGCTAATCAGTGAAAACAACTATGATAGAAACACAAAATATGTATATTGTGCTAATAATCCTTAGAAAGTAGATTTTCCACAGTGCATCTTCTGGCATCCAGGTGCATTTAGGATATGAAGACACAGCAAACACTTCTGACAGGCCAACACACACTGAACGAGTCATGTACCTTCTCTGTATACTACATCTTACATAATCTGGATCTGAATGGAGCACAGATGAAGTCCAGTTAATGGTCTAACTCCACAATATGGTGGCACAGTTCAGTCTTTTCACATGTTTTCAGAAAGAGTTTTCTAACCTATGCATGGTTTCCAAACAAATCGTCAATTTTGGTTTACAGGATCTTTAAAACTACATTTTGAAGCAAATATATAGAAGGACACAAAAAAGCACACAAAAAAAGGGATATCGTCTTGTGCAGGTGTGGTATGTGGAGCAGGGAAATATGATTGGCAGACTGTATGGCAGGGGGGGGCAGGATCTTTGAGGCACACTCATGTCCACGACTGCCGCCTTTCTTGCTCTCCATCTAGCGTGTCCTGTGGCAGCCATTGCTCGGGTATCTCGTACAAATCTGGGCCACCGGACCTCGTACAGTCCTCTATGTAGCACCCCATGTGATGAAAATATGAATACAAGTATTTTGTGCACGTTTGTGCAGGCAAAATAAACATTTGTGCACAAACCACCTTAAAGATATTAAACTTTAACTTGTTTAGTGACCTGGGGTCACTCAGCACCCCATTAACCCTTTAAGCGCAAAATTGCGACAAACAACAGCACTGATTAAAACAGACAATAGATCAAGTACGTGTCAAATATCATTTGTAGGGTCTCTACCACATCCAGAGCTCCGATTTTAGCTCAACATCACGTCACACAGTTATGAAGAAATTAGTGGATTACACGCTCGAAAATAGTAGAAGAAGACAATAGTTCACATTCCTGAATTTGCATAAAGACATAAAAGCATAATACGTAAAAGCATAATAGAAGAGCATGTTTGGCGAGGTCTCTGGCCATGGTTCTGAAGGGCTTCGCGGAATCGTGTCGGAGTCAGGAGGCAGGCAGGAGTAGGGCAGGATTCCGCCATACACCCCAGAAATTGCGTTTGAAGATGAAGGACCCTATAGCCAGAACCACGCGGAGCAAATTCAATGGGAGTGCACGAGGTGCGCTTTCCTCAGATCAGAGATTTGATCTGATATATGAGTGATAGGCGTCGGAGGACCACTGGCCAAGAGTTTTGAGGGCTTGATCGGACAGACCGTTATTTGCCGCAGTGGTGGCTGCACCAATCCTAAAAGAATGAGTTGAGTAACGGTCTGCTGGGATTCCGACTTGCATTAGAACAGCTTTGAGCTGCATTTGAAACCAGAAGCGAGTGACGGAGCGTCCGTCGTCTGCAGCAAAGGGGGGATCTAATGGGGATGCGATAGAGGAACGACTTGAGTTAAGACAACCAGGGGCGCCTGTCGTCTATGGCAGAAGGAGAACAAGGAACTTGTTTGGCAAGATCCCTAACCAGGGTGAAGAATTGCTTAGCAGATTGGTCAGCCGCGGTGGTGGTTGCCCTTAAAACCAATGAGGGTTACATGTGCAAAAAAATTGCAGATAAAATCAAATATATGCTATAAGGGAAACTTAGACATTACATGTACACATGGTCTGAATATAAGGATAGTTTCTGAAAGGTGGTAAATGGGTGTTACAGGTTTCTACTTTGCTGTATTAAGTTTGTAGAAAACACTGAGCTACCTAGCATTATAGTAGCCGATCTAGAGAAAATATGAACCTGTAGGAAACACTTTAATAGAGGCAGTTTGAATTCAAGAGCATGAGAAGAAATTTAGAGAATGAGAGCAAGCGGCTAGGCTGGAGTAGGTTAGGCATTGACATGAAGATTAGTACAAGTGAAGACCCTGAAGAGCCATCTTGAAGCTAAAACTGATTAATGGATGTTAAGAAACCCATGCTTGAGTCACAGGAGTCATGCAGGAGTCACTGTGTGCAGGCAGGAGTCAGCAGGATCCGTGTATACAGCCCAAAGATAAGGGCAACTAAGGCCCCTTAAAAAATGAAGCAAAAGGGTTTGTAAAGAGCAAAACATGAAGAGCAGAAAGAGAAACTAAAGATTCAATAATGTCCATACATTGACCTGGGTGTGATCTGGAAGACATTGTTAGAAGGATGCGGTGACCAGTGTTTCCCACATAATTGAATTCCATTTGTGGTGGTTGGTTTGCAGAATTAACTTGAATGGAAGTTTTTAACAAATTAGCAGAGCATGGTTATGATGCTAACCAGATTTAAGCACAATTTAGTACAACCTGGAAAATCATTGTGTGGTGGTCATTGTTGATAGTGTGGTGTGGTGTGGCTACAAATAAGTCAATGTATGGAAAACACTGGGTGACCCCATGGGTGGTGGCACCAATCCAGGGAAAGAGGGGTGAGGGAGAACCAGGGACGCGATCCCTGGCTGGGGAAGAGACACGGGCACGAACGCGGTTCGCGCCGGTGGGAGATGATGGGGCAAGGGGAAAGGTAGCGACGCGGTCGCTACAGGGGAGGGGGAGGAGGTTGCACAGTACCCTGGGTCTGCAAAGAGAAAAGAGGGGAGGCTTGATTAGCTGGAATAGAGAAAAAGAGATCGCAGGCCTGATTTATCAGAAATGTCACGTCTATATAACATGGCCACTTGCAATGTCCAAGTGTGATTTACGGGATATTTAGGCCCCATCCACACGGAGGCGCTTTTTGGGTTAAACACACAGGTTTTTTATCATCTTGGCCGATCGTCCAAACGAATCCTTTAAACGCACTGCCCGAAACCACACTTTTTTGAAACCTGGCCCCAGGGTGGAAAAATCTGAAACCGTAGCCCTGGCGAGTTCGTTTGGACGGCGAAACCGAATACTTGCGTATTGATGATGTCATCGCCACACCTCAGCTGCCCTGGACTTGACACTTAGTATTGCCTAACAATACTACTGTAGTTTTCATACATGACATTACTTACGATTACACTCAGTAGGATAAATATCACAACTGGCGCTGCGCAGCGCCAATAGCTTATCATGACTTGGTGGACTGAACAGTGCGCGATTTGATGCAGGCAAAAGTATCGACTGTTACTAACGAAGGTATTATAGCAATTTTATAAATGTGGCGACGGAATAGCCTAGAACTTGGGTAGGCCTAGCATTTAGTAGCCTATATATGCACTTGCAGTGATAGCCAAAACTAATGTGAATCGCGGACTATCCTACAACCAAAGAAAGTAAAGGAGATTATTTGTACCTGCGTTAGCCAAATAAAGGACGGGACCGCACCCTTCACAAACCGTAAAAATGAAGTTAATTAGTTTTACAGTTGACAGTTCACTATCAGTCCACACAAACATGGCTTCCTTGCACTAGCCAATTTTTAGCCTATTCTGTCTGTTTGTATCATAGACAGTAAAATAAAGGTTTGTATAGCCTACAGCGTGCAAGCTTTGGTCAATTTCTGTAAAGAAACAGTGCCACCTATAGGCCTGGGATATGAAGTAACGTGTTGAGTCGTGTTGAGTTGGATGCAAATATTCTTGATACGGTTCCAGGGAAGACGGACGAAAAAAAGATGGGTACGTGTGGACTAGCCCTTAGCCTACACTGACTTCAGTTCACCCTATGCCTCCTGACAAGCAGTAGTGGCCAGAGGTGGGACAAAGTCACTGTTAGGCAAGTCACAAGTAAGTCTGAAGTCTTAACGCTGAAGTCCAAGTCAAGTCCCAAGTCAAGACAGATGTCCCAAGCAAGTCCAAGTCAAGTATTACCAAGGCCAAGTCGAGTCCAAGTCCAAGTCCTTATTTTTTCGAGTCCTAAACAAGTCACTATCTTATTACTACATATTAATATGTCATCAATCATGCTTTCTATATATCATTCTTATCAATATATCATACTTGACATATTGAAGTGTTTTAAAACACTTATAAGTACGGAGCCCCTAAGGGGACATGAGCAAAATAAAATCTAAAGTTTAGTTTCATGTGCTGATGTGATGTGATGAAAGTTTCATGTGCGCACGTGAAACTTTGTGCTACACTACACACTATACATCCCTGATTACATCCTTTCATCGTCAAAGCAATGACGACTGCTTATGATAACTTAATGTATGCTAGAGGTCTGTGTGCTGAGTGTGTTTCACTAATTCACCGATTGGGTTAAATGCAGAGACCAAATTTCCCTCACGGGATCAAGAAAGTATATATACTATTGACCCGCGCGTCCCGACGCAAAAGAGTGCGGCGCGGGACAACTTTTGAAAGCTCTTTGCGGGAGCGGGCGGGATGAGAGAGGTGCGTTCACGGGTGCGGGACAAACCGATGATTCACTGCACTCCCGCAAATTAAATATGTGCGTAAAATTAAATATGGAAATGATTAAAGTAGTGTTCATAACTATAGTTCAGCTGGATGTTCTGTTAGGCAGCATTAAAAAACGGGGTTTACAGTAAGCATAACTGACAGATAGCAGGCCTTAGCCTATATTGTCTTTTACATGGGTTCAATTTGTTCCTGCTGCTCATTGTCAAAACTCGAAATTGAAAGCATGACAGAGGAAGAGGGCACCAGACTAAGCCTACTTCAGTTGTTAGCCTACATTCAGAACCAAGAAACTTAAAATCAGAGATCTGGAGTCTTTCTCAAGTGTGTGTGCTCCTTTAGTGAGACAGAAAGAAAAACTGAATAGGCTATCCCTCCTGCATACGGGCTTTAGCGGGCGGGAGCGGGACATGTTACAGATGCTGGCAGGAGCACGACTAAAAATGACACATTAATGCGGGAGCCAGTGTTGGGAAAGTTCATTTTCTACGTGAACTAGTTCAAAGTTCAGTTCACAAATTTTAAAATGAACTAGTTCAGTTCATAGTTCATAATTCAAAATTTTCCAATTTTCCAAAAATGAACTAGTTCATAGTTCTTTTTTTTTTTTCATATGTTGCTGCGAGCTATTATTTTTCAAAATTATTGCCACAGCCCATATAGAATGCAGTTAATTTGGGTTGAGGATCTGTCTTGACAGTCTTTTGATTTTGTATTGGCTTGCACATACCTTGAAAGGCTAGCCAGGTGCTTCAGTTCAATGTGTCGTTTCAGGTTTGCTGTGGATGTGACTGAAGTGCGGGCAAAGTTTGCACAGAAATGTACGATTTTTCCCATCCTCACCGACCTTGTCATAAAACTTGTTTAAATGATCATACGACGCCTCCTTGCTGCTTTGTCGTCTACATCAGCCTTTCTCAAACTTCTTTGACCTGAGGCCCAGTCAAGGCATACTTTGGGGTCATAGGGCCCACCTACATGAACCCACCCCCTCCTCCCACCCCCCATCAAATTATAATGATATCACAATTATTATTATTTTTATACTATATTGCTATACATGCACTTCAAAACAGTCAATGTTTAAAGTGCTAAGATTGTTCACAAAAGTTTGTGAAAACATGCACATCAGAGTACTGCTTTACTACTGTAAAATATAATTAGGCCTGCAATGTTTTTGCATTGTTGGATGATGCTTGCATGAGAAATACTTCTCAAAACAAAAGCAATTATATGGGTGCCGTTGTTTTGGGATCTTTCCCTCATGCAAGCATCATACACTGATAGAATATTTATATGCTATTTAAATACATTTCATTTGAATGCCTGATTGTAAGGATTCAGGAAACACAACCAGCTTTTGTGAATGGTAAATGGCGGATCAGATCATGCGTAAATCACTGATCTGGAGATCTTTAGCTATCTTTAACTAAGACTAATTAATAGCTTTTGGCTGACTTTAATACTTAATGCTAGACAGTGTTTTATATAGTCTGTGCTCTGTTTTTATGGAAGTTGCGTAAATCCACGTCGTTCTATTAAATGTCGTTTCATAATTAAATAGCCTTCCAATAGGTTGAGCTTAGCTTTGCTACCAACGTGCACACGCATGCATTGAATAAACGCTCATACCACGACTTAATTCTATGCCTCTATGTTTGATGACACCAAATTAACAAGTATTTCCTACTAATTGCAGAAACGTTTGTTTTCTTTTTCTGTCCGCGGTTCCTTGATCAATTGCGCAGCAAATTATCAGACGATGCCCCGGGAATAATTTCACTCTGCAGACCAGCATTGTCCACGTTGCGGACCGCGGCCCATAGTTTGAGAAATGGTGACCTGCATGCTGCCATATTAAGGCCTTTTTACGGTGTGTTTTAGCCGGGTTTTCATGTGGAAGGCTGTGTAGAAATCTGGCACCCTATTGAACGAAGTTAAACTGAAAGAGCGTGCCGTTCACAGACACCAGAATGAACCAGTTCACAGTAACTTTCATCAGGCAGTAATGCAGGACGTTCAGTTCAAGTTCGGTCAAAATATGAACGAGTTCATGAACTTTCGTTCAATGAACGCGTTCAGGCACAACACTGGCGGGAGCGGGCGGGAGTGGGACAGAATATTGCGGGAGCAATGTATGCTTATATGCTTAATGTATGCTTATTGTCAATATTATGCGTTATTATCAGTGTGGCGCAAATGAGCCTAGAGTCAGTGGATTAATCTGTCAAAAGTGAGCAGCAAGAGCAGGCAAAATTATGAGAACTGTTTAGACTCAATGGGTTAAAGCCCTGAATGTTTTCAACTGCTAGCGACGCCCCTGAATTGGAGTGAATTAGAACTGGCAACCTCAAAAGGAGCTCCAGAATCTGTAGAATTCACTTCAGAAATGGTGGATATATGACTTGCGGCATTTCGTTAACATTGCAACACTATGGGCTCTATTGTGCTCCCGGCGCAAGGTGGCGCAAAGTGCAATGCAAGGCTTATTCTTATCTTACACTCAATAAAGTGTTGATTTTTTGCCATGCGCTCCTCTTTTATTAAACCTTGCACCCAGGGGTGTGGTAATTAGCGACATAAGGTGTAGTCTGACGCATGATCCAAAAATCTTAAAAATCAAACATCTTACACCCTCTAAAAAGCATTACGCCACTGACCAAGAAAAACCTGTTCTATAGCAAAAGACGCACTGCCACGAGATGTAAGCAGCAACTCCTCTGCAGGATAAATTTCCTTAGGATTTTTATTCAGTCATTCGAACACTATTGGGGTAAGTGTTGCTTTTTTCAGGCTATGTTTTCGATGGTAACCCCTTGTCAGTCAATAGTGAAAGTAATTAACGGTGTAGAACTGTTTTGTTGTTGACTATGAGACCACGGTGATGTTAGTTTCATTATGCCTATGAGTTCAAATAATAGACGAGTGCAGATACATGTAGGCTATACTTAGTCACAAACAGGTTTTAGTAAAGCAAGGTTTAGTGGAATCCCGTTCCATACAGTCTCGCGTGCAAGCAGATTCCTTCAAATGCGCCGCTGACTATCAAAATACTGATGTGCTGTTTGAAGTTGCGCTGCTTGCTGTTAAAGAAAATGACAGATGTCATTCTCAGTGGTTTAAAGGATGTTACCGCCAAAACACACCTATGACTGATTAAGAAACAAGAATACCGGTAACCCATTTGCGCCAAGTGCCCGACTTTTGACCACATAATCGCACCATTAAATTAGTGAATATGGACTGGACACGCCTCTACTATAATGTCTATACACTTTTGCGCCTCTGACCATCCATTTCTGATCGCCAAGATAGAGCCCTATAAATGCTTATACAATTGGAATGTTTGAACTTAAGACAACAAATATGTAGAGCTCTTTTTAATGCATTTTTATAAATAAGTTTTTTCCAAATAATTTCAATGGAACTGTAATTATACCTATACTTAATACTTAATGCTTTATAATCAATACTTGTATAATGGCTGTAACCCTATTACGTCAACCCATTCTTGCACTGATATAGTTTTTCTATAGTTTTTTTTATATTACCTTGCCTACTCTCTTATATGTCCATATTTATTTTATGCTGGTCTCTAGACTTTATTCTTGCACTGTTGCACTGTTGGACTTACTTATTTGCACCATCACCATGACACCCACTCTCACAGAGCACCTTACCTTACTATGCACAGAGAATCACAGGCTCAGTCCCTGCCTCAGTCATTGCAAGCGCCTCATGCTTAATCACCCCTAAGCACACTATGTGGATACTGTTTTAGACTTGATTTAGATTTAGTGTTATTTAGTATAATTTGTATTTTAGTTTAGTATATTCTTTATCTTCTACTGTCCTTATTGCTTAGTTGTGTTTTTTATATTATATACTTTTATTACTTTTTCTGCTGTTGGCGAATGTTGTGTGTGATGTCTGTATGCTACTCAGACCTTGAATTTCACCTTGGGGATCAATAAAGTATATATCTATCTATCTATCTATCTATCTAATTGGGTTATTGTTATTTGATTTAAATTTACTCAATCAAAACAACACAACTGCACTTTTATTACCTGAAATACACAATTAAATAACATGACTAATTAATGTTTTCAAAAATAGAGCTCTTCATATCTTATATGTTATAAAACTTTTATTTTTAATACATATAATTTGTTAGCCTAGAAAATCTAGACGCATCCCTAGTGGCAGCAAATTACATTTGCTGCCAGGGCTAGTCTAGCAACTCTCCGTTGGCTTGTGAGCTCCAGAAATCGAAACTCAATCAGGCCAATGAAATCGTGTATAGAGTCGTTAGGTGGGCTTAACATAATGATTGATGGCAGAGTTGCAACGGTTTGGCTTGAATTCCCTGCTACTTGAAAACAAATAAGATGGATGTTGTTGTTGGCGAACAGTGTGACACGAGTTAAGCTTTTATTAAGTTGGCAAACGTTTGAACTAGCCAACTAGCTCCGCTGGTGGGAAACGCATGGGACTCATAGCTCTGCCGCTGTCCTATTGGACTGAGCACTGCGAACGGTGAGTGCCCAGACCCTACATTTTAATGTGGGTCTGGCTCGTCAGGCTAATAATTTGTGGCATTTGGGGTGCAAAAGAGAGGAAGCCAAGGTTACCAAAATGCCACTCACTGCATCTATAGATAGATAGATAGATAGATAGATAAATACTTTATTGATCCCCAAGGGGAAATTCAGGGGGTCTCAGTAGCATACAGACATCACACACAACATGCACTTACAGCAAATGGTAAATATAAGTATAAGTATAAACATATAACCAAACACCACTGTACAATAGAGACAGTAGGAGATAAGAAAAGCTAACAAAACTAAAAATACTATATAAATTAAATGTAAAAGAAACAGTGTGCTTAAGGGTGGTCAAGTATGAGACGCTTGTAATGACAGGGCCTGTAGTTCTGTGTGCAAAGTGAGGTGCTCAAGAGAGTGAGTATCCTGGTGAAGGTGCAAAGTAGTCCAACAGTAGTTCTGTGTGTATGGTAAGGTGCTCAAGAGAGTGAGAGTGAAGGTGCCAAAAAAGTAGTCCAACAGGAGTCCCTTAGTTATGTGTGCATGGTAAGGTGCTCAAGAGAGTAAGTGTCCTGGTGAAGGTGCAAAAAGTAGTCCAACAATAGTCCTTAAGTTAAGTGTGCACGGTAAGGTGCTCGGAGAGTGAGTGTCATGGTGAAGGTGCAACAAGTAGTCCAGCATTAGTCCAACAGTGCAATAATAAGGTCTAGAGACCAGCATAAATAATATGGACAAATAGGAGAGCAAAGTATAATATAATGTAGACAAGGTAATATAAAAAACTATAAAAACTACGTCAGTGCAGAAACAGGTTGAGGTAATAGGGTTACAGCCATTCAGTATTATTGTAGCAGAAGCCATTGATCATGTGTGCTAATATAGCATGAAAAACATGAAAAACAGTGTAGCAGGAAAGCGGTAGTAAAAACATTAGGCTGTGGTAAAACAGTAGTAAAGCAGTAGTGGGTAGTCAGTACTCAAACATGGAGAGGGTGGAGAGGCAGACAGACTAAGCAGAGAAGTATATCTCTCCTCTTCCCTTTAGTGATGCATTGAACAGTTCAATGGCCCTGGGGACAAATGACTTCCTCAGTCTGTCTGTTGCGCAAGTCAGTGAGCGAAATCTCCAGCTGATCAAGCTCTTTTGCTTTTTAATAGTGCTGTAGAGTGGGTGGCATTCATTGTCCAAGATGTTGATCAGTTTGTTCAGGGTCCTTTTGTCAGATATTGAAGTGATGCACTCCAGTTCAGCTCCCACTACAGAGCCAGCCTTCCTTAACAGCCTGTCAAGTCGCCCAGCATCCTTCTTCTTTGTACTTCCTCCCCAGCATACCACTGCATAGAAGAGGACGCTGGCCACAACAGACTGATAGAACATCCTGAGGAGCTTGCTGCACACATTGAAGGACCGCAGCCTCCTCAGGAAGTACAGCCTGCTCTGCCCTTTCTTGTAGAGTGCGTCAGTGTTGGCTGACCAGTCCAGTTTATTGTCCAGGTGGAGACCCAGATACTTGTAGGTGCTTACCGCCTCCACATTGACCCCATCAATGGAGACTGGTAGCAGAGCGGGCTTAGACCTGCGGAAATCCACCACCATCTCCTTGGTCTTTGAAGTGTTGAGTTGAAGGTGATTGAGTTTGCACCATTGCACAAAGTCCTCCACCAGGCTCCTGTACTCCTCCTCTTGCTCGTCCCTGATACACCCCACAATTGCAGTATCGTCAGAAAACTTCTGCATGTGGCATGACTCGGTGTTGTAGCAGAAGTCAGATGTGTACAGGGTGAACAGGACTGGAGAGAGCACAGTTCCCTGTGGAGCTCCGGTGCTGCTGATCACAGTGTCAGAGAGACAGTTCTTCAGTCTGACGAACTGTGGTCGCTCGGTCAGGTAGTCTGTAATCCAGGTTACCAGGTTATCTATAGAGAGAGAAAGAGAGAGAGAGAGAGGGGGGGGGAGGCACAGTACAGTACAGCGACTGAAGACAGGAGGTGTGTGTGTGTGTGTGTGTGTGTGTGTGTACTGTATGTGTGATCACATGTTTGATAAAACTGTGTTAGCCCTCCAGGGATCCCACAGACTCCTCAGGGTTCGGCTAGCTCTCTGTTTGGGAGTGGTGTGTGTGTGTGTGGGGCACCTTGAAGGTCTTGAGGGTCTTTTTTTTGCTCCCGTTACCCAGGAGGCCTTGTGTCATTTTGTTGCCCCAGCAACAGGAGCAGCTGTTGCACATCAGCGGCCTTTTTCTCCACCCAACTCCTCACCTCCTCGCACGCTGTTACTGTACGCCACTTTATCATGCTTTCGTCCAACTGTCAGTGTCTCCCTCGCTCTCCCCCTCCCTCTCTTGTTCTGTCTCTCTCCCCCTCTCTTTCTCTCGTTTTTGTCTTTCTCTTCCAGACACACACACATGTGCAACAATAGACCGTCTGACCTGTGTTTTCCTTTAAATAATTTATCTTCCTCATGCAGTCATCTTTAGGAAATGGAGTTGCTTTGTGTGTGCTCTCAAGGGGTTAAAGACTCTTCGTTATGAAAGCAAAGATCAGTGTGTGTGTGTGTGTGCCCGTGTGTGTCCCTCGGTGTGTCTGCTGATATACATTAGACTGGTTTACTGCAGCTGGTATAATTTCATTTCTTGTCGATGTGCAGTGTGGGTGCTCTCTCTCTCACTCTCTTTCTCTCTCTTTCTCTCTCTCTCTCTCTCTCTCTCTCTCACTCTCTCTTTCTCTCTCTCTCTCTCTCTCTCTCTCTCTTTCTCTCTTTCTCTCTCTCTCTCTCTCTCTCTCTCTCTCTTTCTTTCTCTCTCTCTCTCTCTCTCTCTCTCTCTCTCTCTCTCTCTCTCTTCTCTAATCTCTATCACTATTCCTCTTAGAGCACCTCCACATGGTGTTCTTTAAGGGACTCTTTTCCTGAGGCCGGCTCTATCTTTTCTTATCTTTAATGTCTCCATCCCCCTCTTTCTCTCCCTCCCCTTTTCCACACATACACACTCTCTCTCCATCACTGGCATGTTTGCCTCACCGTGGGCACACAGTGGAAGAGGTTTGGGATCAAGTGTGTGTGTGTGTTTGTGTGCTGGTGTAAGGAGTGTTATCTTTGCAACATTCCCGCTTTCTTGTACTATGTGAATATAGTATTGTATGTGTGTGTGTGTGTGTGTGTGTGTGTGTGTGTGTGTGTGTGTGCATGTTACATCAGGAGTCCCAGGACCCCAAGGAGGCAAGGAAGGGGGTGCAGAGAGAGGGAGAGGGAGAGGGAGACGGGAGGGGGGCGTAACAGCTTTACGCGGTGCCCAGGGAGAGGGGGTGTGATTCCTGTCTGTGTCTCTCGCAAGCACACACTCAGAGCTCACTCAGAGAGAGAGGAGGATGCAGCTCGTGTAGAGAGGAGGATAGAGAGAGAGAGAAAGAGGGAAAGAGAAAAGAAGAAGCGAGAGAAGTAGACACAGTGGAAGAGAACAGAAAAGAAGAGAGGGGAGTCACAGGAAGAGCCGTGAATACGCCGGACTATACAGTACTACAGCAGCGCGCCTGTGTGTGTGTGTGCACCAAGTGTGTGATCGGCACGTGCGCATCGACTTGTGTGCGAGTGTATGCGTGTGTCTGTGTCTATGTGTGTGAGATAGTGTGTGAGAGAGACTTTGGGTGTGTGTGTGAGCGTGTGTGTGTCCATCCCCTGAGGAAGACTCAGGCGGTGGGGAAAAAGAGAGAGAGAGAGAGAGAGAGTGGGGGAAGCTGCTTGTGTGCGCGGCAGGAGGGAGGATATCATCTTTCTGGATTTGGAGCAGTAGCCGTAGCAGCCGCAACAGCGGGAGCGGAGCGGGAAGTGGGAGCTGAGGAGCCGACACATTGGGAAGGTTGGGAAGGCTGGGAAGTGCGCGAGGACATCCGGAGACGTCTGCGGAGCAGTGTCTGAACGTCGCGGGGAGGTTTGGAGAGAGAGGACAGCATGGCCGTGCAACTGATGCCAGAGTCTGCTGTCTGCATGCTTATGGTAAGTACGGAGAGGCTTTTGCCATTCAGCTGGATACACGCCCGCGTGCGCACACACACGCACACATTCATTATGCACACACACGCTAAGTGCACACTCTGACCATTCACTCCAAAACTCTGTTACTAGGGTACAGACACACACACCCACACACACACACACACACACACACACACACACACACACACACACACACACACACACACACACACATTTACACATGCACACACACTCACAATCTAGACTAAAACCCGCAAGGCATTCGCCCCAAACTGTTCATGATGGTTCCCTGCAGGCGTGCCATGCACACACTCGTGCCAGTACAAAGGCAGCCTCTTTCACTCAGCGAAGACAGACAGTCGGATGAAGAGGGTTGTGTCTCCCGCTAAAAAATCACACACACGTGTGGAAAGCACACCTGTACTGATCTGGTGTCAGTGAATGCAAATGTGTGTC
>NW_027468565.1:34923629-34928629 GCF_046254945.1 Alosa pseudoharengus | reverse complement strand
TCTGTTGATGAATGAGTTCCAGGCTGAAGGGAGGGAGCTGCTCTAGATCTCGCTCGTTAGCCGCGTCGCCAAAGCAACAAACACTCAAGCAGACTGAAGGGTCCTTGGTGGGATTGTGTCTGTCTGTCTCCCGTGGGTGTGCTTCAGTCAGAGAGGCTGCGGCGAGTGTGTGTGTGTGTGTGTGTGTTAATCAACATTTGTGTGCTTTTGCACAAATGAGCCATTAATTTAAATCTTTCTGTGCATGTGTGTGTGTGTGTTTGTTTACATCTGTCTGTCGACATGTGTGTGTGTGTGTGCTTGCTCATTCTATTGATTCTTTGGTAAGAGAAGAAAAACCTCTACCTGACCTCCTAGTCCACTGCATTCAGAGTGGATTTATAGAAATCACAGATTGAAACTTAATGAAGCCAGTCTGTTGCACTCTGTGTAAGAAGGCAGATAAAATACATTTTTGGGTGATATTTTTTAACAGTGGACAATAAGGAGGGAAAAAATGACTCCATGCAAATGGATACCACTTTACATATTAAACACAAGGTAACAGTGACAGGTGGGGCATTTTTGCTGTTCTTATCTGTCAAACACACACACACATTCTCTCTCTCTCTCTCTCTCTCTCTCTCTCTCTGTGAGTGTGTGTGTTTGTGTACATTTTCCCTGCTTACATTTGCATGGCAAATTGCTTTCTTTGAAGCAACGTTGCATTCAAGATCAGTCGAGGAAAGCGCTAGCCTGGAGTGTCACTCAAAGGCTTTACATATTTCTGTGATAATGAGAGTGTGGATATTTACATGGATGTTGCGAAAATGGGTCATTTGTTTGTCTGGGTGCTTGTTTGCTCGGAGTAGTCATCATTTCCATCTGCTTTGTGTTCTGGACTTATGCTTATCAGAAATGTCCTCTGGCGCGGGAATATTTAAATGAAAATAATTTCAGCAGGGTGTGGAATAGCAACTTCAAAGTGTGTAGATTTAGCTAAATGTTTTCAGCTATTTCAGATCCAACCTTTTAATGCATTATCCTCTCCAGCCATCAACAATGTCCATGGATATTTATTTAAACATACTTGTGTATGCCCAAACTAGCATTAACACACACACACACACACACACACACACACACACACACAGAGCCTGCTGATACCAGACCAGTCCATCTGCTCTGTCTCCATGGTTACCGGAACGTCCTGGACCCACCCTTCCTTCCTCTCTATCAGGACTGTGGGCATCACAGACACCAGTCTTACTGACCTAATTCAATTAATTGAGCCTGTGCAGGGGCATATGCACATGTAAAGGAAAGATAGAGAGGAAGCACATGTCATTTTGCCATCGTTTGTCGATACACTCTATACCAGGGGTGTCAAACTCATATCAGGTAGTGGGCCAGATTTGTTGGAATGAGACCTTGTGAGGGCCGTCATTGTCATGGTTATTATAATTTTTCTGCATGGGTATCAGAGTGTTGTTTGACATACTCCTTTACCATGCCCACTTATAAGCAAACAAGTACAAATCATGTGCTACTGTCATATATAACGCTATTTCTCTCTTCAAATAACATTTCTCTCTTCAAATAACCTACTTCCATGTCAGTTCTTTCAGCCTCTTCCTTCCTGAGGATGGTTTGTAGTGCTAGGTGTGTGTGTGTGTGTTTAAGGCTAAATAAATAAAGTAACATATTTTAGCCCACTCTGGGGGATTCAATCATGCTAAATGACGTTGCAGATTTAAAACATTTCAAGGATTCCTCCTGTGAGGATTCTGGAAGCTAGACCCTGGATGATGATTCTACTGCTGCAGTTTCCCCACTGGAGA
This sequence comes from Alosa pseudoharengus, assembly GCF_046254945.1. Classification (NCBI taxonomy): domain Eukaryota; kingdom Metazoa; phylum Chordata; class Actinopteri; order Clupeiformes; family Clupeidae; genus Alosa; species Alosa pseudoharengus. The sequence continues at coordinate 34,926,809 of NW_027468565.1, read as the reverse complement.
CCTCTTGGCCTAGTCTGTCAGGATCTCTCACAGCTTCTGTCATCTGAAATATAAATCACTTAAGTCCCTCCAAGCCCTTTGATCCATGCGTGCCAGTCAGTCACTCACTTTGAGATATCAGAAGGTAGCTCTAAATGGATTACAACGTAGCCCTGGTTTAAGCATCATTAGTGCGATCCGTACACTTGCTTGATTAGCTTCTGCACAGGAGCCGCAAGGCTCACCATAAAAGGTTATTGCTTACACACATAATAAGAAGGATGAGAGCGTTCGTAATCTATATGATGATGACCTGTGTGATTGTGAAGTAGCCTACTGGTTACATGCTGTGCGTGTGAATGCAATCTAAATTGAATTGCCAGAGAAGAAGGAAAATTATTATTGAATACAACTGTTATCATCACTGCTTGCTTTGTTTTAGAGACAGCTTAATGATTATTGAATACTACTGTTATCTTTACTGCTTTAGAGACAGCTCAATGGGTACTCTGTGCTCCCGAGATGTTTGATAAAGGGGAAAATGTCGTCTTCTGTCCAAACCGATAGCATCTCCAGCATAAAGAGTGCAGGACAGCGGGGCCAGTTTAGTCGATTGCCATGCCTGTCGATACTGGAAAAAGCGTGGGAGCAACCTACAGGTCATCTCTAAACGTAGCCCAGAGATGCCTATCATTTCCCCGTAAATTGGTATCGACCAGCAGCACACAGATATAGCTGTTGCTCAAAGGTCATGGCTCGCATTATCAAAATGGTACACAGGAGCGTGCAGGTTAATTGCTAGCATTTGCATGAAGATGACAATCAACTACCAGCGAGGGTATCATGGACTGTGTTGTGTTTTTACGCCACGGATATACAAACGTCGTGACTGGCATGACAAACAGACTCCTAATCAGCCGTGAGCAGATGCATCATACTGTAGGTTATGCAGAAAGAGCCCAAGCAATGGCTGCCAGAACAAATGTAGTTTAGTTCTAATTCTCCTTTCACATTATTAATATCCTATTGTGATAAGCATCTGTATCATCAAGATAAACAGGTTATGTAGATTGCTTTGTTAGCATTGGATTAACTCTGTAGCTTTGTATTGCGTGGGTCTACTATGACCTTTAGAAATACCACTGAACATTTTCAGGAAACTCAGCTTTTTATTTACTGCAGTTTAATGCTCCTTGTTGGAGGAATACAGAAGAGAAAGTGTGTGTGTGTGTGTGTGTGTGTGTGTGTGTGTGTGTGTGTGAATGTGTGTGTGTGATATTCCCTATTACTTATATTATGACACTACAATGTGTATAGGTGTAGTTATGAGTTATAGTTTCTTGTGTATGTATGCACTTTTGTGTATGAGTATGTGATATGTGTGTTCCTATGTACTGTGTAGCAGGGAGCCTTGCTGCTGTGCTGTGTTGTACTGTGTTGTGCTGTACAATACTGTGCTGTGCTGTACTGTGCTGTGTTGTACTGTGCTGTACTGTGCTGTACTGTGTTGTGCTGTGCTGTGCTGTGCTGTGCTGTGCTGTACAATACTGTGCTGTGCTGTGTTGTACTGTGTTGTACTGTACAATACTGTGCTGTGCTGTGCTGTGCTGTACTATTCTCTTCTGTGTGCTGTGCTGTGCTGTACTATTCTCTTCTGTGTGCTGTGCTGTACTATTCTCTTCTGTGTGCTGTGCTGCTGTGTGAATATCTACTGACAGCCCTCTCTCCACACGGAGGCTTAGTGGATTAGAAGCCTCTCAGTCTGGTATCCCCTCAAAAACCGTACAGTAGCTCAGCAGAACTCCACTCTCTCTCTCTCTCTGTCTCTCTCACTGTCTGTCTCTCTCTCTCTCTCTCTGTCTCTCTCACTGTCTGTGTCTCTATCTGTCTCTCTCTCTTCCTGTTTCTCTCTCGGTCTCTCTCTCTCTCTCTCTCTGTCTCTCTCACTGTCTGTCTCTCTATCTGTCTGTATCTGTCCGTCTCTCTCCCTGCGGCTCTCTCCTTCTGCTTTGCTTCCTTTTATTTCTCATGGGGAGCCTCAGATGAGCAGTAAAAAGATCATGCAAGAGTTTGATAACCAAAACCAGGTCATTTAATCCTTTGAATGAATACTCAGTGGTCATTAATGCTGTGTAAGCTGTGGCAATACGGGGTGTTTCGTAGTTCTACTTTGAGAAAAAAAAAAGATAGTCTGTCTATAGTCAATCTCCCTGTCTCTTTTGTTATCATAACTGAAGAGTATCTTTCTACCAGTCATCAATTACATACAGTATGAAGAAGGTACGCTACTACTGGTGAAGTCATATTCATTTTACTGCCTTTCTAAAAATAAATTTAAAAAAAGCCCCTGAAGTGAGGCCTTAAACTGATCCATCCAGGCAGATCTTTAAAGCGCCACTGTTGCATACCCTCCCTCCCTCTCAACCAGCCACACCTGCCAAGCTGTCAGATACATTGACAGGCTTCACCACTTAATCTGCATCCGGTCGTGAATACCGCTCTACATCAACACCATCCCCCCCCCGGATTCTCGCACCCGTCAGCTATATGTACCAGCACACACCAGGTATCTGTGGAATGAACAATGAGCTAAGTCCTAATGGCTCCCAGACTAGTCTCCTCCCAGAAGCCCGAGCCGCTCGATGGTGATTGACAGATTCATGTCATCGACCATAACCATTCATGAGGTGGTGTCAGCGATACCACTTCCACCACCATGGGAGCAAATATGCTGACAAGCACCAGGGCACCTGCTAACTTCTCCTCTTTCCGCCGGGGAGGGGGGGGGCAGTTCAATCAAGCAGTCGCACGCCCGACTGAACCCAAATTACTTGAGTGAATTCTCCTGGAATTACAAAGTGAGAAGTGTGAAAGACAAGAAAGGTGTGAGCCATTTGTCTTAAGAAGCTAGATCATGATCCATTGCCCCGTCATTATCTGTTTTTGTGCAAACATCTCTTTAAACAGAATAGACATTTATTAGCATATCCCACTGTAAATCCCATTCAGCTTTATACTGTAGAGCAGTAGCACTGTTGTTTGGGACAGTGAGGTCACAGAATTTAAAAGGTGCTGGAGTGTTTGTGTTTGTGTTTCTGTGGTTGAGACTTTGGGTTATTTAAAGCGTATTTTGGGGGTTTCTGTTGGTAGGCAGTTTTTGCAAAGCGGCGCGCGACTGTGTGGGATTGGGCAGTGCAGTGT
>NW_027468565.1:34913629-34921129 GCF_046254945.1 Alosa pseudoharengus | reverse complement strand
ATTTTTTTTCTTTGTTTATGTGTCTGGTAGTCTGTATGTGTGTGTGTGTGTGTGTGTGTGTGTGTGTGTCTGCGTGTTTAGTTGTAACAATACAACAGCACCAACATCAACATCAACAACATCCACAATGCTTTAAACAAAGGGACGCTTGTCTTTTCCATCTAATGTAATGAAGAAGAGAGTCTGGCGTTCGTATTCATCACTGCAGTGATGTTTCCTTTATGTAATGGTCCCTAATCGGGAGCCTACAGATGGCCCCTTCTCAGTCTTATGCAGTCATTTATTTGTAAGGCATCAATAGCCATGAGTATTGTCTCGGAGAAGGAAACGATGCTTTTGACTCCTTCAGACATTTCCGCTGACCCCTGCCCTGTTGTCATTTCCGTTAAATGTTATGAACTGGACTGAACTAATAGAATCGCAAATCGTTTGCCATAAGTGATCTCTGGCCTGCCAGTGGGTGATGGTTGAGTGAGTCTTGTGTGTGGTGTGGTGTGGTGTGGTGTGGTGAGGGTGTGGTGAGGGTGTGGTGTGGTGAGGGTGTGGTGTGGTGTGGTGTGGTGAGGGTGTGGTGTGGTGTGGTGTGGTGAGGGTGTGCTATAGTGAGCATGGATGTCTGCTGTGGTTCAGTGTGCAGGGCAAAGACAGACTGGTGCTCTGCAGATTAAATATCACTGACAGTAAACGGACAGATCGATGTGCAGTCTGTTCCGGCTATTTTTATGGTTTATGGATTTTGTAATCCATTCTCTCTGTCTGTCAGATCCCTTGCAGCAGCATGAGTGGTTGGTTACAATATGTGTGTGTGTGTGTGTGTGTGTGTGTGTGTGTGTGTGTGTGTGTGTGTGTGTGTGTGTGTGTGTGTGTATAAGCCTCATTTATGATGGAAAATATATGATGCTTTGCAAAATGCTGCAATGCAGCAACTTTTTTTAAGTCACAGATTTTTTCAGTGGTCTGCGTTTTGACACAGTTGAAGAGCCACACACACGCACGCATGCACGCACACACACACACACACACACACACACACACACACCCACCCACACACACACACTTAAATCACGTCCAGTACTTCCACACTTGCAGAGCACCGTTTGTTTGTTTGTTTGTTAAATGATTCCAAATCCAAATCCTTTAAAATTGTGGTGGAGCTGAGAAGAGTACTTGGGTCTATTTACTCTGTTCAATGTGATAATCCTTATGTATTTTAATGTGTAATTCTCTCTCTCTCTTTCTCACACTCAATGTGTGTGTGTGTGTGTGTGTGTCAGTGTTCGCCCACTACTTGGCAGATACACAAGCCCAGCCCTCTCTCACATAAAGCACCAGAAAGCCTGGCACTGCCTTCACATTTGGGCACAAGCTGAACTAATTTTAATTTGGTGAAGCTGAAAATATATGTGTGTGTGTGTGTCTGTGTGTGTGTGTGTGTGAGAGAGAGGAAGAGAGAGAGAGAGAGAGAAAGAGAGAAATAAAGCCAATAAAGCTCAATTGAATTGCATTGAGAGAGAGAGAGAGAGAGAGACAAAGACAGAGACAAGCTTCATGATCAACGCAAGTCTATAATGTTCCATCAGAAAATAAATAACACGAATGGTGAGAGAGAGAGAGAGAGGGAGATAGAGAGAGAGTGTGTGTGAAAGAGAGAGAAAGTGGGTAAGAGGAAGAGTGTGTATTTTGTGTGTGTGTGTGTGTGTTTCAGTTGCTCTGGGGAGATCTATGAGATGAGCTCATTTCTACAGGGTTTATTTATAGGCTTTAACACCTAGGAGGAGGAGACCCATACGACATTGGAGCAAAGAACCGGGAACTGCTCCCAATCTGCCTCTCACAGCCCAGATACGGCAGCCTATAGAGTACACACACACACACACACACACACACACACACAGGCATGCATGTGCACACACACACACCGCCACACACTCACACACCTCCACACACTCACACTCCCACACACACACACAGCGCCTCACACACACACACACACACACAGGCATGCATGTGCACACACACACACACCGCCACACACTCACACACCTCCACACACTCACACTCCCACACACACACACAGCGCCTCACACACACACACACACACACACACACACACTCACACACAAATGCACACACACATACACATACTGTACACACAAACACACAGACACGAATGTACAGACACTGGCATGCACACACACACACCGGCATGCACAATCACAGACAGACGCACACATACACACAGATGCATGTGCTCAGCGCACGCATTCCTTTCAGGGAGATACTAGTCTGGAACACCGACTGGATAACCTGCCCAATCAGCAACAAGAGGGGATGATGAAATCGTAAGTAAGTGGCTGTGGTAAACGGTAGTAGCAACGCCTGTAAACATGAACAGTTACTGTCAGAAGAATGTGTGAATTTATTTACAGGAAAGTAGGCCCACATACTGTACATGGTTCATGACCGCTGATGCTGTTTTTTTTAAAGGCAAAGTAGGAAGTAATGTTAGGAATCCCTGATCAATTTGATTGGCTGGACCAATGATTTTAAAGTTAACGCTATGTCTACGCCTGTCACCATGGTAGCGGTGGAAAAGTTTCCCAATTGTGAGTGTCCAGACTACACAAAGTGAATGTGTTTGGTTTTAAGCAGGCTACATCTCTGTAGCCTTTCACTATTTTCTTTAAGTTTGTCAGTCAATTCTTTTTTTTTCTTGAATTCATGGAGGAAACGACCAGGTTTTATGTGGGCTCTGGCTGGAGAGATGGTCAAGGCCAGAGGTTCGCATGGTACAGTGCGTTCCTCTAGTAGCGGATGAGTCTTTTCTGTCTCCCTGCACTGAGCCATTGGACAGGAGGTAAAAAAGCTGTGGCCTTGTCTTTCGATAAGAAAGAGGGTGTGTGTGTGTGTCTGTGAGTAAGCCAGTTTGTGTGTGTGTGTGTGTGTGTGTGTGCATTTCTGCTTCTTTCATTAATGACTCAGAGGTTCAAGGTTATCAGTTGAGCAGTGCAGGGAGATGATGCAATCAGGAGGGACCAATTACGAGCCCAATAACGAGATCTACCCCCCATCTCCAACGACCATTACACACACATGGACAGGCACACACACACACACACTCACGCAACCACACACAAACACAGCCACATACACGCTCACACACACAAACACAGCCACATACACGCTCACACACACTGTGCATCCTGATAAAGTTACCTTGGCCTTTGGAATTAAAATAGCCCCACATCATCACATACCCTTCACCATACCTAGAGATTGGCATGGGTGTTATTTCAGTTAGCCTATTAGCTGGTTTGATTTGCATTGAGCTCAATGAGCATCAAACCAGCTAATAGGCTAACTGAAATAACACCAATGCCAATCTCTAGGTATGGTGAAGGGTATGTGATGTGAAATAACTGGCCTTTAAAAATAAAAATCTGCCTGAATTTAACATAGGGGTGTCAATACTTATGACCCCTGTATTTTAAGGAAGAACATTTATTTATTTATGATACATTATTCATTTACTAAGAAAATTGATGTCCTTAAAGGTTAGATATTTCCTCATTTTTCACTTAAGGCATTAAGATCAATTTCCAAAAGATGATTTTATATTCCTCTTTTCAGTCAACTTTAGCACTTTGGCCATCACTGTATACAGGCACTCTTCCCTTTGTCTCAGTATTTGTCTGATAAATCTCGCTAATTACAAATAGTTCTCATGCTGTAATGATATTTATTGAGATGATTGGCAGCTTTAATTGCTGATTGGAGATGTTGTGCCCCAACTCTTTTACTCTGTCTGCTTGTCTTTTTCTTCTCTGTAATGACGGGCTGCAAATGCAGTCTTTTGTCTTCACTGACAGAGTGCATGTGAGACTAATCATAATATGCTCACCTGCATACTAAGGTCTACCTGTGGTGGTGTGTGTGCGTGCGTTTGTGTCTGTGTGTGTGTGTGTGTGCGCGCGCGCGTGTTCGTGCATGCATGTGTGTGTGTGTGTGTGTGTGTGTGTGTGTGTGTGTGTGTGTGTGTTTGTGTTTGTGTGTGTTTGTGTGTGTGTCTGTGTGTGTGCGTATGTGTTTTAGACACCATTCAAGCTGTTTGCACATTAAGTTCATTGTGTGAGCATGTACATAAAAACTAGCATCCATGTAGCCCACAGCCAACCCACACACATTGGCACACATTCTGACCCCCAGCACATTGTAGAGCAGAATATTGCCCTTTTGCACTCACAGACAAACACACACACACACACACACACACACACGCACACACACGCTTCTCTAAGCCTACCCACACACATACACACAGTCCACCAGGGGGGCATCCTTGGGGGGGCTGCCTGTGTTATTTTTGGAAACTCTTTTGTTTTAACCTCCCACAGACTGCAGTGCATTAAGCATGAAGCTCCTCACATAAACACTCCTGCTAACACACACACACACACACACACACACAGTTCAGAGCAGCTATATGTCTGCTTACATTGCAATTGATTTTCTATGTCATATTTTCACAAGCTAGTTGGAATGTTTTCTTTATCATGTTTTGCATTTTACAGAGACCATAACCTATATATTGAAATATCACCTTATACTTTCCAAGTTTTAATTTGCCTATCTACATGTCCATATTGTATACAAAGCAAAGCAGAATATTGATGCCCCTTCAGAGCCTTTACCACACTGACACTGACATACCACACTCCATCGATCAATGGACAATGATCTCTGACCTGGTTTATTGGAGAGACTTTCAATTGTATTAATCCAGCCACTTTATAAAATATGATGGATGGCTTACAGGAAATGACACGCTGTCTGGGGGTCAGCCCAGGTGTCCAATAAAATCAACAATGGCCAGTAACCATCAGCTGCCAAGGGAACCTTCATTTATTGCAGCAAAGGGCCGTTCAGTAAAACTCGGCTGACGTTGAAAACGTTTTTTTATTTTTATTTTTTTCCTAAGAGTGTTAGAACAATAGGAACCATGGGCATGCAGGGGTAGTAAGAGAATATAGTGTTTTATCTATATAGGGCATGGTTGGTTGCATAGCATAGCATAGCATAGCATAGCATAGCATAGCATAGCATAGCATAGCATAGCGTGTGTTCAGTACGGAGAAGCTTTCAAAATGCTTAGTGGACTGAGAGAGTGGGATGAGAATGGATCCTTCACAGCGTTGCACTGTGTTGGCCATGGAGTCCACTGGGTTTAGTAGCGTGCATGCCCTCTCACTGCACCGCCTCCGTGCTCGCAGGGCATCCATGCCCTCCTCACTGGGGCGCAGGTGGGTGAGGGCATGGGAGGGGCCACGGGTGGTATGGGTGATGCCATGCCATGTGTGTAGGGCACCAATGCACCATCTGCCTTTGAGACACAGCAGATGTTGGACTGAAGATTTCCTCTGCTGTGGTTGTGTGTTTGTGTGTGTGCTGTGTGTGTGCTGTGTGTGTACTGTGTAGGCTGCTGTGTGTTGAGTGTTTGTGTGTGTGCTGTGTGTGTACTGTGTAGGCTGCTGTGGTTGTGTGTTTGTGTGTGTGCTGTGTGTGTACTGTGTAGGCTGCTGTGGTTGTGTGTTTGTGTGTGTGCTGTGTGTGTGCTGTGTGTGTACTGTGTAGGCTGCTGTGGTTGTGTGTTTGTGTGTGTGCTGTGTGCGTACTGTGTAGGCTGCTGTGGTTGTGTGTTTGTGTGTGTGCTGTGTGTGTACTGTGTAGGCTGCTGTGGTTGTGTGTTTGTGTGTGTGCTGTGTGTGTACTGTGTGTGTGCTGTGTGTGTGCTGTGTGTGTACTGTGTAGGCTGCTGTGGTTGTGTGTTTGTGTGTGTGCTGTGTGTGTACTGTGTAGGCTGCTGTGTGTTGAGTGGGTGCTTGATTTTGTTATTTTGTTTTTTAGTGTAGATTTCTGAAGGACGTCCTGCTCACACAAGACTGTGTGTTTGTGTAAAGATGACTTTAAAGATGGTTTTGTGTAGTCTGTATTGAGAGCTATCAGTGTGCACTCATTGCTTATTCTGTTTGTGTGTGTAAATGTGTGTGTGTGTGTGTGTGTGTGTGTGTGTGTGAGAGAGAGAGAGAGAGAGAGAGAGAGAGAGAGAGAGAGAGAGAGAGAGAGAGTTTATTCCCAAGGGACTAGGCTGTGTTCCATATGGATGGTCCTATCATGCTGGCAGATCTTTTGTTATTGTGATGGACTACCTTATTATACAGTAGACTGGTTAAATCAGAGCACCAACCCTGCGTGAGAGAGAGACAGAAATAGAGAGATGAGAGAGACAGAGTAAAGGGGGGAGAGAGGTGAACAGGAAGGCTGTTCAGTGCATAGATTAGTAGGCTACTCATTAGTATTCCTTAGTTGCAAATATTAATACCTTTATTAAAAAGTACATGTAAATCTTCACCCCCTAACCAGATAATGTGAATGTTAATGCTAACGCCATGCTTGGTGTAATGTGAAAAAGTTGTGTAATGCACTGAGGTGTTTCATTGTCTGGGCATTAGCATGGCGCTACGCTGGTGGTTGTGTGAAGCTGAGGCTGTGCTATCTATAGTAAGAGACCCTGGTGCTGATGATGCTGCGGTTCCTCTGTTGAGCCTCCCCCTGGCAGGGGGGCTTCACGCTCCGAGGGGCCACCTGTCCATCAGGATTAGCTCTGTTTGAAACCATTCTAATGAAGCCGCCAGTCGAGTCGATTCCTCCTGGTAATGCTCTGCACTTAAATTAGCCTCGTTCGCTCTCGCAATCAGAGAGCAATTATTAACGCGACCTTTTTATCTGCCTCTGTACCACTGCAGCGGTTTTCACGCGCTTTAGCACACAGGGGTCTGCTGAGGAAGAACAGCATGCTAGCGGAACGTGGAACCGTGGTGATCGGAGGCAGAGATCCGGGGGGCGCGGCGGATTATGTTACGGTTCTGCTCGTCCTGAGTTCCGTGCACGTAATTCAGACTGGCGGCTTCGCTGCCTTTGATTGATGGCCTGGAGCAGAACCAGTCTCACGCTCTGCTTCTAGCAGCAATGTATGTGTGTGTGACAGCATACGTGTGTGTGAGGAGAAATGACGCACAGGCTATAGGGGAGGAGGCACTAAGAGCATGCCTTGCGCACACGCATGTTACTTCAAAACAAGGTCATTCTTAAAATTATCGATACTAATAAAATTAGGTATCATGGCATTTTTAATTTCAGGGTATTGCGATACTTTTGTAGTATCGGTGCACCGTGCAACACTAGCTGTCACACTTCGGTGACGTTCAGATAAAAAAGAAAATAATCTGACAGATAGGCCTTCCTCTCTGACAATATGTAGTAACTAACCTCATAGCTCACATTGGAAGAAGTGTTGTGTCTGTTTCGACAAGAAAGTTCCCAGTGTGATCATGATGATGATTAATAGCAAATAATAGCTATACCCTTATTAAGTGCTTAAGTCTATTATTATATTTACTTTTCTTGACTTCTTCACGGGCAAGTCAGTTAACTGTAGTCTCT
>NW_027468565.1:34901129-34911129 GCF_046254945.1 Alosa pseudoharengus | reverse complement strand
TCTGCATAAACATTATGAGGATTTGTGTTTGCTCTAACACAGGATGGCTGCAGTGTGGTCCATTAAATAACGTTGAATGTCCTGTATTATTTTAAAGAGGTTAGATCCTGAATATAATCTCTTGTTTTAAGATGAAGGGTCCGTACCAGTCGGTTCTGAATGTGGTTCTGAAAAACCTTTGGTAGAATATGCACATATGCTGAATAATTAAGCAGGTCAATGAACCTGCACTCGGTAGACCCATTCAATGCTTTTCCACAGACTTATGAGAAGCATTAGATAGCAGAGATGAAGGAAATAAACAGCGAAAACGGCCCTCAGATGACAACGCCATAAGCACACTCCTGCTGGATCAGATGACAACGCCATAAGCACACTCCTGCTGGATCAGATGACAACGCCATAAGCACACTCCTGCTGGATCAGATGACAACGCCATAAGCACACTCCTGCTGGATCGGATCACTACAGAGTGAACTACTTAGGTGGAGAAAATGAAAACATTCCAGAATGTGGAAGAATGAAGAGATGAATCCGGAATGAATAAATCCTGGATGGAATGGAAGTCAGCACACTAGGGGAACTGAACTGAACAAAAAGGAGCATGTAAATGTGTTTTCTAATTAGATCTAGTCTAGATCGGAGCTGTCCTTGGTAGACCTCAAACTAGAGTGGACACCCAGTCCGGCCTATTAGGCTCCATCTTTAGTGAATTAGCCCCCCCTGCCATTCCTGGAGCCGTCTAATCTCCATCTGACATTTCAGGGCTTTGCTCCGGGCTGTGTGTGTCCGTCTGATTAAGGAAATTAAACTTTGCAAACAAAGCCTCCACATCACCAGAAGGGCACAGAGCCACTGAAGGTCACACAGGTGAATGGATTGTTTTTTCAGTCCATGTTTTAGAAAAGGTCATTCGCTTCGCCCAGACGAGGCCCTAAAGGGAGGGGAAAGGCTCCCTTAGGTTTTTTGTGTGTGTTTGTGTGTTTTTCATTGAGAGATGATTTATATGATAATGATTCCTAAGAGGATTTTAGAGGTTGTTTTAGGAACAGGCATCATCTTCATTAGTTTTACGTTTTTTTTCCCGTAATCTTTTGGAGTGAGAGCACCCCATTTTGCTCCCTTGCAGCAGCGTGTGCCTAATGTAGCCTGTAGAGAGATTACCTAGTCACATACGGCCTCCTCTCAGCCCTGCTCCGCAACATGTGATACATCATCACTCACGTATGTAATAACTGAGATACACACACACACACACACACACACACACACACACACACTCGAGCACACACTCGGGGGAGTAGTCAAGGGCAGGCGGGCAGACTTGTATGTGTGTGTGTCGGAATCACTCCATGGAGACAGAGAGTCGCCCATCTCCATCTGCCGTCGCTCCACCACCCTCTGAGACACACACACACTTATACACACACACATACACACACACACACACACACACACACACGCAGAGCTGTCGTGTGCCGCGAGACTGGTGCCATAATCACCAGGCCTGACTTACGATGAAATCATGGATGCTCAGCGCAAAATTGTCGGCCTCTTCGGCATCCAGGGCAGCAAATCTCTCTCCAAATGGCAAGGAATGGGAATGGGCCCATAAAAATGATGTGTTCGTCTGTCGCTGCACTGATGTGTCCACGGGGCTTCAGTCTGACCGGGTGGATTATCAAGGGGATAATGCTAAGGGGCTGTTACACATATTGACCAATTTTTCTGTATGGGAGAAGGACAGGGTCTTTATATTTCAACATATTTTCCTGTGTTCTTTCTCTTGTGCTGTTTTTTTGTCTCTCTTGACTGGTATTGTTGTTGTTCGGGTAGAATGATTCAGGAAACCATTTTTCAGAGCAAATGGTAAAGATTGTATACAGGAAAAAAGAAAGTAACCCACTCTGTCTACGAATAGACAGAAAACAGTAAAGTTCGAAAGTTACAGATGAAGGTAGATGCTGGTGTAGAACACGCAAAATGATGGAGCTTAATTACTGTAGGTATCAAATTACACATATTGAAAATCTCAGCGTGCAACATGAGATGAAAGTTTGATATGCATGGCGGCGAGAAAGTGATTAAAAGCATCTTACTTTTACTCATTATCGCTGTAATGATTTTTTAGTGTGGCCTGTAGAGATCAAAGATGAATGATTATCTTCCCATTCTGTTAACTTGCACTGCCTTCATCAGAGGGCCCAGGTGATTATGCTTTCCAATCAGTTTAGACATGTTCCCTGGCATGCTTGTGGTTTGATACTAATAATGCTCCCCTGGCATGAAAAAAGACCGTGTTTTAAATCGCTGAGATGTAAAAGAAACTGATTAATGAGAAAACCCATTACTGAACCGAGCAGATGTTTGAACGTGTAAAAGATACGCTTAGTGTCTGCTTAAATCTGAAGGTAGTGAGTGAAATCAGTTACATTTTGAAAATGAAATACAATGCTACACGCATACTTATACATATATGCTTAAATGAGATTGCCCGTTTTATCATAATACATGTATGTCTTCGCATAATGCGATCAATAGAAGTTATATATAGTATGGCAAATCACATGATCAGATACACCATCTGAGGCTGTTTTTAGGGATTATTAGATATTTTGGTGGGCTCCTGATAAGATGATTCTGGTGCAGAAACAGCTAACTGTGTGCATGTAGATTTGACTCTATAAAAAATGAAACAAGTCATCAGTAGGGGGTAGTGTGCGCACAGCCAAGGGTCTGTTCTGGTCTATGCTCTTCAGCCTCAATTCAAAGGGATCTCGCACAGGTAAAAACATAAAGAGCACATTCTCACATAATCTCTCGTAGCCTTTAGTGGTACGGCATAATCTCTCACTCCTTCTTAACATAGTGTATTACCTCCCGTAATCTCTGATGAGCTATATGTCATCTCATTAACTTCTAATAATCTATCGTACTGTAATGTCTTCTGGTTTTCCATTGTATATTTTTTGGATGGAGAGAGAGAGAGAGAGACAGAGAGTCTGTGTCTGGCACACTCCATTCTGGCTCGGTGGCTTATGGTGTGTTCAAGAGCTGATATATTAGGGTGTGTTCAAGAGCTGATATATCAGGGTGTGTTCGAGAGCTGATATATCAGGGTGTGTTCGAGAGCTGCTACCTGTATATTAGGCAAGGCTCAGCAGAGGTGGGTTGGTGGGTTCCATGCAGCCTCACTGGCATGCACCATGTCTCTATAAAAGGTGTCTGAAGGTTGAGGTTAGGTTGAGCACAAAAACATTCTGCAGTATCATCACAGTTCTTATGTAAAATAGTGTCTAGGATAGCTGTGACCACATCCTCACTTTTTAAGCCATGAAAACTGGTTTCTGACTGCCCCAGTTGCTTTTGGTCAAACAAGGGTTTTTTTGTGAACTGTTCTGCATCAAAACCTCAATCTTCTGAAGAACACTTCTGAAGGACACTCTTCAAGAGTGTTACCCCAAAGCATAGAGAGGCATAACCTGTGAACACATACTTCCGACCTGAAGTGCTGTCCTCCGGTTCTCCCTCATCCCAGACAGAACGCTAGGACAAGAGTGTGAGGTCAGCCCTGAACAGCACCTGCTCTCTTGTTCAAATCCACACACACACACACACACACACACATACAGAGAGAGAGAGAGACACACAGACAAACACACACGTGTACACATACACACACAGACAGACAGACACAGTGTTCAAATCCTTTTCTTGATTGAACGCGTCAGGTGTAATGAGACACACAACACCCTGGCAAACAAACGTCAGCCCGAGCATATGAGTACGGGATATAGCACTGGGGCTGTGGCCTCAAGCTAGTCCACAGTGGTGTCCAGTGGTGTCCAGGACTATCTGTGTAGGAGAGATTCCACCCTAAGCTCTCTGGGCTGGGCAGTGTGTGTGTGTGTGTGTGAGAGAGAGAGAGAGAGAGGCTGTGTGTGGCAGGAGAAACCCAATTATTTCTGAAGTGCACCATCTTTCTGAAATCACAGAATGGCAAGTACAGTATGGAGGGTTATTTGTGTCCCAGTAGAGTTGTGAAACAGCGGATACCTGCTGTTTCTGTGTGTGTGTGTGTGGATGTGTTTGGTGGTGTGTGTGTGTGTGTGTGTGGATGTGTGTGGTTGTGTGTGTGTGTGTGTGGATGTGTGTGGTTGTGTGTGTGTGTGTGTGTGTGAGTGTCTCCCACTTGGATGAGAGGCAAATTGAAGATGATGGGCAGACCCATGTGCCCCTCCAACTCTTCCTCATTTTCTCCAAAAAGAGAGAAAAGCACAGATGCTGCCTCTGCCACCACTAAGCCCTGTGTGTCATCACAGGGAGAGGAGGGGAGAGAGCCAGGCAGGGGTTGCCCCTGACTACAGTTGCTAGGCGACAGCACAGCAAGTTGCCGTGGCGGGTGTGGGTGCAGGCTGTGACTCCATACGTGCGCACACACACACACACTCACTCACACACACTCTCTCACACAGATAAGACAAGAAAAGAAGAATCAAAGCTTGCCAAGCCACACACACCTCCAAGTGGTCATGTCTTTGCCATATGTTCTATAAGAAAGACCTGAAGGACATTGTATGACTCAATATGAGTTTGATTTTAGACTTTGTAAGAACACTATGACAGAACAATGTGAGGGGAAAAAAACGAAACAGAAAGTGAGTGGTCAGAAAAAGTGTAGGAGTGGAATAGGTGTGTGTGTGTGTGTGTGTGTGTGTGTTGGGGTCAAAACGAGAGAGGATGCTGGGGGAAGAGCCTGATGCCTGGCGTCCTCTCCACAGACCTCCCTCAGTAGAGGACCAGTGTCCAGCCGCATGGCCTCCATAGGTACAGTATGGGCTGTGTGTGTGTGTGTGTGTGTGTGTGTGTGTGTGTGTGTGTGTGGGGAAGAGCCTGATGCCTGGCGTCCTCTCCACAGACCTCCCTCAGTAGAGGACCAGTATCCAGCCGCATGGCCTCCATACCTATGCAGGCGAGGGAGTGATGATGTGCTGCTGGCGAGGAGATTACTGTAGGCTATGGGGGCCCACACAGGGAGGCTAAGTGCATCTGTGCTGCTGCAAGGATGGGCTGTGTGTGTGTGTGTGTGTGTGTGTGTGTGTGTGTGTCTGTGTGTGGAGTGGTGGAGCACCGTGACTCGCACGGTAACTGGGTGAAACAACGCAACCCCAGTGGGATCAAAGCCATGCTAATCACAAAGTGTCCACATGTATTTGGATTAGCATTACCCTTGTGTGTGTGTGTGTGTGTGTCTACTGTGTGTGTGTGTTGTGTCACTGTGTGTGTGTGTGTGTGTGTGTGTGTGTGTGTGTGTGTGGTGTACTGTGTGTGTAAGTGTGTGTGTGTGAAAGAGAGAGGGATAGAGAGGGTGACAGTGAAAGATAAGCCCTGCTGCCCTCTTCTCCTGCCTCGGCGGTGGTAACGGCTTTCCCCCGGGCTCGTCACTGAGAGAAAGGAACGCCTCCAATAAAATGTAGACCACGGTCACAGGACTCTCTCTCCCTGTGCGACTCTGTTTCTGTGCATGTGTGGATGTGTGCAGGTGTGCATGTGTGGATGTGTGCATGTGTGGATGTGTGCATGTGTGGATGTGTGCAGGTGTGCATGTGTGGATGTGTGCATGTGTGGATGTGTGCAGGTGTGGATGTGTGCATGTGTGCATGTCTGCATGTGTGCATGTCTGCATGTGTGGATGTGTGCATGTGTGCATGTGTGGATGTGTGCAGGTGTGGATGTGTGCAGGTGTGCATGTGTGGATGTGTGCAGGTGTGCATGTGTGGATGTCTGCATGTGTGGATGTCTGCATGTGTGCGCTGTTTTAGACACATTTATCTGCATTAGTGCACGTCTTTTCATGTTGTAGTGATTATAAAGTTACTCACACAAGAAACCAGGAACACATGCAGATACAGTGGGCATGTATGTCTGCATATCTGCATGTTTGCATATTGCGTGTGTCTATGTGTGTGCATATTCTTGTATGTGTGTATGTCTATGTGTGTGTATGTCTATGTGTGTACATATTCTTGCGTGTGCGAGTGTACATATTCTTGGTGTGTGTGTACTGTATGTCTATGTGTGTGCATATTCTTGTGTGTGTGTTTGTGTGTGTACGTCTACGTGTGTACATGTTCATGTGTGTGCATATTCTTGTGTGTGAGTGTATTTATATTCTTGCGTGTATGTCTATGTGTGTACATATTCGTTCTTTCTCAGACACATTTTTCTGCTGCAGTTTGCATAGCGCCATGGTGATAAATTATGATGCTATTCACAAAGTAAATCTGCATGTAAATGTGCACTCACTAAATACCTCCTGATGAAGCATTTGTAGTGTACTGTACAGTACACAGAGTATGTAGTATGCAGAGTATATTTATCCACAATGCCTCTGATGTGCATTATGATGTTGTCATATCAGTTCTTATCACCGCTGGCCTTCATTTACAGTGTGGTGACCAATTAGAAGCTCTCAGGTCCAGTTTAGCATGGAGTAAAGGGTGCTGCCCTTGTGATGGTTGACCAGGGTCTTTCTAACCGAGGAACTGATGGTCATGTGGCCAGGGCAGACAGTTACTGTCTGACACGTTTATGAAAACGACATTTGGAATATTGTTTTCCTCTCCCCACATTCTCGTCTCATTTATCAATCCATGTAGCACTGACCTCAGGTCAAATATGTTTTATGTCTCCGCAAAACCAAAAGGGCCACCAACTGACTTCCTACAATGTGTACACAGGCACTTGAGGTTTCAGTAGCTGTGCTAAAAGCCGCTGTTTCAGTAGCTCGTCTTGTCTTGGCTGCTCTGATTGCCGCGTAATGGTTACAAACCACTGTTTACAAATGGGCTGTGGTGGTGAACCAACAGTGGAAACACGGTACATGTTATCTCCAGATGTGTTGTGAATGTGTGTTTATCTTTTAAAATTATCTTTTTTCCATTATCACAAGATTATCAGAGAGAGGCTCCTGGCATTGCAGTGTTGTGTGTGTGCGTGTGTGTGTGTGTGTGTGTCGTTGTGCCAGACCTGATGCCATTCTAATTGATAATCATTGCAATTAACCGTGAGCCCCTTTGCAGGCTGCAGTGCCGGGGGTCCTGTTGGCTCTAATTGCTTGCAGCCATTAATGTGGTGTTTAGGTCATAATTAGGACCCTTCTCTAGATGCACTTAGGGAAAATTACACTCCTTATGAAGCACAGAGCTGTCAATATGTGTGTAGATGCGTTTCTAAATCTGTGTGTGTTTGTGTGTGTGTGTGTGTACAGTATGTGTGTGAGAATTTTAGTAGTTATCTGCCTTAAAGGTGCAGTCTCTGATTATAATCTCAAACAAGTTTTATCAAATTCAGCAAATTGCTCCTCATGGTCCTCCAAACATAAAAAATCCAGCCGAGCCATGCACAACCCCAAAGTGTCATTTGATTGGCTGTTGAGCACAAATATCGCAATTTTTTAGACATGGAAGTCCGAATTTAGCCGGTTGTTCTACTACTCCCCCCTAGTATTTCCTCCGGACATTATGTAAATGTGCTGTGTCTGAACGAGGCGTAGAACATGCGGCTAACATTCACACCTAGTGAGAGGGCGTGTTGGTGACGTTTCTTTCGTGCGTCCATGTGGTTAGATCTGACTTAAATGCCAGTGTTATGATGGAGTGGCATAGTGCTGTCCAGAAAATCTCCGACGTGGAAAGATGCAGACATCACGGAGCTACTGTCCATGAGGGGATAAAACATTTTGATAGAACACATGAAGGGAACGGCACGTTGTAGCCTACAACTGCATGGCAAGGCCAAACGAATTCAAAAGACTGAATCATAAGCAGAAGGCGCTGAAAAGGCAGTAGCCTACAGCGACGTCGTTGACGACAATAACAGGAGTATTTAATAAATTGTTAGCCAACACGGTTTTCTGTTCACTGATAGCCTTCTCATGACCTCAGAGCTGAGCTCGCTGACATTTGTTGAGCATAAATATGGCTAGAGAAAATGAAAACGAAGAAAATGCAACTTTGTTCCAAGCTCCTTACGTAAATGCAATAGACACATGGGGAGGGGATGCTTTTGGAAAAAATAAACCGAACAGAAAACGAACAACTTCACTGTTATGTTAGTATTTTGTTTGTTGCTTAAAAACGTTGTATGATGGCCTTGAAGTCTTGAGTTAGCCTACTGAATTGGCTGGTAGCCTACCATAAAGTTTGTGCATGCTCTCTCTCCAACGCAAACCAGATTTGGGGTTCTATAGCCAAGTAATTCTGGTACATAACGTTGAAAACAGATGAATGTGTTTATTCCAAGCACACATACAAATACTGTAGGTCAATTTCAAGTGCGCACTTACGTGACTAGCCCACTTCAAGTATTAGCCTACGTACAATAGATTTCTCTCCTTTAGCCTACATAATGCATAGGCTACACTTTGTAAACAAAAAGCAGCTGTGACAGGCAGCGGCCGCATATATTCTGCGTCATATCTCGCATCTTGTGAACTCTACAAGCCCCCACCCCTCACTCGACAACCACACGGAGATTCTGTAATGTGCGTGTATGTCGTTCACAAATACATCCGTATAAGGTCAGTATAAGGTCCGCAGTTTAGCATCATATCTGAATCATCCGAAGGGTAGGACCTCCGTTTGACAAACCTCCGCATATACTCTTTATAAAGCGCTTTCTCTCTCTCTCTCACACACACACACACACACACACACACACACACACACACACACACACACACAGGTAGACAAGCACACATGATTTCTCTCTGCGATCTGGCCACACAAAAACTATCTGTGATACATATAGTATTCATCTGTGTGTATGAAACAAGAAACACACTTACAGCGGGGAAAATAAGTATTGAACACGTCAACATTTTTTTCAGTAAGTATACTTCCAGTGAGGCTATTCGCATGAAATTTTCACCGGACATTAGTATTAACTTAGGTAATCCACACATATATAAAAATCCAAACATTAATGTCTAAAAGTAGTGTTATGAGTAAAAAAGTGGAATGGCACAGGGAAAAAGTATTGAACACGCTAAGAAAAAGCAGTACAAACGCAAGGAATGGCAAGGAACAAACTGGAATCTATAAGTAGTTAGATAAATTATCCCTCCTATCTGTGCAAATTGATATAAGCTGGGTTAGTACATACTGGTGGGCTATAAAAAGGTTTTTTGTTAGCAAGGTGTCACACAAGAAACATTTCATGATGGGTAAAAGCAAAGAGCTCTCCCAAGATCTTTGCAACCTTATTGTTGCCAAACATATTAATGGAACTGGTTACAGATGCACTTCAAAACTTCAGAATCATCCAGCAAGCAGTATTGGAGCCATTATTTGCAAGTGGAAGGAACATCACTACATCATCAACTGGCTATGCACAGGATCTCCTTGCATGATTTCTGACCAGGAAGTCAGAAGGATAGTCAGAAGAGTAGCCCAAGAGCCAAGGACCACTCTGAGAAAGCTCCAGAAAGATTTGGAGGCAGCAGTTACAATTGTTACAGAGAAAATCATAGGTAATGCACTCCACCGCCATGGCCTCTATGCACGCTCATCCAGCATGATTCTATTGCTGAAGAAAAACATGTCGAAGCTCGTTGAAAGTTTGCTACACAACATTTGAACAATCCTATGAAATACTGAGAGAATGTATTCTGGTTAAAAATGTAACTTTTCGGATGTCATACTACACACCATATTTGGAGGAGAAATGGCACTGTGCATCACCCTAAAAATACCCTACCAACAGTGAGGTTTGGAGGTGGTGGCATCATGGTGTGGGCTGTTTTTCATCTCATGGTACTGGCAGACTTCATACAGTTGAAGGAATGATGAATGGAGTCATTTTGTTCTGGGAGAATCTTTACATCCACCAGGATGATGAGGATGAGACATGGCTAGACCTTCCAGCAGGACAATGATCCAAACCATTCCGCAAAGGAAACTCTCAATTGGTTTCAGAGAAAGGAAATCAAGGCCCTGAC
>NW_027468565.1:34893629-34896129 GCF_046254945.1 Alosa pseudoharengus | reverse complement strand
TGTCACATAGATCTCTGTTTCTCAAGGTCACAGAGTCCTGTCCATTGGGGGAAAAAATCGCTGCTACCTAGCTCGAGTTGCTGCAGCCAACGGCTATAGCAGCAAGGCAACTACAGTGCTACACTCTGTGGCATGATTTTAAAGATGCCCCCGTAATTCTCCTTTAATTCCAGAGTGAGAGATAGAGAATGAGGGAGGGAGGAGAGAGAGAAAGAGAGAGAGGGAGAGATAGACAGCGAGGGAGGGAGGAAAGGCAATGGGAGAGATGACAGTTCTTGTTGCAGTATGAAAATCTAGTTTTGTAGAAATTGGGGTTGTGACTCTGGGGAAACATGAGAGGAGATGAGCTAAAAGGAGGAGCAGTTCAGAGACGAGACACACACACACACACACACAATCTCTCTCTCTTTCTCTTTCTCTTTCTCTCTCAGTAGTGTATAAACAGAAAAATATCAAGTAAACAAAAATGTAGACTGTTTAACCTACACACATATGGGTTTTTTTGATTGGCAGAGTGGACTTTATGTAAAAGCCCAGTGAACCTCAGGCAAGCAAAGGGTATGCTTAGTGAAGCAGCCTGACTTTTAAAGTATATGACAAATGTCTGCGATGGATAGGCAACATTAGGACTGTCTTATTTTGCTTACGGGGAAAAAAGGGTGAAATGGTTTGTAGTCCCTAATGAAGGTATCATCAATCAGGGTTCCTTTGTGTGTGTGTGTGTGTGTGTGTGTGTGTGTGTGTGTGTGTGTGTGTGTGTGTATGTTTTTGTGTATCTGTGTGTGTGCGTGTGTTTGTGTGTGTGTAGTTTGGGTAATAGAATGAGTCACTGGCTGTGGACATAAAGGACACAGATCAGGTTGCTAGGCACTAAAGTGGCTTCTTTTGTGTCGTGGAACAATTGAGCTTCAGTGATCACCTTCAGTTTCATCTTTTCCCCCTCAAAGAGAAGGAGAGAGAGAGAGAGAGAGAGAGGAGAGGAATGAAGGAAAATAAACAGATCTGGGTGAGAGGGGGTGTAAATTAGAGAGAGCGAGAGAGAAGGAGTGTGAGAGAAGGAGTGACAGTGTGAGAGAGGGAAAGAGAGAGAGAAGGAGAGAGTGAGAGAAGGAGAGAGTGAGAGAAGGAGAGAGTGAGAGAAGGAGAGAGTGAGAGAAGGAGAGAGTGAGAGAAGGAGAGAGTGAGAGGAATAATTAAAGAGAGAAAAGGAGGGAAAGAGTGAATGAGAGAAAAAATGAAAGAGGAGGGGAAGTGAGAGAGAATGAGAGAAAGAGTGAAACTGAGAATTAGAGAGAGAGGGAAAGAGAGGGTGAGAGAGAGAGGGGGGGGGAAAGCGAAAGAACAACTCAGGGAGGAGAGGAGGCACCCACTGATCGTTTGTCAGGGAGAGAGAACAAACGTAGCTGCAGGCAGAGAAAGCAGGATGCAGCAGTGACAAACTCACACACATACACACACACACACTTCTCTCTTGCAGGCACACTCACACATCTCTCTCTTACACACACACACACACACACACACACACACACACTGCCCCCCCCCCCCTCACATACAGGTCTAGCTCCAAAAAGGGGGGGGATCATGCTGACGCTGCTGAAAGAGAGAGACACAGACACGAGAGAGAGAGAGAGAGATCCCACACGTGTGTGTGTGTGTGTGTGTGTGTGTGTGCGCGCGTCTAACGTGAGCACGAGCGTGTGTCCAGAAGAGGTGGAGGAGGAGGTAGAAGAGGAGGTTCACTCATTTCGCAGATCGTTTCTCTCTGTCCTTCTCTCTCTCTCACTCCCTCTCTCTCTCACTCTCTCTCACACTCTCACTCTCATTCTCTCCCTCCTGTGGATTGGGTGTTGTTGCCGTGGCGATGGCTGCGCGCTGAAAGGGCTTTCTCGGGCGGAATAATCGGACAGGAGCGCAGCAGTGGCCATGGAGGGTCTCCTCTCCCCGATGAGAACGCGGGTGAGTCAGCGGTGAAGTTGGGGCTGCCAGAGTGTGTGTGTGAGTGTGTGTGTGTGTGTGTGTGGGGGGGGGGTTACCGGCGAGGATGCTGGAATAAGTGTGATGTTGGAGCCGGTGGGGACAGAGGGGCATTGGCAGAATGAGGGAGCGAGAATGTAAGTGTGTGTGTGTATGTGTGTGTGTGTGTGTGTGTGTGTGTGTGTGTGTGTGGGTTTGTGTTCGTGTTCGGATGCAAGGAATCACTCAGTTGAATGGTGCAGATCTGCCTGGAAACAACACTTTCACAAACACAGCTGGAAAACAAAAAGAGAGAGAGAGAGAGAGAGAGAGAGAGAGAGAACAAGAGAGTGATGAAAGAGGTTGCACTTATTCAATCCATATCTTATTTCATTTCGAGGACCGGTGCCTGAATAAATAGTTGTCAACTGGTCATCTCTTTTCTGTGTGTGTGTGTGTGTCTGTGTCTGTGTCTGTGTCTGTTCACTTCTCTGAGCAGTTTAAATGTTTTTTTTCATAACTCCTTATATTTCTGACATAGCAC
>NW_027468565.1:34878629-34888629 GCF_046254945.1 Alosa pseudoharengus | reverse complement strand
TGAGTTCTGTGTACCTCATCCCTGTGTGTATTTGGAGTGTTGGACTATAAGCTGTTCTCTGTGTGTGTTGTATGTGTTGTGTTGTGTGTGTGTGTCTGTATGTGTGTATACCCCTCATTGTAACCCAGACCAGGCAATGACAGTCTGATTTCTATCAGTTGATCCACTCCGCGTGCAGATCAATAGGCAGTGGTTATACAGGGATTACCCATGTGTGGCTCATCAGGAGAGAAGCGCCTGTCACCAGTTCACCCCCCCCCCTTCTCCTCTCCCTCTCTTCTCCTCTCCCTGTCGATTTCCCCACTCCGAGTGGCTCCCCTCTCCGTTCCTCTCCTCTCTCCCTCCCCCTCCCTCGCTGCTCCCAGTCGATTTCCCCACCTGGGAGTCGCGGCGCTCCTGTCCATCAGAAGCTCGTCATATCGAACCCTTCACTTTCAGCAGCCCATTTGTCTCAATTTACACACATACGTGTCACTGCCACCTCAGCCCAAGTGAGGCTGTGCAGGACTCGGTTGGACTAAATAATTATCTTAGGACGCCATGTCATGGATAACTTGAGTGTGTGTATGTGTGTGTGTGTTCAGATGTATATTCCATCTAGACTTGGAGGTTGGGATAATGTGCATTTGCAAGCTTTAAAACATGCTCGTATTAAATTTGTCATATTTGCAGTGAGTAGCTTGACAGCAGAATCCCATATGGGAAAAGTTTGAAACACAGGTCTATTCATAACCCTATTGCAGGTTGTCAAAGAGGTTTGTGCGCACACAGTATATATCGGTGTGTGTGTTTGTGTGTGTGTGTGTGTGTGTGTGTGTGTGAAGTTGTAGAGCCTGAGGGAACTCCACTATGCTCATTTTGGTGGTATATACAGTATGTGTATGTGCAGAGATTGCAAATGCAGTTTGTGTAGGAGTGTTCCGCGCTTCCGCTTCCACTATCCGCACGTACACAGGAGAGAGAGGGCAGTGGTGAGAGAGAGAGAGTGTGTGTGTGTGTGTGTGTGTGTGTGTGTGTGTGTGTGTGTGTGTGTGTGTGTGTGTGTGTGTGTGAAATGAAAGCTTCAGAAAGTTCAGCGGGTGTGTGTGGCGGTTGCCGTCCCCTGCAGTGGTGCGGTGTGCAGCTGTCCAGGCTAACTGGAGCAGATGGAGTCATTATCTCTGCCAGGGCCAGAGTCCAGCGTGGACCCAGCAACTCACCCAGCGGCACCCGGCAGCCCAATGGCTCACACTGCACGGTGTGTGTGTGTTTGTGTGTGTGTGTGTGTGTGTGTGTGTGTGTGTGTGTTTGTTTGTGTGTGTGTGTTTGTGTGTGTGTGTTTGTTTGTGTGTGTGTGTGTGTGTTGTGGGGAGGGGGGAGTGAGAGAGGGATGGGGGGAACAGAGCCAGAGGAAGAGGGAAAGGTAAAGAGGAAATGCAGTTTCTTTTGATCATCTGCTCCCAATGCTGCTCACTACTGCACCAGCCCTTTCTGCGCCCCCCCTCTCTCCATCTCTCTCTCTCTCTCTCCATCTCTCTCTCTCTCTCTCCATCTCTCTCTCTCTCTCCATCTCTCTCTCTCTCTCCATCTCTCTCTCTGCCTCTCCCATGTCTGTTAATTAGCAGTTAGGCAGCTGTCAGGATGTTTTCAGGTCAAGCAGAAGGGCAGAGGGGCGAGAGGGGTGATCTCTCTTTCTCTCTCAGTTTACACACGCCGGATGCTGCCCCGATTCAATTAAACCTAAATATGACAGATTGGACATCACACCCCTCCCCTCTTTTTTTCTCTCTTTCTGTCTCTCTGTCTCTCTCTCTCTTTCTCTCTCTCTGTCTCTCTCTGTTTCTCTTTCTCTGCCTCTGTCTCTCTCTCTCTCTCTCTCTCTCTCTCATACTCTTCTCTGTCCCTCCATCTCTTGAGCCCTTCTCTCAATTTTCAAAATTCAGTGGAGCTTTATTGACATTACTCAATGACACAGTGTTGTCCAAGCAAACATACACCAAAACAACACAGATACAATATCTGTTTATCTTCGTAAGTCGGTATATGGATTAATGACTCGTTACAGGGCGAATGAAGACTCTCTCGCCCGCCCCTACTGCCTGTAGGAAGAATATCCCGCTTGCAAGTTCAGTGCATCGTACCCGCCGACCGAAGCAGGATCAGTTTACATCCTGCATCCACAGCACAGAGACAGGCTAAAAGAAACGCTAGCGATTGTTGCAAACGTGTGTATAATGGCAGAGCCGGCGAAGAAGCAGCGAAAACCCTTGACGGAAGATGCAAAGAAAAGGAAAAGAGCTTCAGACCGAGCGAGGGGGAGTTTCGTAGAGAAAAAGCATCAGGCTTGCCTGGTGTCCCTTTAAAAAAATAAAGAATACAAATAAAAAATAATTAAAAAATGAAAAAGAGAGAACAAATTAAATGTATGATGATATAGTATTACTATATACTATCAATGTGCTATCATGGGTATTGATTATTGATAGAAAGTAGTCTCACAATGTGGGTCACTCACATTCTCAATTTATGACATGTTAACAGGTAGCCTACCATTCATTGTGTGACTCTCTTGCTCATGTGTTCTCTATAGTCCTTCCAAGAGACTACTGCAAAGCCTTAGCGCAAGGTGGCAGACATGTTGGAGGCTGACGGTAAGGAACTCCATCTCCCAGATGTCATTGCTGCTCTCAATTAGTGACCGTGAGCGTGATCGGGACTAATGATGCATTTAGAGTTGTTATGGTGCTGGTCACCAGAAGCCTGCCTAAGGTCCTGTGCCTTCTGCTGGTCTCGGGGCAGGGCAGTGAGGTTAAGCTCTTACAGTAGTAGGAGACCTGGGGTTGTGGTAGTTGTGGTTGGTTCAAGCTGTGAGTAGCACTTCACAGACTCAGACTCACAGAGATTCACAACGATCTTCCATTTAAGTGTGTGTGTGTGTGTATGTGTGTGTGTGTGTGTGTGTGTGCGTGCGTACGTGTGTGTGTGTGTGTATGTGTGTGTGTGTGTGTGTGTATGTGTGCGTACATGCGTGTGTGTGTGTGTGTGTGTGTGGGTGTGTATGTGTGCGTACGTGCTTGTGTGTGTGTGTGTGTGTGTGTGTGTGTGCATACATGTGCACACGTTTCTCTCTGTGGGTTCCTCTCTCCCTCGGCTCTGATGATCTCATCGGCCGGCTTTCATGGTTTCCCTTAGTAACAGCCCTCCGAGCTGGATGCGTTACCGTGGTAATCCCGGGGAGCATTTGAATAATGATCAGGCACACAGTTGGGCAGGCTCCAGGCTGCTGGGGTCCTGATTGATTGCTTGGAATAAGAAGCAATTTAGCTCAGATCCCCAGCCTAATACAGCCCAGAACTCTGCAGGGGAACCCTCTCTCTCTCTCTGGGGGGGGGGGGGCCAGAGGAGGGGGGGGGTTGTGTTCTGGACCTGGCAATGAGAATGTCGAGTGCTGTGCATTTTGCTGTGCTGCGCTGTGGAGAATTGTGCTCCTGGTTTTGATTTTTGAAAATGCATGTTCATTCTTCTTCGTTTCTTTACTGCATCTAAATATATCTTTCATGATTTCCTTGGTATTTGTGCACTGTATAAATCACAGCTGGGTAGGTCAATATATATAATTTCCATTACATGCACACTCTTACACTCACATACACACTCACTCACACACACACACGCACACACACACACACACACAAATACAGTATATATATAAACATATTCTTCCTTACAAACACTTCTTTACATATGTGCACACACACACTCACACATTTTTCAGCTGCCACCTAACTTCGGTTAGTATTGATCATGAGCTGTTGAGAATCACTTAAGCATAAGGGGGAGGAAGAAATGGCAAAGAAAATGATGGGTCATTTTTCTAGAACATCACTGAACACGAGGAATATGTTAAATGTATGTCCTTGTCTACCTAAACCTAAGTTGTCATGGAAACACAGAACAGATTTCCTGCTTTACTGGCCGTCATCATCTCGAGCAGTTTTAGTCATCTTTGCAGGTGATTCAAACACAGCATTGTCATGGGTAAAGATCGCCCTGATTATTGTAGTAAAGTCCAGTGCTCGTCTCGTACAATGTGTTTTTCTGTTTTTGTGTGTCTGTCTGTTTGTGTACATTCCTCCCTTGTAAACATGCTCCCTTGTAAACATGTTTGCTGAATATAAAAGTCTGTTTGTGTGCATTTGTATGCACGTGTGTGTGATATAAATCACCATCATAGTATATGTTATCGCTCCGGTAAATCAGGGATTATGTTAATGAAATGTCCTCCGAAGAACGTATCACATTTTTCAGCATAATGACCTATCACTCTCAAGTCTGCTGCACTCTCTCTTCTCTCTCTCTCTCTCTCAGCCATTCACTCACACCAACAGACAGACACACACACTCACACACACCATATCAATCAGTGGTCTCATCAGAACAAAAGATGTGTCTTCTGCGTTAAAAGGGCGACCACCGTCTGCTAGCTTGGACCATCACTCACTGTCCAGTATGTCCTCATGCAACACACACACAGACACATGGGCACACACACACACGCACGCACGCACACACGCGCACACACACATATACACACACATGCACACACACACACACACATGCACAGACACACATGCACACACAGACACACACACACGCACATACACACACACACATCCCATTTCACCTCCTCCATTTCATTGCATTTAAATGTTTAAAATATTCAACATCCAATCAAGTGTGTGTGTGTGTACGTGCGTGTGAGTGAGTGAGTGAGTGAGTGAGTGAGTGTGGTTTCATGGAGGAACCCTATCAACCTAATTGTAAATAGAGGATGGGAGAGAGAGAGGGAGGGAGGGAGAGATAGGGTGGGAGAGAGGGAGGGAGGGAGAGAGGGAGGGAGGAGGTAAAGGGAGAGAGGGAGGGAGGAGGTAAAGGTAGAGAGGGAGGGATGGAGGAGGTAAAGGTAGAGAGGGAGGTAAAGAGGGAGGGAGGGAGAGAGAGGGAGGGAGGAGGTAAAGGGAGAGATGGAGGGAGGGAGGAGGTAAAGGTAGAGAGGGAGAGAGGGAGGAGGTAAAGGACATTAGCCCTGTTGGGTGTTTTATGATTTGGCTAAAGGATTGCACAGAGAGCTAAAACTAAAAATAGTATGTTATCTATTTTTCTTTCTGTTCTTTCTCTCTCTCTCTCTCACACACACACACACATTCTATAGGAATTCAATTATTTGACCTAGTTATTGCAGTATAATCCAATCATTCTCAAATCAGAACCACTTATCTACTTACAAGTACATGCACACACACACACACACACACACACACACTCTCACTCCACCTTATTCCCATGCACAGTCCCTCCTCCACACCACCCTGCCTTTGATGAACGAGTACAGGATTAAACGTGTCACCCCTGGGTTACCTCTGTGATGGAGCCTGACCTTGTTTAAAGGCTGCTTCATTCATCACACTGTCCCACTCGTTCTTTATCCCTCGTGCTGCTTCATTCATCACACTGTCCCACTCGTTCTTTATCCCTCGTTCTGCTTCATTCATCACACTGTCCCACTCGTTCTTTATCCCTCGTTCTGCTTCATTCATCACACTGTCCCACTCGTTCTTTATCCCTCGTGCTGCTTCATTCATCACACTGTCCCACTCGTTCTTTATCCCTCGTGCTGCTTCATTCATCACACTGTCCCACTCGTTCTTTATCCCTCGTGCTGCTTCATTCATCACACTGTCCCACTCGTTCTTTATCCCTCGTGCTGCTTCATTCATCACACTGTCCCACTCGTTCTTTATCCCTCGTTCTGCTTCATTCATCACACTGTCCCACTCGTTCTTTATCCCTCGTTCTGCTTCATTCATCACACTGTCCCACTCGTTCTTTATCCCTCGTTCTGCTTCATTCATCACACTGTCCCACTCGTTCTTTATCCCTCGTGCTGCTTCATTCATCACACTGTCCCACTCGTTCTTTATCCCTCGTGCTGCTTCATTCATCACACTGTCCCACTCGTTCTTTATCCCTCGTTCTGCTTCATTCATCACACTGTCCCACTCGTTCTTTATCCCTCGTGCTGCTTCATTCATCACACTGTCCCACTCGTTCTTTATCCCTCGTTCTGCTTCATTCATCACACTGTCCCACTCGTTCTTTATCCCTCGTGCTGCTTCATTCATCACACTGTCCCACTCGTTCTTTATCCCTCGTGCTGCTTCATTCATCACACTGTCCCACTCGTTCTTTATCCCTCGTGCTGCTTCATTCATCACACTGTCCCACTCGTTCTTTATCCCTCGTTCTGCTTCATTCATCACACTGTCCCACTCGTTCTTTATCCCTCGTGCTGCTTCATTCATCACACTGTCCCACTCGTTCTTTATCCCTCGTGCTGCTTCATTCATCACACTGTCCCACTCGTTCTTTATCCCTCGTTCTGCTTCATTCATCACACTGTCCCACTCGTTCTTTATCCCTCGTTCTCTCTCTTTTCCTCTCTCACTTTTTTTTTCATGTCTCTCTCTCTCTATCTGTCTCTTTTTTTTTGGTTTTTGTCTCTCATGGCAGCTGTGAACAACCTGCCCTAAAGGGAAGACACAAACACACACACACACACACACACACACAGGTGCAGATACACACACACACACAGGAGCAGACACACTCACAGTCTTTATTTCACTCACACACACATACTGTACACACACACACATACACATGTATACACACAAAAAATAGAGGAAGGACAAAAAGACATCTTTTGTCTAGCTAGGCCAGACCTCTCTAATTCCTGTGTTACAGGAACTCAGACAGTGGCAGCATCTCAGGGCCAGATGTAAGTACATTTGCGAACGTAACGTTATCAGCGCCATGGACAAACCGCAGACTGCGAACGCTGACAGACCCAAGTTTCCGTCGTATTTATCAATCGTTCAATCCTTGGTGTAAACTGTGCCTTTCTCTGCCTCTCTCCGCCCATAAACGCAATTTACGAACGTCCACAACTGAATGGCAGAGCCTACAAGCGCAGTTGAATGAAGTTAACTGATGACATTAAAAAGAATCAAACGTTTAGCGATCATGAAATAATACCATAGATGATAAGATGTCAACGAGCAGGGAGATAATGAAGATCAGTAGTTCTACTCAAACTACTTGTGAACGTAGGGTATGGAAAATTGGTCAAATCTAGCAAGTAGGAAAGTTTAAGTGAATGACGTGAAAGTGAAAGTAAGACATTCGAAAGGCCAACGAAAGTTAATGTTGCTTTTGATAGTAGCCTACAAAGACTTGCAAAACTGGTGCTCTAAATAGCGATTCTGTTGTCTTTGAAAGGTTCTCTTATTGAAGCATTGAACTTCAATTTGGATTAACACCTGCTTTTACAAGGCGCAAGTATTTAGGCGCAGAATAGACGTGCGCTTTCAGGAGCAGTCTTTGTACATACCGCAGAATACATAACTAGGCGCTCTTTACTCTTCCCCTCCCATCTTTTTACGCTAAACTCCCACTTTCCCCTGGATCCTCCCATGAATGCATATGCATGACATGACAATCGCAATCTGCCACTTTCAGCTCCCGCGACAGGCAGTTTGCGCTTTTACATCATTGCGGCCTGTTTGTACATACCTCGCAATGATTTTACACGCACGTTGCGAAACAAATACGCCTGAAGTGGGCGCAAAAGCGTTAGTACATCTGGCCCTCAGTGTTTTGCGGCAATAAACTGAGAAAATGAGACAATAAACTGCTAATTTGATCAGATCTTGATTGCTATCTTTCAAATTCACTTCACTCAAAGTTAATAATTTCTTGCCCAGGCTGTTATTATTATTCTGTTCACGCATACGACCACGCTTCATCAAATTCCTTGTCTTAGCCAACCATGGCCTTCTGTATACTGTATGTATTGAAAACTGTATGTGTGTGGTATTAGTTGTGTGTGTGTGTGTGTGTGTGTGTGTGTGTGTGTGTGTGTGTGTGTGTGTATGTGTGTGTGTTTGAAAGCAAGCCCTAGGATAAGTGCTGACACTTGACTCCTAGTTCAGGGTCAGCCAATCAAAACCCTTGTCTAGTGTTATTGATTTGCTTCGGGTCAGCCAATCACATCTGTCTTCTCATACAGAGCTTTAATCGGGAGAGGAGTTGAGAAGTGAGGGCCCTCAAGAGATGACACCTCAGGCTGAAACACTCTACCACACGCACACACACACACACACACACACACACACACACCGGACATACACACACACACATACACACCGGACATACACACACACATACTGTACACATACGCACTCACATACGCACGCACTTAACTTATGTGGGTTCCTGTACCTACTGAATTGAACTTCTCATATGTCCAGTTTGTGTATGTGTGTGTGTGTGTGTGTATGTGTGTGTGTGTGTGTGTGTGTGTGTGTGTGTGTGTGTGTGTGTGTGTGTGTGTGTGACCCTGTGTTGACATTGAAAGTCCCACAAGGATTTGCTTCACTATAATAACCCTCCATTTAAAAGCAGTGCCTCCTTTTTTGCTAAAAAGGCACACTTGCGAGGGCTTTCGGGGGCAAGCTATTTTGGTGTTTTTCTTTGTTTCTCAAGACATGTTGTCCTCTAAGCAAATTGCTTTGGAGTATTTTTGTCGTCTTGGGGACTTTTGAGTCCTCCGATGGCAGAGTCAGCTGCCAAGTGCGGGCTCTGTGGACTACTCTGCTGTGTCTAATGGTGATTTAATCGGCCGTATGTTTCCATTTTAACGCAGAGGATCCAATGAATTGTTTTTTTTTTTCTTTGTCTCTGCCTTCTCTGTCTTTCTGGATGTTAGTAATTTCAATTTCACCACAGCATCTGGATTTCTGGGTGTTTGTGTGTGTGTGTGTGTGTGTGTGTGTGTGTGTGTGTGTGTGTGTGTGTGTGTGTGTGTGTGTGTGTGTGTGTGTGTTTGAGAGAGAGAGAGAGAGAGAGAGAGAGAGTGCCAGGGAAGAGTGGATGGGTGGGTGTGCCTGTGTGTGACTGAGTGAGGCGAGACTAGATTTTATTTGGTCTACAGGGTGGCAAATAATGTGACAAGATAGTGTACACACACACACACACACACACACACACACACACACACACACACACACACACACACACACACACAACTATACAACAAAGCCCCTTGAGGTAGCAATTTACTCATTGAAATCTATAGCACAATATAATATAGTGTAGAGTAAATTAGGATTGTATACCAATGTTTGGACAGTATTCAGTGCATATAGTGTTCAATATTGATCTGTTTACTTACATACGGTCTCTCATTTGCAGTGTGCATTTTCCCTTCATAATACCTTGTGATTTACATTTGTGTGTGTTTTGTGTATGTGTGCGTGTGTGTGTGTGTGTGTGTGTGTGTGTGTGTGTGTGTGTGTGTGTGTGTGTGTGTGTGTGTGTGTGTGTGTGTGTGTGTGTGTGTGTGTGCCTGTGCATGTGTGTGTGCCTGTGCATGTGTGTAAATGGTCTCATGAGGTGTGTATTCCCCCTACCTTTGATTTTCTGAGCTAGTGGTGCGAGACGTCCTTCTATTGTTAGATTTCCGTCTGGGCTGTAATCCCATCACTCCAGCGTGTGTGTGTGTGTGTGTGTGTGTGTGTGTGTGTGCGTGTGTGTGTGTGTGTGTGTGTGTGTGCGAACTCATTATAAATGAAGAGTAATGGCATTGTTTACTTCTTCCATGTTTATTATGACAGGAGAACCTTGTTCATTTCGACTTCATATTAAGCACCTGCTAATTGCCCTAATTAAATTACCAAATGATGTGGCAATTTCAGACAGGCAGACAATCTCTCTATAAAAAAAGAGGAAAAAGAGCTTTAGGAAGTATTTAATTTTTTTTTGTATGTGAGATGTATGTGTGTTTGTTGTGGTTGTAAAAGCTACTGGATGCTTAAAATTTCCCTCGGGATGAAGATAAAGTATCTGTCTGTCTATCTATCTATCTATCTATCTATCTATCTATCTATCTACTTTTGTTACT
>NW_027468565.1:34865290-34870290 GCF_046254945.1 Alosa pseudoharengus | reverse complement strand
ACGCTAAAGTATGCTAAACTGAACACGCACACTAAAGTAAGCTAAACTGAACGGGCACGCTAAAGTCACACCAAAGTATGCTAAACTGGAGCACTAAATCAGGAGCACTAAAGTACGCTCAAGTCAGACAGCATCTGTGTTAGATCAGGGTGGGGATGCTTGTTTATTTGTATTATTTATTATGTAAGTGTTGGCACAAACTGCTTCAAATCCAAAGAACAAAACTTGTTCTTATACAGATCCTGGGGCTTCGTATTACAATGCCATGGACTGACAAAAATCTGACAACCAGTGATGTAGTGGATGGACACACAATCACAACAAAGGTTTTAACTGGCTACAGGCTTGTTGTAATGAATACTGAACTGAACTCACATGCTGTGAAAAGTATAATAAATCCAGTGGGAAGTCCCAAAAGCAGCCTGTGGTGGTGACTACCAGTATGTGTATAGTAGGCCCTCTCTGCAGAAAACTTCCCAACGTTAGTGGCCCGCATTCGTTGAA
The DNA here is from genome assembly GCF_046254945.1 of Alosa pseudoharengus. Classification (NCBI taxonomy): domain Eukaryota; kingdom Metazoa; phylum Chordata; class Actinopteri; order Clupeiformes; family Clupeidae; genus Alosa; species Alosa pseudoharengus. Next base: position 34,869,786 of record NW_027468565.1, on the reverse strand, counting down.
ATCTCTCTGGCTGCTCTGAAATGCACGTGGCACGCCTGAGTTTCTGCTGCTGCGGTATTCTCGGCTCCTCTGTGGGACTCTCGTGGACCTTCCCTCCCATGATCCTGCTGCTCTCTATTAAAAATGCAGTCGAGTGAGTCGGTGTGTTCATGAAACATTTAGCTGCTCCCCTCTGCATTTACCTCCGCAGACCCACAACCCTGCATCCTCATCCTCCACATCAGCACTCCTAAAGATGCTGGCATAGGTGCATACGTGCACATTATCACTCACACACACACACACACACACACACACACACACACACACACACACACACACACACACACACACATGTGCACATGCTGGGGTTCTCCTGCAGGTGTATGTTAATTCATTCATGTGATGCACAATGCCTGATGCTCTGTGTTTCCTGAGGAAAGTTCCGGACTTGTGGTTCGGCAGCAGCAGGGAAAGTGGGCTAACGTTACTGGGGCAGAAAATTCACAGGCGTGACTCACTCTAGTGCCTTTTGTAGCAGAGCCTCCCAAACACTCCACACACTCAGAGACAGCTTTTGTGTGGGGTTTTGTTGCATGTGTGTGTGTGTGTGTGTGTGTGTGTGTGTGTGTGTGTGTGTGTGTGTGTCTGTCTGTCTGTCTGTCTGTATGTCTGTCTGTCTTTGTGTGTGTGTGTGTGTGTGTGTGTGTCTGTGTGTGTGTCTGTGTGTATGTGTGTGTGTTTGCACATGTGCGTCAGCTCTTCTAGGACATTCTGCTTAGGCTGTCTGTCTATACAAAGAATGAGAGGAACAACTGAAGTGTGTGTGTGTGTGTGTGTGTGTGTTTGTCTAGCTGTGGCGCCACAGCTCTGTCAGTCCTGCTGCAGTGGCGGTCACCTTGCTGAGACACAGAGAACTGAACCAGAATACAGAGGAGATAATCATTCAAACACTCAGACACACACACACAACCACACACACACACACACATACACACACTCACACACCTACATACACACACACACACACCTACATACACACACACACACACACACACACACACACACACACACACACACACACACACACAGAGACTGGCCTATTTATTGAAAGTGACTCAGCACAAATACAGTGTTATGTGTTTCCCTTATTCTCTATGCATAGTCTCAAACACACACACACACACACACACACACACACACACACACACACACACACACACACACACACACACACACACACACACACACTCACATACAAACACACACACACACACACACACACTATTTTGCAACAAAGCCCCACAGCGCATTATTGCCAAGCAAAAGGGGATTTCTCATGCTGTGCTTTTAAAAATCCTTTTCGACTTGTCACTGCAGTGTTTTGTCCTTTGATGTAAGGCTGACACACACTCATATGCAGATGTGAAAACATTTTCCAAGTCGTGTGTGTGTGTTTGGATTTTGTAGTTGGATGGATTTCTTATAGTGCACTATCATATCAAGTACACAACTCTGCCATAAGTCTATTGGCCAAATTCACTATGAAGTCATTCCATGTTCTCTATTTCAAACTGTTGTGGTGGGTGATACTGATGGCGTATATTGTTTCAACACTGTGGTTTTCATTCAAGTGCTATTTCCGCGTGTCTGTCTGAGACTAAGCTTTATTGGTGCACACTTAAACCAGAGTTCTGATGGGATTATGAAAGGGCTTATGTGTGGTTTACATAAAATTACCCGTGAAGGCCTTCTGGAGGAAAAACACTTTTCACCTATAAAAGAGATGTGTAAACTACATGGGGGTGGTGGATGTTGTTACAGCCTATAGGAATATGCAGAGGATCATGGGCTATGCACTGTGTATACAGTAGATGACAAAAGAAAAGGTCCAAATAACCTGTGGCTATAGTCACTGTTTTTCTTTATTAAACTGTGTGGGTTTAATGAAGAATCAAGACTTTTAAGAAGGCTAGGAGAAACAAGATCATAGGTAACACACATAGATCAGACGTACCAACATGCCCACTGCAGGGGGAATTTTGTGCCCATGTGTGACCACACAAGCCTAAAACCAAATGACTGTCGGACTGATTCCTTTCCTTTCAAAGCAATGACCTGGCACACCTAACGGGAAATATTTAACATGTCAACTGGCAAACCTGCACAACAGGTGCAAAAACAATGTGCTTTCTGGCTTGGAATGTGTGTGTGTGTGTGTGCGTGTGCGTGTGCGTGTGCGTGTGCGTGTGTGTGTGTGTGTGTGTGTGTGTGTGTGTGTGTGTGTGTGTGTGTGTGTGCGTGCGTGTGTTTTAGCCAGTGGTGGTGTGTTCTAGCCTCAGGGCTATTTCAGAGCAGAGCTGGTCTTAATGCTCTTAAGCTTTTTCACAGAGAGTGAGAGATGGAGAAAGAGAGGAAGGGAAAGAAAGAGAAGAAAGGAGAAAGACATACTGTTAGCAGAACACACAGAGCGAAAGAGTGCAAGGAAAGCAAAACATTACAAGAGTGGAAGACAAGTGTCTGTGACATCCTTCCCTGAACAGCCCTCTCTCTCTCTCTCTCTCTCTCTCTCTCTCTCTCTCTCTCTCTCTCTCCTTTTTCTCTCTTCATCTCTTTATCTCTGTAATAGTCTCCAGGAGACTCTGGTCTTTTTTGTACTGCTTAAAGTCCTGGTCCTATTCAAGTATTCATGGTGTGCCCAGTTGGTACGTCATTTCTATGGATGTTTTAGCCACAACATGATATATGTGTATGCAGTTAAAGAGGAGATTCAACAGTAATCCTGGAGGCTTTTTACAATTACTGTGGAATGTAGAAGTGCGTGTTACGACAACCATGACACTTTAGAATGGCTTGCAGCATTATTATGGGTAGATCCAGTTGACCATGTTGTAACACACTGTAGTAAAATGTTAAGGCTGTTTGTTCTTTGTATTTTGTTTGTGTTGTTGTTGTTGTTGTTGTTGTTGTTGTTGTTGTTGTTGTTGTTGTCGTTTAACCCCTCAGTCAACATAGGTAACGCAGAGCACCTGCACAGCCTGCAGACCCAAAGACCTACATTAGCTGTGTGATGTTAATTAGTGACCACACGCCAAAGAGGCTTTGGGTCACAGGCTGAAATAGATTAAGGCTAAGTCGGCTGCTCAGACCGCCCGCTTTTCCTTCACGTTCACTAATTCTGCCAACGGGCGTAAGTGGTCAGTGTGAGAGTGTTCTCTTCGCCTGAAACATGCCCTGCTGTCCACCTACACTGGACGGGAACTAACTGTGTGGCTGCTGGTGTCGCTGGAGGAAATTAGTGATACATGCGTGACCTTGTGACCCCTGCAGCTCCGACACCGCAGTTAGCTTGGCCAGTTAGCTTGGCCAGTTAGCTTGGCCAGTTAGCTTGGCCAGTTAGCAATACCTTGAGAGGAGCGAAGCAGAGACGCGCGCTGGTTTGGCCGACAACCTGCTGCCGACCCGACGGTTGCCATGACGGTAGCTGGGTCGCGGGCACACTTAGTGGCGCACCGGATCTGACCCAGTCGGTGGCACGAGAGTAGGAGGCTGTGGACGTGCCAGGGCTTCTGTGTCTCTCTCTGTGTGATCATCCCTCTTCCGCCATGTTCCTTTTCAAGGTAAGAGATCATAGCACATCCGTAGTGGGTTCACACAGGTTCTTCTGGCTGATCCCCTGCGAGAAAGGTCACCTCCTCTGGGTATATTCGTGTGCCCAGTCTAAGTGTGTGTGCATGTGTGTGTGTGTGTGCGTATGAATGGGTGATAAATGTGTGTGTTATGTTCATCCATCCATGTGCATTTGACTCTTTGTTCCCATAATGCGCATGTGCATTCGTGAGTTTGTCGCCGTACGTGTGTGTGTGTGAATGTGTGTCTGAACGTGCTTCTGCCAAACTAATAATGTCCTTCATAGGCCTTGCTCATCTTGTTCATTTTACTCTGATCACCATCTTCTTTTTCTGTTAATTTCCATCACATATTGACATCCCTGCAGATCTTTTAAAATATGTAACAAGTACCATACCCTTTTCCACAAAACAAGACAATGACGCCTTCTAGGCACAAATTATTGATCTGCAATGAATACAATATTGATGGGCACAGTGGTGAAGAGATTGTTTGATAAAAGGAGGTTGTCAGAAGTTGGTGTTCGTTCACACCATACTGGGATGTCTTGATCTTTTCAGTTGTGGGATCATGGCTTTAGGCACATACCCACATACGGACAACATGCCCTCTCTCTCACACACACACACTCACAGTCACACTCTCATGCTCATTTTCACACATGCGCGTGCACAGACACACACACACACAGATTAAAAGAGCCTGATGAACAGAACAACTAATATCCAACCCAAAGATAGATAGTGTCATGAAGATCAGATGCAGACATATATAGACAGACAGACAGACACACACACACAAACAGACAGACAGACACACACACACACAAACAGGAAGACAGACAGACAGAAGGGTAGAGGAATGGATGAAAATCTGATGGATTTGGT
>NW_027468565.1:34850290-34857790 GCF_046254945.1 Alosa pseudoharengus | reverse complement strand
TTTGAAAGAGAGACTGAGATAAAGAGAGAGAGAGAGAGAAGGGGGAAAGGGAGTGAGGGAAAGTCCAGTCTAAACTCGGAACTTTGTTTCATTGTGGTGTTCGGGTGAAAACAATCCAGTATTGTTCCATAAGATTCAGCATGTGACTGTGTATTTGGCTGTGCAGCTGATCCTTAAATAGAAACTGATATATAAAACCTTGTTGTGTTGTTATAACATATTTACATCTTTGTATCACTTCTATTCTGCTGAAGTACTATATGCGCACAAATTAACGCATATTGTAAGCCACACACACACGCTGACACACACACATATCTGGTATGATATGTGTCTTAGGGTGGCTATTACAAAACCATTGTATGCTGTGAATTATTGGGCCTGCCCCCCCCCCCCCCCCCCCCCCATGTGCTGAAATGGGCTTTAGTGGGGTAATAAAGGCCCTGCCATCAGTGTCCCACTCCCAGAACCCTTATTGCCCTGGTCATTTAGTGCCCCACTCCCAGAACCCTTATTGCCCCAGTCTCTGTTGGGTGGAGGTCCCGAGTCTGCAAATCGTGGTGTGGTTCTGGAAAAGTGTCCCAGACAGAGTCTCTATTTATTTATGTATTTATTATTATTATTATTATTATTATTATTATTATTATTTCAAGTATCCTTTTGTTATATGCCATTACTTTAATATCTGGAATAAAAGAGAACTATAAAAAGTAAATAAAAATACAGTGTAAAATGTGCATTGATTAGTTGATTCAAATTCAGAGCAAACACAATGCATCTACTCGATATCTTCTGTGGAGAAGCCTATGGAAGAAGACTGAATTGCTGCAGAGCAAATGAGGGTGTAGCACAGTGGGCTGTGTTGTTTTTGCATACAGACAGTGAGCAGACAGTTCCAGTGCACTTGATAAATGTGGTAGTTACTGAGTAATTCAATTGTTCCAGCGTCTCCAGTGAGTTGAAATGGCAGCACAGCCACTATTGATTGGCCATTTTTTACTTCAGCACAAGTTGATTTAGAAGTCTAAATATCAGGGGCATGCTGTAAGGAGGCATGTGTTTGTGTGTACAGTATATGTTTGTAAATATGTTTTTGGTTGTGTAATTGGTGCACAATGTGTTTGCGTGTTGGTGCACTTGTGTGTGTGTATGTGTGTGTGTGTGTGTGTGTGTGTGTGTGTGTGTGTGTGTGTGTGTGTGTGTGTGTGTGTGTGTGTGTGTGCATGTGCTTGTGTGTGCATGTGGGTGTGGGGGCCTGCATGGGGGTGTACATTTTTCCCTCTGATAGAGACCAAAGCTTCCATCAAACATCAGATGAGCAGCATGAAGCTCCTGCTTTAGTATGCCTCTCTCCCCTGCAGCAGAGTAGGAGAAAAGAGAGACAGAGAGAGGGAGAGAGAGATAGAGAGAAGAGAGACAGAGAGAGAGGGTTGAAAAGGGATGGAAGATGAATTTGGCACCCCCCCCCCCCGGAGTGAAGCTCATATGAATACTTAAGCCTTTCATACACACACACACACACACAAACACCACACACACACACACACACAAACACCACACACACACACACACACAAACACCACACACACACACACACACAAACACCACACACACACACACACACACACACCACACACACACACACACACACCACACACACACACACACACACCCCTCTCCTCATCGCTCCTTCTCCGTCCTCCTTTCTCTCCTTCGCTCACTCTCTTATTCTTTCGTTCTTCTGTCCTTCGTTCTTCTGTCCTTCGTTCTTCTGTCCTATGAGCCTGTTGGTCTGTAACTGGTCCCAGGCCAGACACGAGCACATGTGAGCGCGCTCCTGACACTCTGCTCCCTGCACAAAACACAGCCAGACTGGACACTACGTCATCCCTACAGAGAGGAGAGAGAGAACACACAAAGAGAGAGAGAGAGAGAGGGAGGGAGACAGAGAGATATAGAGAGAGAGAGAGAGAGGTGCTAACCTGGCAGAGGGAGAAGAGAATGGTGGGGAAGAAAGAAAATGGAGACCCTTTGTGTCTGTTTTTTTTTTTTTGCATTTCTGCAGACATATTCATTAGGGTAGCATATTGTGGATGCCTGCCAATGGCAACACATCTAACGTAAATATTAAAATAAGCCTGAGTCTACAGGGCACATACACCCTCTCTCTTCCTCTCTCTCTCTATCGCTCCCTCTCTCTCTCTCACACACACACACACACACACACACACACACACACACACAATGTCAGATATGGCTGTGGGCAGTTTTTTGCCCGGCTCAGCGAGGGCTGTAAATGGGACTAGAAGGAGGAACAATGGGGATGGGAAGCCTCTATTAGAGCTCCACACAGACCCACACTATTATTCCATCCCATAAACGCCACCCTCGCTCTGCCCCATTACTGCCTGACAATGCACACCACTCTCTCCATCCATTCCTCCATCCATCTATCAATCTATCTATCTATCCATCTCAGCGCCCAGCTCACGCAGTGGAGCCTAGAATCAGCCTTTTACAGGCTCACAGTCTCCTATAGAAATTAGTTGTATGTGCCCTCACACCCCTTCATTCACAGACTCTCTCTCTCTCTCTCTCTCTCTCTCTCTCTCTCTCTCTCTCTCTCTCTCTCCCTGTGCCTTTCTTTATTTCTCTCTCTCCTTGTCCTCTCTCTCTCTCCCTCCCTCTCAATTCGATTTCCCCATTCACTCAATTCCAAGGCTTTATTGATATGACAAAAAATGGTCAACGTGTGCAGAAATAAACATAGGCAGATAGATGGCATTTATAACAATATTACTACTAGTAATAGTCATTGTTGTATATACAGCTCTGAAAAACAAAAATAAGAGACCACTGCACATGTTTCTGATGTCATACTACAGTTGCTGAGTGACATTCAAATTAGTTGACGGTCATGCTGTCAAAATGAAAAGACCACTGCAAATTTTAATATGACCGTCAACTCATTCCAATGACACTCAGCAACCGTCGGATGACATCAGAAAATGTACAGTGGTCTTTCTTTAGATTTTTTTCCAGAGCTGTATATGTGTATCACTCCTGCCCCCCCCCTCTCTGTATCTTTCTCTCTTCCTTTTGTCTCTCTCTCACTCTCTCTTTCTTTCATTTTCTCTTTCTCTCCCTGTCCCTCTCTCACTCCGTGCCCCCCCTCTTTCTCTGTGAGCCCCTCATTTATTTTCACTTCTTGCCCCCCCCCCCTCTTTCTCCTTCCTCTCGTGTGTGTGTGTGTGTGTGTGTGTGTGTGTGTGTGCGTGTGTGTGTGTGTGTGTGATGGGAACTTGTTTTTGTTGGTGAGCAGCAGTGGGAGGTTGTTGTATTAGGAAACATAAATTAATTTCCTGTGTGTGTGACAGGTTAATTTGCTGCCACACACACACACACACACACACACATCTGCGTACTCACACACAGGCTCATATGGGGGCTGAGTGGGACGTGTTAGTTGAAATTGGTCGACATGTTCAAGTTTTGGGCTCCAGGCACTCTACCCCCCCCCCCCCCCCCCCCCCCCCACCTCACACACACAAACACACACACACACACACACTCCTGGCACACACAAACACAGAGGGAATACACATCAACACACACATACACAGACCTTGACACTTTCCCCTTTTAAATGTGTGTGTTGTCTGCTGTCATGTGTCTGTGTTCTAGCATTAATGTGTGTGTTTATGGTGCCTTTGTAGGCCCTAAATCACCCCCCCCCCACCCCCATGTCTGCACAGGGAGAAAATAATCCTTTTAAACAACTTCTCCCTTTAATATCGTCACTCCACCCCCTGCTTTGTCTTGATATCTGTTTTTTACTTTCGAACAAAACACTTGTCAAAGCCTCCCCCCCTTCCCACTTCTAGCATCAGTACCCTGCTATCAGAACTATAAATGGCTTGTTGTTTTCATATCTGGTAAGACACTCTCTGAATTAGTCTGTACAGAGCAGTAACACAACTCTTGGTGCGGACACTACTGTTTTTTCGCTACAATAGAGACCCTCGCCTGTGTTGTGCACAGAGCTCTTCCTGTGTAGCGGTGCATTGTGGGTAGTGTCTATGGGTGTGCTCCATGGCTTGGTGTACAGCAGTTTCTCCTGAGGGAAGATGTCCTTCTGTATAACACAAAGGACTGCTGGACATGCATACTGGTTTCAATCCTGTGTGAAAGTGAGAGTGCTGGGCTGTGTAAGAAACTTAAAGATTGAAGTATTAGCATTCTGCTAGTGTTAGCCAGGGTGTTCCAGAGTTTAGGATTCTGCACTCTGTTGGGTTTTCCTCAGGTGGAGGATTCTGCGTGTAAAATAATTCGCTCCATGTCCTCTAATGTGGAAGTTTTTAGTGAAAGAATTCTCCAGGCTAGTGGCTAACATGCTAGCATTCACCGGGGAACTCTCTGTGCTCTGTGATGGTAGCTTTTGCCTGTGGGACACAAAGGGTTTTCTGTCACCACTAGGATGCTAGTGTGAAGCAGAAGGCTTCCTCAGCATAAAGGTGGCTCTGTGTGTGTGTGTGTGTGTGTGTGTGTCTGTGTGTCTGTGTGTGTGTATGTGTGTGCGCAGGATGCTTAAGCTGGAGTATCCTCTCTGGATCGATCAGGATGCAATGTGGGGAATTGTGCCTGTGTTTATGTGCATGTTCTTATACTCTTATATATGGTGTGTGTGTGTGTGTGTGTGTGTGTGTGTGCATGGATGTATATGTGCTTATATACATATGTGTGTGTGTGTGTGTGTGTGTGTGTGTGTGTGTGTGTGTGTGTGTGTGTGTGTGTGTGTGTGTGTGTGTGTGCATGGATGCATATGTGCTTATATACATATGTGTGTGTGTGTGTGTGTGTGTGTGTGTGTGTGTGTGTGTGTGCGTGCGTGCATGGATGCATATATGCTTATATACATATGTGTGTGTGTGTGTGTGGGTCTGTCACTTTGCCGCGTCACCGCACAGCACCCCCCCCACCCCAACCCCCCTTGAGCAGAGGCAGTGGCAGGAGGTAAAAATAGCCTGGTCTGATATCACTAATCTAGGCCAGGGAGCTGCATTAAAGATGAACAGAGAGGATTAGAGCAGAGGATGAGAAACACTCTCCCTCTCCCTCTCCCTCTCTATCCCTCTCTCTCTCTGCCTCGCTGGCTACTCTTATTACTCTCTGGCATTGCAGAATTTAGGAGGTGTGTGTGTGTGGGGGGGGGGGGGTGGGGGTGATGGTGGGGGCCTATTTTTTTAAGGAGGATGATGGTGTTTTAAGCCGTTTCATTTTACATCCCTTTAAGGACAATATGGGCAATATGCTCACTCTATTGTCTGTGGTCTTCTTTTGAAGTTATTAAGATGAGCTTTTTTTTTGCACAAAGCACTGCAGTAAGTAATCTGAATCTAGAGGAATGCAAACATTCTAAAGACGTTCATGCTGTCTGAGACACTTGCCCAGGCCCTCATCACCATGTCAGAACTCATTAAAAGTGTGAAGCCTTGAAGATTACAACACAATGTCATCGTTGTCACTGGCTAATGGGCATGCATGGCACGGCCTCCTTGTGGTCTTCAGTGTGTGTTTGTGTGGGGATTTCAGTCAGGTAACTCTCTCATTAAAAGCACCCCAGCGTGCATAATAAAGTGTGCATCATTTCACACCGAAGGACAGTTAGACAGTTAGTCTCTCGCACACAAAGAGATAGAGTGAGAGAGAGACAGAGAAAAAGAGAGAAAGAGAGACAGACAGAGAGACAAAGAGAAAGAGAAACAAGGACATTCCCAGAATTCCTCAGACAATTCTAATGAGCCCCTGCTACGCGTTTGGGAAAAACAAGCATAGTGGTAGCTATGTCACACACACACACACACACACACACACACACACACACACAGGAGCGATCCCCTGTGCATAATGGTGGTGGCAGGCTGAGGGTATATTCCCTTTGTGTTCAGACAGTCTGGTGGAAGCTGAACAGGGATTTCAAGCTAATCTGAGTGGCAGATGGCAAAACATCAGATATTCTGTTTGAGTCCGAGCATGTGACGACTGTATGCCACACCCCCCAACCACCCCCCCAACCCCCCGTTCACACACCATAAACACACTCACACACACACACACACACATGAACACTCACACACTTACACGCACACACATGCATACATACACAAACATACGCAGATGCGTGTTTCCCAACACATGATCTGACACAAATGCAAGCACCCATGTGAACAGATTTAGCTATGCTTAAAAGAGCATACACACTGACATACACACACACACATACACAAACACATGCATGTGCTTCTGGCCTCTGGTCGTGTGCTATATTTCGTATGGTGTTAGGCTTCTGCTATACTGTTGTTCCTGTGACCTGGTTTAGGTTGGACTCTTAAGGAGCAAGCCTGACGTTTCCAGAGCAATCTGCCCTCAAGCACCACTCTCTGGCACTATGAGCAGAGTGAAAGAGGCAGAACAGAAAGAGAGAGAGAGAGAGAGAGAGAGCGAGAGAGAGAGAAAGAATAGCAACTGCCTTTCCAACTCCATCCCTCCCTCCCTCTCTCTCTTCTTCCCTCCCTTTCAGCCTTACACACATGCGCACGCACACCCGCACATGCACGCACACAAACACACACACGCACTCCCACACACACACACACTCATACACCTCGGGAGGCAGCTGCTTAGCAGCATCAGTGCGCGCGCATTTGTGCATGCGTGTGTGTGTGTGCGTGTGTGTGTGTGTGTGTGTGTAGAATGGGCTAAGTGACTCACTGGGAAATCAGCTCTCACTGCTACACAGACGTGCTGCTACCACCCGGCAGTAGAGACGAGAGGAAGAGGACGAAGGGAGGGAAACACAGAGAGAGACAGAGAGAGAAAGAGAGAGAGAGACAGAGCAGGAGAAAAGAGAGACCGAGGCATTGGGAGAGGAGCGAGTCAGGAAAAGAGCGCTTGAGAGAAAAAGAGAGGGAGGGAGAGATAGAGAGGGGGAGGGAGGGAGAGAGGGAGAGAGTACGAGTGAGAATGTGTCACTTTACTTAACTGACTGGAGACAGAGAAGAGACGGAGCGACGCACAGAGAGGAAGGAGAGAGAGAGAGAGAGAGAGAGAGAGAGAGAGAGAGAGAGCAAGCGCACCAGTGTTCCTGAGCCAGGACAACACCGGCTCTACACACACACACACACACACGGGACAGGACAGACAGGCTTTCCACACACACGCTCTGTCCCGCACAAACACACTCCCTGATGATGGTGGTACAGGCAGCGGCGGTGACTCCGGGTCGTAGCCGCCGTCTCATGCTCAAGTTGCCGGTGGGGACGCTGAGACGCAGCAGTGAGGAGAGGGTAAGACAGGCACACTCTTGGAGCTCCGCTCTCTCACTCACACACTCTTTGGATCTCCCCCTTTCCCCCTATCTCTCTCTCTCTCTCTCTCTCTCTCTCTCTCTCGTTCTCTATCTCTCTTTCTTTCTTACTCTCTCTCATTCTCTCTCTCTCT
>NW_027468565.1:34831596-34836596 GCF_046254945.1 Alosa pseudoharengus | reverse complement strand
TTGAAGCGCACCCGTCCGCAGATTCACATGACCACCGGTGGCAAAGGAGTCCCTTCCCCCAAACTAGTCCGCTCCTCCTCCGTGTTTTCGCGTCTAGCCTACATGTGTAACGGCGATATTGTTCAGCGAAACTATCAGATACCTAGAAGAGAGTCGTGAGCGCCAAGTAACGTGCTCGGATATGTTGTATCTCCTTGTGTTCTATGTCGTTTCTCCGTGTTCATAACATCTCTGCGCAGCGCCGGGTAGTGTCACCAGAGAGAGAAAGGAGAAGAGGGAGGGGGGTCGGCTGAATGCAAGGAGTCGCTCCCCCCGATGAATTGAATAGTGCAGCGCTGCTCCTTGGAAGCAGGCCAACGTCCCTGTGAAAAAGCGCGTTTAGCGGCGAGATGGGATGTCTTGGCACTGTTGTCAACCCGGTTTGCTTGCAGTGAGAGAAAGGAGGGAGGGCTGAACTGGATTCCGGCTACCAGCTATCCTTGCCGGCCACAATGGAATGGATGCTGTCGGTGTTTTAGGCCGGGATACCACTCTACCTCGGACCTAAGATATCACTTTTGGATTAATACAGATCGGACGTTTTTTGATCGAGTTGCGAAAAATTAATGTTGAAGGGACACTGAAATCTACAAGGTAATCACGTCTGTTGGTCTGTCTCGACACTGCTTTCATCGAACGATTTGCATCTGTCAGTAGACAGGCCATATGACAAATATGGATTTTCTATTCGAAGACCATTTCTGTTCAATCGACTGAATGTTAAACTTTTGTTACAAGAGACCAGAGGAAAATAGCATGAGTAGCCTAACCATCATTAGAGTCCCTTGTAATAATGTTAGCTTCGGCGTTTTCGCCAGCAGAGGCAGCCAATGCTTGCTACGATGCTTTTAGAGAAAACTTGCAATGTAATCTCGGCCAGTCCAGTAGCCTAAACGAGATGCTGCAGAAACGTGCTATTGCAGAAATAATCGTGTAATTATGTTTTGAAAATGCAGTAGTGGGTGGTGGCTTAAGTGTGATTCTGGAAACAATTTACACCGATATAAGCCGTGACAGTATGCGTGCAAGGACAGAGTTTGCATACCAAGTTCCATCCGTGCTTGTTTGCTAAACCCTGCTAGTTGCTAAAACAACCAAACGTTGTCAGTGTGGTGATGTCCGGTGATTTTGCTGTGCCAAGTGGTCTGCTCCCCAGTATATGCCAATATATATTGGCTCCCCAATATATGCTTAGGTAATGACCGAGACCTTGATTTGTAGGTTAGTGTTACCTTATGTATTTTTGAATGAGTGATTTCGAGGAACCAATGTGAAATCTTCCCAGGCGGATGTCCATGTATTGGATGTGGTGCATTTGGGAGACCGTGTTCTGCAGCCTATTCGGTTATAATACATGAGCCTTTTGTATTGTTGTTACGTTAGCTTGTGTGTGCTGTGATATTGTAGACGAGGAAATACACACGTTAAAATCGTGTAGCCTGCTCAGTGACGTCTGACTAAGCAGTATTATTTTGCACGAGGTCTCAGAACCTTTCAGAAAAATCACTGCTGTGGCCTGATCATTCTTTCTACCCCCAGTAAATGCCTGCAGCGGTGGTCAACTGTCAGCGATTTAACGCGTTTGACATTTCAGATGGCAGTCTAACGACCAACTCCACCTTTCTTGAATGTTCCAGAGAGAGCCTAACCTCACCCGAACAATACTGTATAATTTGTTACATAGAATGTCTGTTGTTGCGTGTCATGCGTTGGCCCTTTGCTGTTACTATACGACCTGTAACCTATTCTTCATGGTGTAACGGTGTAATAATCAAAAATACTGTTGTAATGTAGGCTACAGTATGCTCCTGTGCATTGCACCAAAATCTACAAGACTGAGTTTGGAGGCCTACTGCTCATGAAGTTTCTTAGCGAGAAGGTCATAGCGTTCCTTGAAATCAGTGTAGATTCCACTGAGGACTGATGACCTGGTCTGGATTCAAACTGAATATGTATAAATTTGCAGCATGGGTGTTATGCAAGGATGTGGGCTTGGACGAATGCCCAGCTGTTTATTTTTTAAGTGGGTAAACAAGTTTGGTACCTTAATCTCAAACATATCCATGGTGACACAAACTAGTTTGAGAAAACATTTCCTTAGTATTGAGTAGGCTATAATACTGTATCTCTATAATATATATATATATATATATATATATATATATATATATATATATATATATATATATATATATATATATATTATGCAAATTATTTATACAAGATCTGACGTTTATCTTGAGATGAATGTGTCACATCCAGAAATATGACACATGACCAGAGAAATGGTTTGGGAGTGGTAGGCCTTTGGTCAAGCTTTGGTCTTGTCCCAAGTTGAAAGCTTAACCCTTCTGTGTCACTCCCACATAATTTATATGCACACTTCACACTTACAGACACACACACATATACACACTCACACACTCTCTCTCACACAAACACACACACATCACACATATACATCAAAACCTACACCTTGCTCATTGTCATACTCACCCAAACCTTAGTTTGACACACGGTTGTGTGTTTGCTTAGAGGGTTGCCTTGACGATCCACTGGACAAAACATACAAGCACACACACACACACACACACGCCACCACCCTAAATCTGACACTGGGCTGTCAGAGAAGAACACAGGGGTGCAGGGGACCACCCTGAAATCTCAGTGGGGGGAGGGTCAGATATCGGAGGGCTACTGGAGAGGCAGTGCTGATGTAGACACTGACCCCGTGGCGCCAACTAAACACGAACGCCTCTTCTTTTCCCAGGCCTATGTTACTCGTATTCCCATTCCAACCTTACTGTGAGGCACGTGACTCTCAAATACTCTAAAAAACAATCCAATTAATTAGAGTGGCACTGTATATCTGGGCCAGGCCAGTGGCATGGTCCTCACAGATGAACTATTCAAACTGTTCCATATGGGGCAGTGCTTTTTACGTCCCAGAGATCATAGTACTAAATAGTTTTAACCCATTTAGATCTAACCAAGAAACACACATGTATTATAGAATATTGGAGTCAACAGTGGTGTTGACATGCACTAATGAAGCAGAGTATTTGACACACGAGAGATATTCACCTGCACAACCTGTCACTAATTCCTAGAAAATGTCATTGCAGAGGGGCGATGTGTGTGTGTGTGTGTGCGTATGGTGGGGATAAACGTTCACACAGCTCAGAGAAAGTCACTGTGTCTTGTAAGAGAGGCGCACTCGGCTTCACAAGTTAGTAACAGGTTCTCACATTAGTGTTTGAGCGGTGGAAACCCCATTCCTCTTCCGGCAGGGTGCCCTGTCCCAACATTATGCAATGTGCTTATTTTTTCTCTCTCTTTCTCTCTCGCTTTCTCTCTTTCTCTCTCTCTCTCTCTCTCTCTCTCTTTCTCTCTCTCTTTCTCTCGCTCTCTATCACCCTGTCTGTGTTTTGTCTTCAGTGTTGTGCTCTGTGCAGTGAAGGTGGGTGTTGAGTGCTGAATGTGTTCTTGGTCTCTCCCCCTCCTCACCCCTGGCCCCCTAGCTCTCTGAGGCACATGTATATTGACACACACACACACACACACACACACACACACACACACACACCCTCGTCTCCCCTCTGCAGTGGCTAAGGAAACGTGAAACTCTGGGCTCTTTTGGCCATCCACCCCCATTGTTTGTGTTTGGTGGGGACCTGCCATACTCAGTGCAGAACCAGAGTTATTTTCACAGGGTTCTCCCACCAATCGGAACACCAGGGTTCGGCCAGTAGATGTGTCTTTCTTCTCACTGCCTTCAGGATAGGCCTGTGCATTTGGCTTTTTCAATTTGAAATGACATTTAAAAAAAATAGATGAGCTGGAGAGGGAGAGTAATGACGAGACAGAGAGAGGGGTTTGACTCGAGTGAAACGGTTGATACTACATAGTCATCACCACACACACACACATACACACACACACACACACACATAGACAGACACACGGACACAAATCCATGTTGAATCTAAACAGGAACCGGGGGAAGAGGCGACGCTCAGCAGTGCTGAGGTGATGAATTGTGACTGCCTGTCGGGTGTGTGGAGTCTGCGCACTGTACAGACTCGTGTCAGCTGCTATCTCTGCCAAAGACAGACCCAAAGCACAGAGATGTAAACCACAGGGTTGGGCAGAGGATAAGTACAATGAGAGACAAATGGGAGACATATACAAAACAAGAGGGGCTAATGATTTGTCTGGAGGACATAAAAAATGAGGGGGGGGGGGGGGGGCAAATGGAAAGCCATGTGTTTTTTCCCAGTGGATGTTTGCCACACACTCGCAGTGCAACCCAGTGTAATGGGTTCCAGAACAAAGCCCCCCGGCACAGGTGCAGCTGGGTCCAAGCCACCTGGCTGTGGGCTATTGTTTTCCACTCTGACAGTTTGCTGTTGTGTCTCTAGGTCCTGGCAAAGAAAGAGGTTGTGTGTGTGTGTGTGTGTGTGTATGTATGTGTGTGTATTTTTGAGGTTTAGTCGCAGCATGTAGAGTTGGCCACACAGATGTTTCCCGATCAACTCACTTCCACCTGCTCACACTTTAATGTTTGTTACTCAGCTTGACAAGAGAATAGGCTTTGTTTCAGCACATACCAGTGGTGTGTGTTTGTGTGAGTCAGAGAGAGAGAAACAAGGAAACGGGGAAGAGAGAAAGAAAGGGAATGTGTGTGTTTGTGAGAGGGACAGAGGAAGACCATGTGTGAAAGGCAGATGATTATTCCATCCATGACTCTGGCTGCCTAAACCAGCCAGACCCAGTAGGGGACCTGCTGAACTATACACACACACACACACACACACATCCGGGGGGCGGGGGTGAATGAGTAAATTTAGTGTGTTTGCTTTTCCCACAGCGTGTGTGTTTAATATTTATAATCTTTAGATACACTTCTCACAGACCGTGATTCCCATTTGGATGGGCAGAGCATCCACTGGTCTCATCTT
>NW_027468565.1:34819096-34824096 GCF_046254945.1 Alosa pseudoharengus | reverse complement strand
TGTTTGTGTCTCTGTGTTTGTGTGTGTGAGTGTGTTATGTGTGTTTGTGTGTGTATGTGTGTGTGTATGATATCTTGTCATATCAGATGTTGTGTAATGGCGATGAATGCTCTACCTTGTTTACTTGTGTGGTGGGCCAGGCGTGTTTGTGTTGACGGCTGCTGCATTCCTCCAGCGGTTAGTGCATGTGCTGGACACACGCTGTCCACTGTGGCCTGTCTGCAGCTGCCTGAGGAAGAGGCCCACAGAAGGATGACTGGGATGCTGTGGCGTGTTTTTCAATCATCGCTGGTTATAATTTTGAAGCCTATCTGTGTTGAGCTACATTCTGTCATTCTCTATCTCTCTTTCTCTCTCTCTCTCTCTCTCTCTCTTTCATTTCTCTCTATCTCTCTCTTTTTCATCTCTCGCTCTTCTCTTTTTCTTTCTTTCTCTCTCTATCTCTCATCTCTCTATCTCTCATTTAGACCCTTAAACCTGCCAACAGGAAACCTAGGGTTAAGGTGTGTTATAAGCAACCTGAACTGAGGTGTGTTCTCTCTGTGTGTGTGTGTGTGTGTGTGTGTGTGTGTGTGTGTGTGTGTGTGTGTGTGTGTGTGTAACAACTCGGCTGTATTGAGGTGTGTGTTTTGGTTTATGTGTGTATGTCCCCTCCCTCCCTCTCTAGCTCAGGCTGTAATTTAAAAAGTGCCATAATTAAGGCATCTAAGTGTTAGTGTGTGTATGTGTGTGTGTGTGTGTGTGTGTGTGTGTGTGTGTGTGTGTGTGTGTGTGTGTGTGTGTGTGTGTGTGCTTACCGGTATGTTTGTGTTAGGCTGTCCAGTCTTTACTGCTTGTGCTTGTCTAACACTGGCCAGATTGAATGCTCTAAATTGCTGCTGCAGTGCTAAGCCCTGTGTAATCTGCCAGGGCGCGGTCATTGCAGGTGTGGTCAGGTGAGGCGTTGGTCTTTGTTCCCTAAGATTACTACAGCCTCAGGGTCTCTTAAACAGTGTGCAGCACTGCAATGCTTAGGCTACGTTAACACATCTTTATGGTGGCACCCTCTTAATAAAAAGTACTGGTGAGATGCTGTCTGTGTGTCTCCCTCTCTCTCCCCTCCGGTCCTTCCTCCGACGCTTCTCAGCATAGCGCCCCCTATGGGCAAGTGAGAGCGCCTGCAGCAGAGAAATAAGGCCAGTTGAGTGGCGTGAGATGCTTGAGAGTAGTTTCTGTCACGCGTTGGTTTAAGCCGCAGTGTTCTCTCTGCCATGGCGGCCACAGGGACAGTTTCAACTGACATCTACATCACAGAGTTATTCACGCTGAAACTGCTATCTGGCCATAGGCTGTAAGCTGAGCCTGCTCTTTTATGTAAGAACAAGCTTACCTGTGACTCAACACATATCTCTCTGACAACAGAGGCGTCATTTAGAAGGATATCAGCCTGCACTTACAGACACCGGTGAGTGCACTTTAGGGAGTTTACTAGTACAGTATATGTTTCTGTGCATTTGTGTGTGTCTATGCTTGTGTGTGTGGGCACAAAGGCATGTGTGCATTTGCGGGATGCTGAATGAAAGGTGGCGCACACAGCATGTGCTCAGAGAAGAGATGTTAGCAGGGGGCTGTGTGTGTGTGTGTGTGTGTGTGTGTGTGTGTGTGTGTGTGTGTGTGTGTGTGTGTTGTCATTAATCTCCTGATGAGTCCCTGTGATCGCTATCCCACCTCACACTCACTCACTCTTATTTAATCTCCGTTTACACCGGATGTGCGTCCTACACGCTCGACACTTGAAATGCCACCCCCCCACCCCCCACCCCCACAACCACCCCCACTCATCCCCCCACCCCCCTGTGGTGACATCAGGGGGATCCGGAAATTTCTGCCATGTCTCATCAGGATCAGCTCATGTTTCTACGCTGAGAGAAAGCTAAAACATGGAGTGCAATGGAACATCACTGATGCTTCCATCTCCAAGTCAAAACTCCGCCACTAGGACTGGACACTGTCAATGGACACTTCTCACCACACCAGATGCTCGGACCAAACTGACCTCTTCAGCCTTTTGCCAAGGCGAATGAAATGACAGCATGTCTAGTCTACAGTAGTCTGCCATTTCTGACCCTCGCATCACCACCACAACATGACATCAAGCAACCGCACACATTCGCCAAACCAAACCTCCAGCAGCGTGTGCTCTTAGTGGCTCTGCCTAAAGTATAGGCTTCAAGTAGCCGCTTCATGACATCACCCAACTTCAAACGCACCACACCTTTGCCGTTTTTCTACCAGCTCTCACCTCAGGTGATGTGCAGGGCAGTGAGGACGAGACAGCTCTTTCACATGCGCCGCGGCCCACTCTGACCTTGGCTTTGGCCGGCGTTTCGCTCCGTGAATCAACGGGAGCATGTCCAGTCAGCGTCTGTCTTCTCTGGAAGGCCTAGTGTGGTGGTTGGGGTAATTGCAGAGTGCAGGGGAAATGTCATCCTCTCTCACATGTCTGTGCGTGTGTGTGTGTGTCATCATTCTGTAATGAGAGGTAGCCCGGCAGAATACCTCATCTGAAACACACACACACACACACACACACACACACACACACACACACACACACTCAAACACATACTGACGTCAGGTCTAGCCTTCACTGCTGGCCCCGTGTGGGGTCAAATTCCCAACATACCCAAAGAGTGATTACACCTGGAAATGACACTTAATGAAACCGTGATTACATTCGACCATCTGACCTCTGCTGCACGGGAGCGTAAGATAGCAGAGAGAGGGTGAAAAGAGAGAAAGAAACAAGAATGAGAGAGAGAGGGAGGGGGGATATGGCTGCCAAGTGGTCGGGAGACAGAGGGCCTTCATTTGAAAGACGGGAAAAGTCTTCACAGTATCAAATGCATGGACCAAACATTAATATAACTAAATGTAAATGTATAACAAATATACTGTAAATATGTATATTTATCCTTTACATACTGTATTTTAGATATAGTCATGTTTAAATATACTGTATCTATTTACCCAGCAATAAGAATGATTTTGGTCCATGCGCTAAGACTCCCCGTCTTTAAGTTGAGTTCTGATGGAATGGTGCGTGGCGTTAGGACAGATCCGTGCCACATGTGGGCCAGACTCGTTCCAGAATGGGATGGCCGGTGAAGTGATGTCAGAGTCAGACAGAAGTGTGTGAGTGTGCAGTGTGTGTCTGCAAGCCAACACCGACATATGCACAACAAACAACCTTTGAAAATTACTGCCCACAGAGCAGTAAATAGACCGCTCCAGCACACACACAAATACACACACACGCACACACACACACACACACACACACACACACACTCACCCACACACACACATACTCACCCACACACCCCCACACACACATACCCACACACACACACACACAAACAACAAAAACACACACACATATATAGCCACAAATACCTTCCCACTGCGCCCTAATTGAGGAAGTGGGTTATTTTTCTCCACATTGCTGTGCCTGATTAGATTAAAACGCGTGTGCTGATTTATAGGGCATGTGGGATGCAGAAAGCCCCTCTGCTGTCAGACTGGGGGGAGCTCCATCACCTATAGCCCCGTCCCCGCCAGATTAGTATGCAAATAAACAAGGGAGAGGGAGAGAGAGGGAAGAAGGGAGGGAAGGAGGGAGAGAGACAGAGAGAGGGAAGGAGGGAGGGAAACTCCATCTGGAAACTGCTATAAGGAAATTGACTTTTGTTTATAGGAATTTTTAATTCCCAAGGATTGCTATGTTAATTACAGTAAGCCTATAGGCCTCTAACATGCACAGAGAGTAAGCCTATGTCCCTGCGACATGCACAGAGAGAAAGCCTATAGGCCTGCGACATGCACAGAGAGCAAGCCTATAGGCCTGTGTTATGCACAGAGAGCAAGCCTATAGGCCTGTGATATGTACAGAGAGCAAGCCTATAGGCCTGTGATATGTACAGAGAGCAAGCCTATAGGCCTGTGATATGTACAGAGAGCAAGCCAATATGCCTGTGAGATGCACAGACTTTGCTGCTATCTGGCTCCACTCATTTGCATTGTGCGGAGTTGTGCTACAGACAGCATTGCTCTCAGCACAACTGATGGAAATGTGGCAAGAGCAAAGCTGTGCTATACTGCTGACATCCAATTTGGGAATGCACGGGATAGTGTTAATGTACAGAAAATATACAATCAGCCAGGTTATCCCAGGTAAACAGAGATCTTTAATAGAAATCTGATTGTGAAATCTTGGCAAGTATGTGTGTGAGTCTGCAAAGCCACATTTTAGATCTGCAGCCAAGTGTGCTTGTTTCGGATAAAGCGCTGTCCTTAATATGCAAAACCCACAAAGCAAATGTAGTGCCTGTGAAAGCCCTGAGAGAAACATGTTGGTCTGGTGTTTCTGCAGGGGAACAAAGTAGAGGCCATCCTGTCTCCACTGGGCCGCCAGCCTGCCAGGAGCTGTGGCATTCTGGGTAGTGTAGTTTCCAACAGCTCCTCAATAACCAGAAGAGACCCAGTGATTTCCCACATCCCCTCCCTCTCCTCTACAACACTGCGTCCTTCTCTTCTCTTCTCTTCTTCTTTTCTTCTCTCTATCTCATCCCCTCCTTCTCTCCTCCACTGCACCCCTTCCTTCCTTCTCTCCTTTTCTTCTCTCTATCTCATCCTCCCACTCTCCTCCCCTCTGCTTTTCTCCATCCCTGCTGTTTTGCTTCCTGCCATCATCTCTTCTTTCGCTCGCTCTCTCTCTTCCTCTTTCTCCTTGATCCCCCTCTCTCTCTCTCTCTTTCTCTCTCTTTCCTTGCCTTCTCCTCTATTTGACACAGCAGTAGAAGATGTGATTGTACAGTCGCTCCAGGGTTTCTGGGGTTATTTTTGGCCACACCGTGCGGTGTCGTGTCGTGCCGTGCTCTGCAGGGCGGGGCGGGCCGGTCTGAGTGACTGAACTGATTATTGTTGCTGCTCGGTGACGGCGTGGCTTAATTGGAAGAGGC
>NW_027468565.1:34794096-34804096 GCF_046254945.1 Alosa pseudoharengus | reverse complement strand
ACACACACACACACACACACACACACACACACACACACACACACACACACACAAACACACAGACACTCAAAACACACATAGTCGTATCATGAGTTTCCATGTCGTGTTCTTCATGTTTATTCCAATCCTATGAATTTGTGAAAGGAAGAATGTTAGTGCAGCATTCATTTTTGCTTAAGTCCACATGCTGACTTCTCAGTGAGTGAGCATGAGTGAATGTGTGTGATTGTTTTGGCTCATTCTTGTGCAATGTCAGGAAAAGAGTTCCAGCAAGAGACCAGCGGCCGTATTCACAAAGCCTTACTGTATATCTTACCACTAGGAGTGCTCCTAAATCGCACTAAAAGATTTTAGCTAGGAGTTTTCTCTTAAAAGTTATTCACAAAGCCTTTCAGACCTACTCTTAGTAAGGAAAAATGACAACTCCTAAACTAAGGAGTGAGTGAGTCTTCGTTGCTATGGATGACGTCATTACTCATGCACGAGCTTGACTGAAGTGACCACCTTGATTGGCTGATGATTGTAACGTGGGAATGATTCCAAACACCTCCCTTACGATGATGAGTGACAAAACAAATAGCCTAGTAGCCTAATAAAACATAGGCCTACGGATTGATGCAGTAGGCTAGGCTATCTTTGCAACATTATTAAATTAATCTGTCACCATATGCCTACGTTTGCAAAGAGGAGAAAATTTTAATTTGATTCACAATAAAACGTTACATTTAATTTACATGTTGACAATGAGTAGTTTTGGTTGTTGTTGGTGGCGTTATAGCATCCCTTTTATGCCTACAATGCAAAATTGTTCCCTCGCGATTGGAAGCTCCTGTTGCGCATACCCATTTCAAAACATCGCAACGTGAAATGCCACAAAAAGCTGTTTGTGAATAGGTCTTAGTGAGTTAGGAGTCCTCTCGACTTCTTTTAGGCTGTCCCAGACTTAGGTGCTACTTTTAGGTCTAAAATGCTTCGTGAATTACCTTTAGTGAAAAAAATTAGGAGTCCTAAAGTTAATTTTTGTTTTTAGGAGTTGCTCCTAAATTCGCCACTTAGGAGCTACTTTTAGCCTTAAAATTCTTTGTGAATACGGCCCCAGATAGAGAGTTCTGATAATGCAGAAGTATTTCATTAGTTGTAGTTCATCAGTATGATTTACCAGAAATTGGAAGTACAGTGGTAAACCTTGTAATAGTGTGTATGTGTATGTCTCTGTGTATAGTGTAGTGTAGTGTAGTGTAGCATATGATCACACACTTCTCAACTCACATTGACCTTTGACCTAATGACTTCACCCATGAACTGCCACACCCTTTAACCTCTGGGGGTGACATATGAGCCTGACTGACTGGTGATGTTTGGAGGTTGTGACCTTGCAACATCAGACAGAATCAGTCAAAGGTCAACATATCGCAGATGCAGACAGTGACAGTGATTGAACACACACTTACACACACACACACCGACACACACACACGGTCATGCACATTGACTGATCCACAGTCACACACACACATATACACACAAACACACACACTCCACAACATAGTAATATCACAAAATATTTGAGTCAGATATTCTTGGAGTAAGTTGGTTGAGTGGTTGAAGTTTGGTGGTACCTATCTGGAAGTAGTTTAGTAGTTTAGTTTCAGTCAAACATATGTGGCCAACATTCCATTAGCCCACACCCTTTCCCAGATGTACACACACACACACACAGACACACACACACACACACACACACACACACACACAAATCTGGCAACAATCTGTTATATAGCCTTAGCCTAACAGCATATAACCATATAATTTGGTACAGGTTATACATACAACTTATTCGTTGTATGTATAACCTGTACCAAATGCTGATACTTCAGGCTGAGGGTGTACCAAATGCTGATACTTCAGGCTGAGGGTGTTTTGATTGTATTTGTATAGTATTTGGTGGTATCATATATTTCATCATCTCCAAAGCCAAACCCCAGGGCTGGTGTACTACTCATCAGAAACACTGCTGTGTTGGCAGGTGTGTGTGTGTGTGTGGGGGGGGGGTGCATGGCGGAAGAAAAGGACGTCTTTTGAGCGGTGGAAAAAATGTGTTTGGACACATTTCCCCAAAAGCAGTGACTATAAATAGCGTTCAAAGCAGTGTGCACGTCGGCCGTGCGTGAAGCGAGTCGCATCGGCTTATTTAGAGTCAAGCTCTGGTTCACATCATTGTGAACGCATGCAGAGGGAGTGGAGGGATGGAGAGAGAGAGAAAGAGAGAGATGGAGAGAGGAGAGATGGAGAGAGAGAGAGAAGAAGTGCTGAAGGGGAAAATGAAGTGTTTGCATGTGTGTGTGTGTGTGTGTGTGTGTGTGGCCAAGTGGAGAGGCTTCAGCAGCATCCAAGCGATTCCCCGGCCCTGCTGTTGAGTGACAGGTCCCCTGCCAGACTGCCCAGCCTCTCGCAGGACATTTCCCTGAGAGTTGAAAAGTAAAAGCAACAGCGGATGCTAAAATGAAAGTCTGGAAAAAGTTTGTGAGGGAGGTCTGAAATTTCTATCTCAAACACACACACACACACACACACACACACACACACAGATCGGTGTGGCCCAGTCCCTCCCCATTTTCACCACTGATGCCCTAACAAGACTCATTACATCGTCCAGAAGGGACGTCTCGCCACCACCAGCTTTTCACACACACACACGCACACACACACACACACACACACATCTCACCACCATCAGCTTCACGAGCCCCATTCCAATCCAGCGTCCCCATTCCCGCGGCGTTCCCCCCCTTCCCGTCAATCCCGCAGTATTCCACAGCATTCCGTAAGGATCTGTAAGCCAGCGGTTTGCACCACAGCTGCTGGGAGTCAGGAAGCAGAGCTGACCCGGAGGGAGTCAGGAAGCAGAGCTGACCCGGAGGGCTCTTAATGCCACCGCCAGACGCGTGGGACTGTAAAACACACACACACATGCACACTCACACACACGCACGCACGCACGCACGCACACTCACACACACACACACACACTCACACACACACGCAAGCACGCACGCACACACACACACACGCACGCACGCACGCACGCACGCACGTGTCTTTATCATTATAGTGTCTTTATCGCTAAGGCCAGATTTGCATGTCTGATTCAGATTTGTTGAGGAAACCCCATCAAACACAGTGTATTGGATAGTCTGATGTTTTGAAGTGTTGAGATCTGTGGGCCTTGCTGATCACTTTAGATGCTTTTATAGGTTGATTCACCCTTTGCAGACATGTGACTTAGTCATGTGATAGAGCCATGCTATACGGCAAAAAGATAGGAGACGTGCGAGCTAGTTGGACTCTAGTCTAATCACAGTGCTTCAGCTTGTGGGTTTGTGCTAGTTGGACTCTAGTCTAATCACAGTGCTTCAGCTTGTGGGTTTGTGCTAGTTGGACTCTAGTCTAATCACAGTGCTTCAGCTTGTGGGTTTGTGCTAGTTGGACTCTAGTCTAATCACAGTGCTTCAGCTTGTGGGTTTGTGCTAGTTGGACTCTAGTCTAATCACAGTGCTTCAGCTTGTGGGTTTGTGCTAGTTGGACTCTAGTCTAATCACAGTGCTTCAGCTTGTGGGTTTGTGTTCTTCTCAACCCACTCATCTGGGTGGGTAGGTCCCAGGAGATGTGGTGAGGCATATGCAGGTGTGTGTGGCTTCATTAAACTAAACCACACACAGTAAAAGTCCCTCTTTCCTGCTGAGTGACTCATTGAGTGGTGAAGTTCATGTAAATTAATTTAAGATGTGTTTGTGTGCTACATGTGAGTAAATATATTTGCTCGCGTGCGCGCACATGTGTGTGTGACTGTGTTTCAGTTTTTATGTGTTTGTGCGCACATCTTAAAGGTATACTATGCAGGTTTAGGTATTTAAAGTCGCAATGTATTTATATATTGTAAATAGCAAACTTCTCGTGACTTATCCCCCCTGTACACAATGCAAATGCTTTTGTTGTGGAGGTGAAGGATTAACAACAAGCAAAAACTATCTCTAAAGAGCTATATCTACTGACAAGGTAATGTTTCATGATTCTTGAGAGTTTTGGCGGGGCGCAGCTCTTGAAAGTTGCATAGCTGGTTTTCTCGGTAGGGACTCACTACATCTATGCTGTATAGCTATGCTAGGTGAACGATTCGCCTATTACAAGTTTGTTTACCATCAGATTGGCTTCATAAAGGTGAAAATCTTGCATAGTGTGCCTTTAATGTGTATGTGTATATAGGCCAAATAACCAACATTACCGTAACATCCGTAAGATTTTTCCTGTGGC
The DNA here is from genome assembly GCF_046254945.1 of Alosa pseudoharengus. Lineage (NCBI taxonomy): Eukaryota > Metazoa > Chordata > Actinopteri > Clupeiformes > Clupeidae > Alosa > Alosa pseudoharengus. Next base: position 34,799,785 of record NW_027468565.1, on the reverse strand, counting down.
CTTTTAAGAGACAATTATTTTCTGCTCCTTTTGTCCAACTGTTTTTGCTCTATAGCATATTATGACTCCATGTTAGACTGTTTCTTTATCCAAACCTGGAGTCAGAATTCTTAAGCAACTTCTGCTAACTCACCCTAGAAGAGAGCCCTCCAGTGAAACAGAGAACCTGTTTTTCTGAAACATGTGACAAGTTGGAAATGCACAGAGCTGACAGTATTAATGGTGCATGAAAGATTGGCTCCATGTCCTTGAACTGGGTGTGAAAATCCCCCAGGATGTATTTTCGAGGAGCTGTGTGTGTGTGTGTGTGTGTGTGTGTGTGTGTGTGTGTGTGTGTGTTTGTTTACGCATGAGTGTAAATTAGTGTTATAGATGGTCATTTGCTGTGAGGCTCTGATGTCTGTGAGTGTTTAACGGTTGTTTCGGGGGTGCAAACACTCTTCTGCCCAGACCACCAATTGGCCTCCCACCCTGTGTAACGGAACCCCCCCCACCCCACCCCTAACCCACCCCTCAGTATTACTGTCCCCATGGCAACCCCAGAACATGCTGAAAACATTAGAGTCTGATCTGCTGAACTTGGGAATGCGCTGGGAAGCGTTTCAGTATTTACAATGTGTGTGTGGATTGGAAGTGTGTGTGTGAGTGTGTGTGTTTGTGTGTGTGTGCGTGGGTGTGAGTGCGTCGGTGGATAGGAGAAGAGTTAAGACCTCTCCAGATTGATTCACAGGAAGAGTCTCTGAATATTAGGCTGACTCATGGATGTAGATTCTCCCTTGGGTCGTGAAGCTGACCCGTGTGTGTGTGTGTGTGTGTGTGTGTGTGTGTGTGTGTGTGTGTGTGTGTGTGTGTGTGTGTGTGTGTGTGTATGTGTGTGTGTGTGTGTGTGATGTATCATGTGTATGGATGTCAGTGGGTGTGGGTACGCTATGTCTGAAGGGGGGACGGTGTATGTGTGTAACATATCCAATAATAGTTACAATGATAATCAGGGCACACCCATGACTTTTACTGGACTACACTCTCTCATTCACACACACACAGACACTGGTCTATGTTCTGCATGCACACACACACACACACACACACACACACACACACACACACACACACACACACACACTTCTAAGAAGTAGGCCTCCACCCACATCAGAACAATGCCCCAAACCTTTGGGCGTGCCCATGTTACCCCAGAATGCTGTGTTCTGGCTGCTAGCTCGCTGCGGCCCATTGGCTGTGAGGAGACGAGACGGAACTATAGAACCCTCCATTTCACTCCTCGTGTGAGTCCAGTCCTATGTTCTCCTCTTGTGTTCTTCTGGGGGAACAGGGAGCGAATGTGGCTACTCAAACCATGACACTTTTGTTTTTCTTGTGTGTGTGTCTGTGTCTGTGTCTATATACAGTAGTGTGTGCTTGTGTGTGTGTGTGTGTGTGTGTCTGTGTGTGTGTGTGTGTGTGTGTGTGTGTGTGTGTGTGTGTGTGTGTGTGTGTGTGTGTGTGTGTGTCTTGTACAGTACGTCTGTGCTTGTGTGTGTGTGTGTGTGTGTGCGCGTGCGTGTGTGTGTGTGTGCTAGTGTGTCTGTGTGTGTGTGTGCTAGTGTGTGTGCTGTAAGATGATTGTGTTTCCGATACCCTTCATCTGTCCATTGTTTTCTCAGGCTGTTAAAATTCTTGGGCTCCCCTCTATTCTCCTCCAGCCCACACCCTCTCTCTCTCTCTCCTCTCTCTCTCTCTCTCTCTCTCTCTCTTCACCCCCTCTCTCTCTCCTCTCTCTCTTTCCCTCTCTCAATCTCTATCTCTTTCCTCTCTCTCTCTCTCTCTCTCTCTCTCTCCCTCTCTCTCTCTCTCCCTACATGTCCTCTGTCATGTTTAGGGTAGCAGCCTGTTCCTCTCTGACGACCCCCCCCTCTCATGCCCATGTGTTTAATGGTGGAGTGATTCAGTAATTATACCTGTTTACAGTGAGTGGGGCGAAAGTGTTTTTCTTCCAAAGGAAACGGACCTTCCTCTTGTTGTTGTTCCAGTGCTGAAGGGGCTCTATACTAAACACTTCCTCTCTGTCTTATTTCTTTTCTCTCTCTCTCTCTTTTCTTTCTCTCTATTTTCTTTCTTTGTCTTTTCCATTGTTCCCTTCTTCACATGTGAAGCTGATGGCTGCTGGACTCTGCTGGTCTGTGTATCGTCATAGCAGCCCTCTCTTAGCAGTGTGTGTGTGTGTGTGTGTGTGTGTGTAATGAGAAACAGAAGTGTTCCTTATGAGTAAATGACTTGGTGTGTGTGTGTGCGTGTGCGTGTGTGTGAGAGAGAGAGAAACAGACAGAAAGAGAGCATACGGGTGTTTGTATGGAGTGGGGGTGGCAAAGGCTAGGGTTTAAACAAGGGCTGGTTTAAACATAGCAGGAGAGCTCTGTTTGGTAACGTGACTGTGATCCACACACACACATACACACACACACACACACACTCACACACAGCTGAATGTGGTGCCTGTGGGAGGATGGAGGGGTCTGATGTGGGTGGAGGTGAAATGTAGACTCCTCCTCTTCCTCCCCCTCCCTCTCTCTCTCCCTTTCTCCCCCTCTCTCCCCCTCTCCACTCCACTCGTCTTCCAAACACACACACACTCCACTCGGAGGGAGACAAGCTCAGAACTTGGTGTTCTCCCACACTCACAGGAGTTATACACACTTTTGAACACTCACACACACACACGCACACACACACACACACACACACACACTCAGATGGGATGTTATCCAAGAAGAGAGGACATTAGCTAAACTCTTCAAACGTTCCTGTGCTTTTTGGAAATGGGATATTGTTAACAGTTTGGATTACATTTAAGACATCAAGCAGAAACGGAAGCATTGTTTCATGTGAGTGTGTGTGTATTACTGTCGGCCTTTTAATACACACAGACACACACATGGTGCTGGAACTGGAATTGGAACTAAACCAGAGGAATAGCTGTGTACCGGACGTTGGATTAAGGTTGTGAGAACGTTTGCTGAGCTGTTTCTCCCCTTGGTCCTCAGGTGTTCCAATGGAGGCAACTGGAGAACCTCTATTTCAGAGAGAAGAAGTTCTCCGTTGAAGTGCACGATCCCAGAAGGTAAATCTATATTACAAAACATCAGCCTTACACACTAACTCTCTCATGTATACACATCCTCAGGCATACAGAACATACATACTCCCCCACACTTTCCACACACACACACACACACACACACACACACACATAGGAGTAGAGAGACAGATGTACTAGAGAGCAAATCTATACGTCAGCCCTTATGGACAGGATGTGGCTCTTTCACTAGCGATGTTCAGATGCTCCAGGCTGGCTGGCTTTAGACAGTCGATTAGACCACCAGTATGTCATTCATGTTCTTGGGTCTCTCACGGTTTCATTCAGCCACTGAGACTCGTCCGGCTATTTTAGCTGGCACTGACTCATGCGTTTATATTGAGCAACCAAGTTCTGGTCATTTGTGTCCATTTGTAGGGTCGAACAATAGCAGAAAACAGTTATTGTAAATGGTAGTTTCTATGTTAGTGGTGTACGTTGTGGTGCCTCAGACAGACACACTCCTCTCCTCATCTCACTCCATTTTACTCACCTCCTTCTCTCTTTTGTCTTTGTCAAACTCTCGGTTAGCAGGCCAGACAGTTTTGCAATCTGTAATCTATGATCCGTCTCGCTTTCGCCTCAAGCGCACACTCACTTAAAGTGCTCTGGGAAAAGCTGAGATTGAGATTATGCGTTTTTGCTCTTTTAAATCAGGCGTTATTACCCCATTTTTTTTTTTTTTTTTTTTGGTTCGGCACCTCTTATGACATCATCAGTGCGTGCCAGCGGTTGCCCAACGGTCTCTTAAGGAGTTTGGGGGTGTCTGCCAACGGCAACGTAGCCGTGCCAGAGATGCTGATGGATAAACTCCACCACAGCAAACCCTCTAATGGAGCCCCCTAAAGAGAGAGAGAGAGAGAGAAGAGTGAAAGAAACATAGATGAAGGGAGATGTTCTCTGGGGTGAGAGAGAGAGTGAAAAGTGCAGTGAGAGGAAGAAAAGCTGAGGAAAAGAGAAAAAAAAAAGAATAGGGTATTTGCACCCAGAGAGAAGCAGGAGAGAGCAAAGGTTAATAAAGGGAATGATGTTAGATAGAGGGCATGATAGAGGAAAATGGAGGAAGATAGAGAGAGAGAGAGAGAGAGAGAATGGGGAACTGATAGAGTAGCACAAAATGGACTTCAAATGTAAAAGGTTAAGGGTCGGGGTGAGTCAGATTAACATGCGTCTGAGTGTGTGTCTGTATCCGCCTGCGCTGTCCTCTGTGAGTCAGCCTCGGAGACGGACTCTCTGACCTTCTGACCTCAAGCTTGGGCCTAACAAGGGTGGGGGGGGCAGTGCAGACATTTGTCAGAGATAAGAGATTCACACTGCACCTCAACCCACCCCACACACACACACACACACACACACACACACGCTGTATCCACATGGAGTTATTTTCAGGGTGGGTTGACCCTATTTTTAAAGTGAAGTTTGAAGGAGCCGTGGACTAGACAGAGGTGGTCCCACATCAACTGACACACACACACACACACACACACCAACACACACACACAGGGAGGTCTGTGCCACAGTGTAAACAGTGTGGGCAGGCGATGTGTGTGGCGTGGGAGTTACAGGCCTTTCTCTCCGTCCCTCATCTCCTCTTTTCTTTCTTCTCCTCCTCTCCCTCCTTCCTTCGGTCACATCTTAAAGCAGTTTTCTCACCATCTGGTCGTGGTGTAGAAATGCCCTGTACTCTCCCTGTGTGTGTGTGTGTGTGTGTGTGTGTATTTCATACCGTCCAGAGGACAAGATGGATAGTTGTTATTCCATTAGTAACACAAGGATGTACTGTACAAAGACTGTAAAAGACTGCACTGTTTTTATTACGGTTAATGAGTAGACTCTACTCCTTTTCTGTCAAAACAGCAGATGTGAAAAGACATTTGTATAGAACTCAGTAGGAATAGTTAGTACACTGGTAGCAATAAACTATTCATAGACCTAATTAATGGAGGATGGAGGTTCATTTGATATGCAGACCATGTTTAGATAAATGTTAGGCTGCTTTTTACAAAATAGTAGAAGTGATTACAAGTGAAAGGTGTATAAGGATTATATATTTGGTGAGGTGTTTAGAGTTGTCGTAATCCATTAAATATAAAGGGACATCACTCGCTAGTAACTCAGATGTAGTTCCTAGAGATGTAGTTGCCTCTGAGAATGGCTTGGTTGCATTCAGTGAATATAAAGGGGATTGGTGTTTGCTACAACTGCAGGGCGTCGGTGACCCGAAGGACCTTTGGTCACAGTGGCATCGCCGTGCACACCTGGTACGCCTGCCCTGCACTCATCAAGTCCATCTGGGCTATGGCTATTAGCCAGCACCAGTTTTACCTGGACCGCAAACAGAGCAAGGTGAGCACTCTGTGTGTGTGTGTGTGTGTGTGTGTGTGTGTGTGTGTGTGTGTGTTTTATTGCATGATGACAGTGTTTTTATGAGGTGCATCTAAATGTATTGGAGTGTGTGGTAGAAGAGTATGTCTCTCTTCCTCTGTGTGTGTGTGTGTGTAGATGTGTGAGTATTAGTGTTTCTGTGTTCCACTTATAGCCTAAGCAGTCTGTTTTTAG
>NW_027468565.1:34789096-34791596 GCF_046254945.1 Alosa pseudoharengus | reverse complement strand
CTATCAAACTGTATGTTCCTGTTTAACACACGTCTAACACTCAGCCAACACACACACACACACACACACACACACAGAGAGAGAGAGAGCGAAACAGAGTAAAAGAGAGCCATTTTTAAGTTGTTGAGCCAGTTTACTCTGCCTTCTATAGCGAGTGGGTAGATAGGGGAACAGCGGGGAGCCAGGGCCCCCTGAGGTGTCCATTACGCTGCCTGCGGTTTCATGTAGCTCAGGCACAGGCTGGGGCAGCCGGAGAGGGGCCTTACAGTCGGATCACATGACTAAAGCCAGTCTACAGTGGTCATCAGACCACCAACACTGCAGCTCAGCCACTAATGAGTGTAGAGCAGAGAGAGAGAGAGAGTGGGGGAGACAAAGAGAAAGAGAGAGACAGAGAGAGAGAGAGATGGAGAGAGAGAGGGGGGGGAGACGAAGAGAGAGAGAGAGAGAGAGTGGGGGAGACGAAGAGAGAGAAAGAGAGAGACAGAGAGAGAGAGAGGGGGGGGGGAGACTAAGAGAGAGAGAGGAAGCGGAAGGAGTGGATGGAGAAGAGAGAAGGGTAAGGAAGGAGGTAAGGAGAGAGGGAGAGATGAAGGGAGTTATGGGCCCATATGCCCTGCTCATTAAGGAGAAGACAATTACAAGAAACAAACTCAGCAGACCCAGACTAGCATCATCCTGTGTCATCCCCTTTGTCTTCCTCTCCGTCTCTCTCTCCCTCCCTCTCTCCCTCTCTCTCTCTCTCTCTCTCTCTCTCTCTCTCTCTCTCCCTCTCTCTCTCTGCTCCGCTGCTCTGCTAAATTACATCCCCTTCACAGAAGTAGGTTTTTAGAGGTCAGGGGGGCGTCGTCGTAGAAACCGCTGAGCCTCAGCAGAGCAGTATAATGAGGTGTATCATGCCTTAATAACCCAGATGAACAAGAGGCTTTTAACAGCATATGTGTACACACACACACATACACACACACACACACAATGATGCATAAATGCAGTGCACACATAGGCATATGCATGTAGGCCTATGCTTATACTTGCTCAAACAAACTACACATACAAGGACACACTCACACACACACACACACACACACACACACACACACACACACACACACACACACACACACACACACACACACATACACACTCACACTGATGAATGAGCTCTTCTGAGTACAGGCATTTGGTCAGATCAGATAGCGCAGTGTACATCAGAGGTAATAGATCACACAGTTGAGGTATCATTTCATCACTCATCATACATATGTGTGTGTGTGTGTGTGTGTGTGTGTGTGTGTGTGTGTGTGTGTGTGTGTCTGAGGATTTAGGATCACATGATCAGCCATACGGTTCACTGATTGAGAAATGTACTGTGAAAGACATGCACTCAGTGCAGCTGTCATTAGGTTTTGTGATTAGATTGATGTGTGTGTGGGTGTGTGTGTGTGTGTGTGTGTCTGTGTGTCATCACATAGTGCACCTTTGTGTCTGTGTGCCCCCCCCCACCTCCCCCCTCTCTGCCCATTGCATCTGACAGGCAGTGTGTTTGTTCAAAGTGAGTCACGGTGTCCTGTTTAACCTCATCTCACCATGCTCATTCCTGACCAGAGACACACACACACACACTCACACACACACACACACACACACACACACACACACACACACACACACACACACACACGCACACACGCACACACGCACACACACATACACACGCACACACGCACACACACACACACACACACACACACACACACACACACACACACACACACACACACACACACACATGCTGCTGAGCGTGTGACAGGAGGAAAGGGCACATGACATCTTACAACTTTTTGCAGCTGAACTAGAGGGCATAGCCGGTTACACACACTCACACACACACACACACACACACACACACAAACACATATTATCAGTACAACATGGCTATCGGCAGATAACAGCTTCAAAATTTAAATATTATCGAAATCTGCAGATATTCCTGGCAGATAAATTGGCAAAACTATATCGGCGCAAACTTGAAGGGTTTCAGTGGGAGCACACGGATCAGTTCAAATAGGATGAGACCTACTTTTATTTGAAAATGTCTTTTGTCAGACGTCAAAAAGCATATTTCACATGATTTTCTTTTTCATCCTGAGTGAATGTCTACATTTCTTAAAGTATGTTTTTAGGGATAGGGAAGGAACACCACAGAACAATTGATATTTATGTCCCTTGGCGTCAATATTCAATGGCATTTAGCACTAAAACAGTAGCCAGTCATGATCCTACCCAATCAACAACGTAACATAGTGTGATATCCAATAAGTGTTCCAGGAACGCATTGGCAGTGTTAGAGACTTTTTTCTTCTTATAAGTCATTGTAGCATCAAAATGAGTCTTAAGCCTATATTTTAGGGTGAAAGATCTGCATTGTGTTAATAAAAAAATGTGTATATACTGGTATTGGCATCGGCTATTGGAAAATATCGCATATCGAATATAGGCA
>NW_027468565.1:34734096-34776596 GCF_046254945.1 Alosa pseudoharengus | reverse complement strand
CATTTGTTCCTTTTTGTTTGTTTCCTTTGGTTTCCTTATCGGCTACTTGTTTACAACTTTGGGTCAGCAGAGCTGTGAAACAATTCGTGATTGACCTCCTGTGTGTGTGTGTGTGTGTGTGTCCTCACAGATCTCTCAAAGACAGCTGTTTCCTGAACGGCTCCCTGTATTCTGAGCTGGTGGACGTGCAGTGGTATGGACATGAGAAGGCCAAGCCTGGAACCCTCGTTTGACCCCCCTTCTCCTCCGGTCATCCCTCCATCCATCCCTCCATCTCTTGATCTCTCTCGTTCTCCCGCCTTCCATCCATCACTGCCCATCGTGCGCATCCTCTAGGCAGGCCTGAGCCCACACACACACACACCCACACACACACACACACACACACACAAACACACACACACACACACACAGCACCTCTCACGCTCAGTGTGTGTGTGTCTGTTTAGAGGGACACTGCTGGACTAAGAGAGTTCACATCAGACAGAGGAACTGAATCTGTGGAAAAAAGAGTCTGAATCTGAACTGAATCTGAATCTGAACTGAAGTGACTCCCGAACACTTTGAAACCCTCAGTCCCTCGTGCCATCAGACTCGTCTTCACCTTTGACCTTTGAACTTTGAACCCAGAGAGTGGCAGACCAACAGCTCATAGATCGCCCACAGCTGTAGCCAACCCACTGTCCACTGGACAGACGTATGTTGGTGTGTGTGGCTGGTCTGATGCCGTGTTTGCGTGTATGTGTGTGTGTGTGTTTGTGTGTGTGTGTGTGTGTGTGTGAAAAGAGTTGGTATTAGGCAAACACACATATCACATTGGCTCATTTCAACACCATCTGCGTTTGGAAAAGGGAGAAATGGAAACTGGTCTCCCACGCACACATACACACACAAACTAACACACACACACACACATGCTCAATCTAAGAGACTGTATTGTACTCCAAGCCACCCTTTACCCGAACACCCCTACACACAGGCACACACACACACACACACCTCAGTGACTGCATATCCCTGATCTTGACAAAGCGGTCAGGTGTGATGTGTGTCCCTGACCGCCATGCTCTCCACTGAAGGCCCCTGTGTTCCACCGCCCCGACTTGGACACGAGGACTCACTCAGCCTCCATCTGTGGAATTAGAGTTCTGCTCTTTTGTTCATTTTTGTTTGTTTGTTTGTTTCATTCTGTATTGTTTTGTAAAAAGATTTTTAAAAGAAGTTATATAAATCTCTCTCTCTATATATATATATATATATCACTGGAGACAAACTCCTTTCCTCATCCTCCCTCTCCTGCCCTCTTTTATGGATCATACACTCACCCTCTCTTCACCAGCTGTGGATAGTCCTGAAAACAACAACAACAACAACCTTCCCACCCCTGTCTCACCCGCAACCAAAGAGCAGCAGACTCCCCACCTCCAGCTCCACCTCCACCTCCACCCCACACCCAGGCCAACCAGGCACCGTGGACGTTTCCAGAACTCCCTGGGTGTGAACCCTGACCGGCGGCCCAGCCAGACTCGCTGTTGGCCGGACAGACCGCTGGAGCCCTGGGCCACTAGACCAGCCTTTGCTGGCCTCCTGATATCGGGGCGCCCGCTCATACTAAACAGCAGCAACCCCCCCCCCCCCCCCCCCTTCCCATGTTCGCTCTTCTGTCTCCGGCTAGCAGGGTGTGTTCTTATACCCCCCCCCCCCCACACACACACACACACCCAAACACAGTGTGGGAGTGTAGGGGGGGGGGGGGGGGGGTGAAAATGTGTTTGTTTGTTTGTTTGTTGGGTTTGTTTGGAATTTTGTTCAGGGTAGGGCTTCATGGTGTTGAAACATTTTCTGTGACATGTCCTTGTTCGATTAAGAGATCTGTGGACTATTCGTCCGTGCCAGCATGGATATTGAAGGCGTTATCTGTGTGCTAGGGGTGTCGTGTGTGTTCCCCAGCTTGTTAACTAGCGTGTTTGGTAACCATGGTAACGAAAAGCTGCATCCAGCCTCCTCCAAGCACTCTCCTACTTTTTCCTAAATATGACTATGGTGCTTCAAACATGTACTGTACAAAGCCCATAGGGGGGACTACAACTCCCAGCAACCTTTGCTCTCCCTCAGTGTTCAATACAGCGCAAATAACTTAAACAAAGGTTCATGCAGACTGAGTGCTTCATGCCTTACAGTGGAACCCAAAAGAGGGTTCCCAGCACCAAACAGAGGGAAACAGGACAGTGAATGGTTAACTGCCAATATCCAAGGACATTTATGTCTATAATGGGTTACCTCTTGCCACAGTTATTAATATTCAAGTGATATTCATAAGAGCACAGCCAATATTAGCACACAGGATTTCACCTGAAGGACAAAACTGCACATTTTGAAACCACAACAGCATTCCAGCATGTAACAAGGCCAGAGCTTAACAAGAAAACCTCGGTTGAAGGGAAGCAAACCAAGAGAAGCTAAACGGAAATCTGACTGAACGTGCTGTTTTACGTTGCCATTCAACAGCTCCAGCGTAGGTTCTAAGATACGAGGGCTGTACTGATTTCAGTTTTCATTGGGTATCCTTTTGGGTCAGTGCTTTAACCCCAAATGAAAGGACAGTGTAATATATACTGCACAAAGTACAGTGGGTTAAAGAGAATCAGTTGAAATATTCCACCATCAGCTCACCTGTCGGGCTTCAGGACAGCAGTAGCCTCTTTGACCTCCGCCATCCCAGATAACTAACAGTGATTAGCCTGCTGCTGAAGGCACTCGAATGGTTCCATCAACAACTTCTTAAGTGCAAACCCAGAGTGTCTCAGTTTTGCTTACATGGTGCCTCCATGTAAGCCGATAAGCTATGAGGCTCTCTGGACGCGATAGTGCTTTATTTCTCTCAGCGATTCTCCCTGCCTGGCCGACCGCCGTCACCTGCCTCCCCTCTCTCTGGAGCAGAGGGCCTACGTGAAGCCATACTTTAACTACATTTTTATATCGCGTTCTGCATGACCCTTGCCCCCCCACTGAATCTAAACACACTCAACTTAAACGCATACACACAAGTGCAGAGAACATGTCAAGATGCCCGTGCAGAGTAATGAGAAGCACACATTCATATGTGGTTTTGGGTTTTGCCTGTTTTGAACATTTTGAACGTGCTGAGAACATCAATACACTGCTACTCATTCTAGACAGCAGTCAGCAGTCCTTTTCTGTGTACAGAAAAAATCTCCCTTGCATTACACCCTGAGTTTCACTACCAGACACCCCATCACACACACACACACACACACTTACATAAACACACACACTCCCAAGAACTTGTTCTCGTCTCCTTGCTGTGCCATGCCTCCCTGGCCAGGATGTTGGAAGATGGTGGTAGGGGGGAGGTGACTCTTGTTTGGTTTGCATTTGTTTGTTTCATTTTGTCCTTAACTGTTCGTTCAGACTGGACCGCACTGTGGTCCTGCATCTGATTAGTCATTGCCACGCATGCTGATACTAAACACCATGGATTCTTCCCCTGCCCCCTCCTCCAAGAAGAAAAAAAAAGAAAAACATTTTTTAGAACCTCCATGTGCAGTGATCTGAGCCTGGCCCTGACTTTCACATGTCTGCTTGGGGCTTTTTTGGTGACCTTTGACATCTGTGACTCCCGTCTGGACCCCCCCCCCTTGTATACCCACATTCCGCTCACCATTGCAACTTGTACTCAATAGCAACATTAAGACTTTTTTACAGTTCAGTAAAATCTAAAACTAACACATTTATCAACACTTGTGAGGATGGAAGGCAGTGTATGCCGGTGAGGGTCATTTTGGAAGACAAATACACTTGCCATTGTTTTTAATGTTCAGATTTTTTTTTAAATATAAATGATTATTTTTTGTTTTCTTTTTTTTCTTTCTCAGACAGTAACAACCCCCCACCCCACCCCTTCAGGTGCTACAAGAAGACCAGTTACTGCTCGGATCCTTAGGTGTAGACTTTTCCTAATCGTTGTCAATAGTTTTAATACCAGTCGTGCAAACGGAAGGACGTTAGTTTGGACTAAACAGCGTAGCTCAGCCCACTATTCCTCACAGTAGAGCATGTAACATGATTTTACTGGGTTCTGTTCTTAACATAACCAGACAAAATGAATAATAAAAAAACGGTGTTGTAGAAAATGTGGAATTGTCGGGAAGAGAGAGAGAGAGGGAAAAAATACAGAATTCCACAGTTAATTTATTCTTTTTTCTATTAAGAATTTGTATAGTAACTTTACATTTTTCAAAACTGTGTTGTTGGCAACTGATACTGAATTTTCCAGTTGAGAAAAACTTGGTGGTTCTTGAGATTATGAAAATAAATTATTGCTGAATGTTCTCTAAAGTGAAGCGTGGCTGTTCTTCATTGTTTCCCAGTGGCGTCTATCCATTGTCAAGAAAGACCCTGTTTGCCTTTGCCAGGTTCCGTTTCAAGACCATGAAAAATAATGTAACTATTTCTTCTTTTAAGAGAGACCTGAATATTGAATGTTCTTTTTGATATTTTCCCTCATAATCATGATCCTCTATGGTGTCTCTTGAGGAGACAATGGTAATGATTTGCTCGGGGATCCTTCTGATGACCTCCCCAATGATCTCATTAAAACTAAAGTCCCTATAAATATGTATGTATACCAGCAACACATTAACCATCAGCCTCACTTTTTTAAAGCCCCATTCTATCAGTCACAGAACACAAAGCTACCCCTACTTAAAACCAAAAGCTTAGAATGTACACATAATAACCAAAGCTTAGAATGTACACTGCCTTCATTTAACATGTATTCATTTAGCTGGCTTTTAGTCAGACTGACTTACGAGTTGGAAAACTTACAACAATGGACATTTTTTTCCTGTAATTTATTTCAGAAAGTAAATATTTTATATGATTAAATTATAGATTCATTGAAATATTTCAAACCTTTCTACGTTTTAAATATATATTGATCGTTTTAATGTTGACGATTAGGGGTTTACAGTTCATGGGGGAAAAAATCCAGAATCTCAAAATATTAGCCCCTACAATATGGAATTTATGATACAGAAATGTCAACCTGAGATTATCTCTAATCAGCTAATTAAGTCAAAACACCAGTAATGATTTCCTGAGCTTTTCATTTCTCAATCTGCAGGGCAATGGACTTCCATGATATTCTATTTTTTTAAGATGCATCTGTATGTATCAATCAGCCAATTAGCAGAACTCGCCAGCACTCGCAGTACACTCCGCTAGTGTGTGTGTGTGTGTGTGTGTGCGCACGTGTGTGTAGGCTCTGTGTACCACTGTCCAGCCCCATCGTGGAGCACGCATCCCCTGTATGTGCGCCAAAGAGCGGCGGTAAATCTCGGCGAACTGGACCAACGGCTGCTTCACAGGCCTAGTGGGATCCCCCGCTTGCAAAGCCATCTCTGAGGTAATAGGAAGGAGTGATCTGCCGCCGTGTGCCAGGACTGACCTCAGCGCCGCTCGTGGTGATGATGGTGAAACTCTGTCTCGGTCTTTTCTTTGTCTTTTGTCTCCGTTTTTCAGTCCTGTCCAGCTTCTATGACCGCTATGTATTATGACCACTATGCCTACAGTATGCGAAGCATAAGAAACAGATGTGTAGCCTATGTATTGAGATTCACAATTTACAAAAAACTCTCATACACTTAATCAAAACAGAAAAGCAGCTGCATGCTACCAATGTGTAAACATAAAATGTATCTGATACATACACTTCTTAAGCTACTTTTACACTCAATTATTTACTCTCAGGAAACCGGACAGTCGACTTTTTTACGTTTTTTTTCCAGTCACTTAAATGCAGCAGTAGCCTAGTTTACTGTAGTTAGCATGATGGGTCTTCAACCCATCAGTAGGCTATCATATTTTCCTGTTGTCTCAGGGTGTGTGTGTGTGTGTGTGTGTGTTTGTGTATGTTTCACAGCTGTAAATTCTGCTAAGATCAACCACATGTCCCTTTTTATACTCTCACGTCAGCGCTGAAGTCTGGTCCTCACTAACATGGAAGAGGGAGGACCATTCACAGCCAGTGCTCTCTGCTTCTTAAAAATCCGTAAAGAAATGCTGATTCTGATCCTTTTCGTATAAGTATATATACTCTTTTGATCCCGTGAGGGAAGTTTGGTCTCTGCATTTATCCCAATCCGTGAACACACTGCACACAGTGAGCACACAGTGAGGTGAAGCACACACTAATCCCGGCGCAGTGAGCTGCCTGCAACAACAGCGGGGAGCAGTGAGGGGTTAGGTGCCTTGCTCAAGGGCACTTCAGCCATGGCCTACCAGTCGGGGTTCGAACCGGCAATCCTCCGGTTACAAGTCCGAAGCGCTAACCAGTAGGCCACGGCTGCCCAACTTTTCAAATGATACTCCCGCCTGCTGCATATTTTGCTGTATAGACAAGTTTGAATTTGTTGATTGTATGACAGTTACAAAACAGTATTTATCCTTGAATAAGTAGTAGTAGTAATAATAATATAGTAGTAGTAGTAGTAGTAGTACATTCCATTTTATTCCATGAAAATCAGATAAAGAATAAAAAAAAAAACAAGCCAGTCAGCACGGTCAGTCAGTCCATCCTCCCCACATGAATATTAAGTAGTGGAAGGCCTGAGTCAGTGTGAGATGGAGTGAGATGAGCTGTAATCCTCCGGGAAGACTTCACACCTCCTATCTCTCTTCCTCTCTCTGAGGGACCCTTTGGCCTTACGCAATGTCTGCTTGGAAGACCGGGATTGTTGAGATGACCCCCCATCCCCCACCCCTCCCCACTTGGACTTCCTTCTCTAGGAATGTTTGTGTCCCTAGGGAGGACTCTCGGTTTCCTGCTGAGGATGTTTGCACTCCAGACAATGGATAAGGGTTTCCCCCGGCAACGGGAAAAACATGGGGAGAGTAAATAGGCAGCCATCACAGCTGCCATTGTTTGAGATGGAAGCCCCACAAGTCGGGTTTCTTTTCTCCTCTCTGGTCTGTGATTGCTGTGTTTCCATGTGTTTAGAATCTGAACATGCTCAGCTGGCATCGGAACCCTCCAGAGATGGAGCTGGGACTGTATGAAGGCATGTTCTAGGTCTTTTCTTCTCTTGAGAGGTCAAGGTGGTGGTGTTGGAAATGAGCACAGTTCAGGATGTTGTCCTCAGCTGTGTGGAAACTGGAGGGAGAGGAAGAGAGAGCGACAGGGAGAGGGAGGGAAGGAAGATTTGGAATGGAATGCCAAACTAAACTTTAATGACTGTGTTGATTTATTGATTATCCCTCTTGTTCTTTAAGAAGTAGCTGGCTCTGATGGTCACAAGTAAACCTAAAGGTCACTGAATCGCTGGCTACTCTATTCTTTCATTAAATTAAATTTGATACAATGCATGTTTGCAATTATTTACTGTAACAGTTTTAGCCTTGTGAATAGAAACACCTTAATTGAATGTATAATGGTACATTTTATAGTGGTAGTGTCCATAGAACTACAGAAGCCAAGAAACTACAAAATACAACGCCAGAAGAAACCTTGAGCTGAGAACTAAAGCAACTAGCAAGAAAGAGACCTTTTAGAGAGTCCAGCTGTTCATTTTCACAACTAGGCCTTTAGTCTAATAAAAATCCAGTATCTCTCACAAGCAGGGTTCCCATGGCAATGCTCGGGAGGTTGGGCGGAGTCAGGAGCAATGTTCCGGCCTTCGAGAACAGCTGGAAGCCGTTACTGCGTTGCGCCATGAGAAAGTGGTTCCTGCTATTTTTCTTTTCTCTTTCACTGTACTCGCTTTTTTCTTGGTGCCGAAGGCAGATTTGAAATACTTTTGTTTATAACATGGAGCATCCTGGCGCCATGGAAACAGCTGTCATGAGGATGTTTGGTGCGTGCTATGAACCAGATTTTTTCCCCCAAGTTGGTAGCCCACGAGATTTGAGCTGGGGGTGAGATGGGGGGGGGGGGGGGGGGGGGGGGGGCTGGGAGAGAAAGAAAAAAAGAGAGAGAGTGTGTGTTAAGGAGCAATTGTGAGCCTTTTCGGTTCATGAACTCTGTCTGGCTCTGGCCATTTGAAGTCCCATCCGTTCATGCCCCTCTGTCTGGCCAGGGGATACTGTTGCATACAGGCTGCTTGTGGAGGAGGGGGAAAGTAGCCAAGATGGAAGTTTCGAATTTGGATGATCTAGAGTAGAACAGAGAGAAAGTGAGAGTAGAAGGCATGGGGGCAGACGGAAGGGGAGAGGAGGAGGGGAGGGCAAGAGGGAAGGGGAGAGGAGGAGGGGAGGGCAAGAGGAGAAGCAAGGACATAAAGCAGAGAGGAGAGAGAGACGTGATGGTAAGAGTGAAGGACAACAGTGTGGGGGGGGGGGCAACAAGCAGAGGGAGAGTTGATTCACTGTGGTCCACGTAGCATGGGATGACCAACGTCAGCCTGGAAGGATATTTAAACCCTGACTATTTTCCTGTTTAGTTAGAGCAGCTGGAGGATCTCTATGTAAAGTCATGCTGTCACCCCCTTGATGCGTATCACTGTAAACAAAACTCTGCTCCTGATTTTTTCCTCCCATTGGCTGACTGGGTCTTCATTCATCTGTGGTATCAAAAGAAAGGAAGGTGAGACGAGAGGAAGAGCAAAGGACGATGGCGGGGTGCGAGGAGGGAGGAGATAAGAGCGAGAAACAGAAGGCACAGGAAGGAGAAGGGGAGTTTATCAAATGTGACAATCGCTTATCTGCAGAGCCAAGACCACAGCAGGATTCCAACAGGCGTCTATCAGAGAGAGGACAGAGGAATGTGCAAACGCTGAACGACAGGAGAAGGGGTGGGAGGGGAGATTTGGAGCTTGAATGAAAGTTTGATAGAATCCAGTGCAGGAAGTTTAGATGTAGTTGGGGGGGGGGGGGGGTCAGATAGAAACTGATGTGAGGGCTTGATTAGCAGAGAAATGTAGCCTGAACAGAACATAAGAGAGAGAGAGGGGGGGTGAGACAGAGAGAGAAAAAGAGAGGGAGAGAGAGAAAAAGAGAGGGGGGGGTCAGATAGAAACTGATGTGAGGGCTTGGATTAGCAGAGAAATGTAGCCTGAAAAGAAGAACATAAGAGAGAGAGAGAAAAAGAGAGGGAGAGAGGCTGCCTTTGCTCTGAGTCAGCCTCACTGCTGACAGCGTCACAGGAACACAGTCGCGTCACTCCATCCTCTGCTAGCTCTCGGTGTCCCGCTCTGGGAAGTACAGATAAGGAGGGATGGAGAGAGCTAAATCTGGAGACACTTTCCTCAGACTAAACCCAGTGAGTCAGGACCCAATGCTCTTGCCAAGTGTGCATCATGAAGTGTGTGCATGAGCGTGTGTGTGTGTTTCCTGTGGACTTCTCTCCAGTGTGACACCATCGTTGGTGACCAAGGGGAGGAATGAAGTAATCAGTAATCCATCTCCTCATACACACGCACACACACATAAATGTCAACAGGACAGCTTGGTTGAGAATGTTTAATTAAAACATGAAATTACAGGTGAACAACATGGTGGTGAAAGACAGTTTGGGCCCTAAAATAGACACCCCTCGAAAACAGGCAATTCCCACCCTCCACTCCACACTGGTTTGGAGAGATCTGCATAATAAAACTTAGGCACCTCACCCCTTATAAGCCCAAAACACAATTCTCTCTCACACACAAGCACAAGCACACACACACACACACACACACACACACACCCAAGCACACACACACACACACTGTATGCACATTACGAAGCAGTGTTGGGACATTTGTGTAAAATGACTTAAAGAATGACATGTCCTCATCTATTTACACATGGACACATGTGTAAGTGTTTGTTGTGTCTTGTGTACACAGACACACACACACACACACACAAAAAGGACATCATCTCCGTAGAGACTCAGAGGGCCTTGTACTCCACACACTTAGAGGGGTCTGTGGAGAAATGCTTCTGGCAGATGGTCATCAACCTCTTCATTCCCTACAGGTTACAGACAAAAGGGTGTAGGTTATGGACAAAACCAATTCAGACCACAGCTACAAGACACCACACACACACAGACACACTAGAATGAAGGATAAAACAAAAACCTATGACAACTAGTCTACAGTTGGGGGCACAGGACACATATCATGATTCAAGAGTAAAAAAAGGCTAGGCTCAAGAGTGCAAAACAAACAGGAGAGGCTTACATGCAATAGCATAGGTCATGGAATTACTGGGGTAGTTCTCACTGTCTGTCCACACACACACACACACACACACACACACACACAGACTTAAAGGGTAACACAGAAGGCACAAAGACTAAATGAGTCCTCTGAAGTGTGTAAACATTAGGGGTGTAACGGTTCATGTATTCGTATTGAACCGAAACGGTACGGGCGTCACGGTTCGGTGCATGCATTTACACGGAGAATACACGGTATAAAAATACATAAAACTCGTGTGTGGATTAATTAATGTCATGCGCAATTACTGTTAAGTAGCGAGAGTTACGGGAGTTCTTTAGCGACACCTAACGCTAATCTGTAGCCTCGCCTTAGCTCTGAAGCTCTGATTGGCGCCTATGTTTTTTTTGTCAGGTCGTCGGTCGAGTCCGTCAGTCATTAGCAGCACTAAGGTTAGACCCACAAGAGTTAGAGGATCCGCTGGTCTCTTTAAGATCGCAAGTTTGAGAACTTCAGTTACAGTAACGTTAGTACAGGCGAAAAAGTGGTGGATAAGATGAAACTGTGTGTCGGCGTTGTTCAGCAGTTGTTGGGTATGTGAGTGGAAAAAATGCTACACATATTCGAAGCCATCACCCAGATGATGTAGGCTACCAATCACTGAAACGAGGGGAAAAAACTTCCCCTGCGCTTCAGCAGCCTTTGGATACAAATGGGGCCAAAACCTATGGCTTACATTAAATGATTTCGTAATGACAGAAAGCTATGTAAATCGCGTGGTAATTACCTTTATGTTGGGGTAACTTGTAACTTCTCACATGAGGTTCTGGTAGTGTTAAGTGCATAGACAGTAAAATAAAGTGACAACGCTAACCAGGCTAATAAACAAACCATGCTACGGTGAGTTAACGTCAAAGGGCAAAGTCACGTGACTTCTAGTTGTAGTCTGTTTATGAAATGAAAGGAGCCATTTCGTTTTTTAAAAAAAGGCAAAATAGTGTGATATTTTCACAGTTAGTAGGCTAGATTATTACTTTACACACAATAAAAAAAATATTGAGGCAAATTGTAGACCCTTCCATATACAACTAAACACAGATGTTGAAGGTCTTGCTTAAGTGGATTTTTAAAAATCATTTTTCTATGTAATTTGCACTTTCAGAAATAAGAGATGCTGTAGGCCTATTTTCAGTTTTATAGCTGATTGTCTTATTTTGTTTACAAGTTACAGATGGAGTCTGGGTACTTTTTGTACTGTTTAGCCTACATCTTACACACTTCAGGCTGTTGCAGATGGCTCAGGGAAGAGACTGTATGACACTAGGTGGTACAGCCTGAGACATGTAAAAAAAAAAATGCTTTCTGCATTTTTGTTTTGCTTTTCCCTCCATTGTACCGAACTCGTACCGAACCGTGATGTCCGAACCGAGGTATGAACCGAACCGTGACTTCTGTGTACCGTTACACCCCTAGTAAACATGTTTCAGTACACATTTGAAACAACACACAAACACACACACACACACACGGGTGCTGACCTGGATGTACTTCCGCTGGGTCTCGTCGTTCAGCACGTGCGCCACGTGTTTGGAGAAGATCTTCTCTCGTCCCGTACGGGCGTGGATGCCCACCATGGTCACTCCGATGGGCCAGGGCGCGTTGCCAATGGCCATCTGTAGGTAGGCGTCATTGGCCTGTGGACACAACACTCTGATATTAAATACACCGATGACCAGGTACAACAGGGCACCACTCCCATCCACACTGCAGTGGTAGACCTACAATTACGATTACTGTACTTACTAAACAAGCTGAAATGAGATGGAACCGTTGTTAGAACAGTCACACTTACTGCTGCACTAACATGTTCTCGTCGTATGGTACCTTGATTGTTTCCCTTTTTTGTAAGTCGCTTTGGATAAATGCATCAGCTAAATGACTAAATGTATGTATGTACATGAATGTATGTGTGTGTAACGGAGGCGAACTGAGCTAGCTAGTTGCCCGTGTAAATCCTCACAGCCCTAACCTTAAGAACGCTTCTAACCGCTGAGTTGGAAGCCTGGGCTTTTAGCTCGGTGGTTAGAGCGTTCGACTCCCATGCTGGTGTGTGTCGAGGTGGCGGGTTCGAGGGCCGGTGTGTGTCGAGGTGGCGGGTTCGAGGGCCGTGAGCGGCGGACGAATTACGACCTCTGTTACATGTGTATTGTATGTACGAACAAGGATGCAGGCAATACAAATCCCATAAGTCTACTGGGGGAAAAACTTTTCATTGGCTTACATCGCCTGATTAAGGAAGACGTACAAGAATATGTGTTCAAATCGGTCTTGAGTTTAATAGTTGACGGGGTGAATGGGTGACAGCCATACCTTCACATACTCTCTCTGCAGCATGAATTTGATAATGTCTGTGATGGACTCCTTGATGTCTGCGGGCAGAGTCTGAAAAACAGGTTCAGAAAGGCTTAAACATAAAAGTATTCCCACCACAAGAAACACCTTCCTTAGTCATTCAGTGTGGGAAAATTAAGTGCAAGCAATCTGTACAGGTAAAAAAACAATGAGTTTCTTTTGTAATATGCTCTTTCATAAACAGATCTGATAGCCATACCTTCTTGCGCAGCTTCCTGAAGAGGGGCTTGAGGTAAGATTCTGTCTGCGACTGTGTAGCACTGGCCAGCTTGCCCTGGACACTTCTCTTAACATGATCCTCTCTTGAATTCAGGTCCTTAGCCCACACACCTAACAAAAACTACATCACACACACACACACACACACACATATTAACACCAATGTGGGAGAGCATTGTTCACCTCATTAATTTGTGCCTTTGTAGTAGTCCTTTATGATCTAGCGAGGGCGGTGGTTGTGTAATGTTTAAGGAGCTGGGCTAAGCGTGCAGTAGCCTGAACGTTGTGGGTTCAATTCCCGGCTTCCACCGTTGTGCCCTTGAGCAAGGCGCTTAACCCCAAGTTACTCCGGGGACAAAGTAATCCCTTGTAATATAGTTGACATATGTAAGTCACTTTGGACAACAGTGTCTGCTAAATTAATAAATGTAAATGTAGTTAAGAAACTCTTCTCTCACCCTTAAGACTTTGTGAATGACATCCTGGTCGCCATTGTCATCTCCAGTACCCAAGGACTCTCCCAGAGCCTGCAAAATAACAAAACAAACAAACATACATCATTATTTCATGAACATCGACAACTTAAATGTTTCTGGCTTGTCATCAAGCTTTTGTTACATTCCTGAGCCCGCTAGGAGCGAGCATGTGTGGTGAAGCTTTGAATGCTAAACGCTTGTGACCAACGGCTGGATTTTCAGTAGCTGTTGAGAGGTATGATAGCACCACCTGGTGGACAAAATAGCACTATAATAATAGAACTTTGCAGCGATACATTCCATAACCAGTCTATTATTGAAACTCTATACCACTTATCAATACCACTAAATGTGCTTTAATACAGCACAAAATGTACACAAAAAAGTACCATAACATTGTTTTACATGTCAGGTAGGCTAGTGTCTCTGTGTGTGTGTGTGTGTGTGTGTGTGTGTACCTGCAGTTCCTCTATGGTGGTGTTTTCCTCGTGCACTTTCAGGTCGTGCTGTGTGTCGACCTCACCAGCCTCCTGTCCTCCCACAACCTCATTGAGGTACTGCTGGTCAATCTTATCCATGGCAGCCTTCAGGTCATTCCTCAAGCCCTGCGCACACGCACACACAGGTATTACAGCACTGGCCAGTCAAGGCAAGCTAGCAGTAGGAGCAAAGCCACACGTGTGCATGTGGAAGCAGGGTGAGGAAACATGTCTGCCATTTATCTAGCATGTGTACATACACAATGTGGATTTTTAAACTATTAAAAACACGAAATCATATGGGGTGATTCAAGAAGTTTAAAAATACTGCTTAGTGTTGTCCTTAATGCATTGTTGGGAGCACCCAGTCTAGCGTAGATTAAGATGTCAAGTGCATTATCACAAAGACAATAAAATGCATTTGCGTTCAACCACAAAAGGAGTTTTCCAACTGTGACATGACAGTTGATGTAATGTGATGATGGTTAGTGGAATGGTATGATGTGATGATGGTTAGTGGAATGGTATGATATGATAATGGTTAGTGGAATGATGTGATGTGATGTGATATAATGTGATAATGGTTAGTGGAATGGTGTGATGTGATGATGTGATAATGGTTAGTGGAATGGTGTAATGTGATGATGTGATAATGGTTAGTGGAATGGTGTAATGCGATGGGGAGATAAAAGGATGGTTAGTAGACTGGATGGGCTCTTGCCTTGTTGACTTCTGGTGCGAGGATCTCAATTTTCCTCAGCCTCTGGAAGGCTTCATAGTCAGACTCGCCGAACAGCCGGATAGGCTCTCCACGCTCCCGAAGCCGGCGGATCACCTGGACACATCATACATAATCATGATCTCCATGATATACATATACAACATATCTACTACTAACTACTCCCAATAAGACCTGCATTAGAAACCACACAATTCATGGACTGTCATTTGCAAAGCATCCCTGATATGGTACCCTTACAGCATCCCTGATATGGTACCCTTACAGCATCAACCCAGGACCTCTAAACATCAGTTCCCCTTCCACTTAATTAATCAATTCTCTTACAGAGTCACGGTTTATATGTTTACGTTTTTGTTAATATGAACACTCATTATTTTCATTGTTGATATTGTTATACTTATTATTATACTTATTATTATTATTATACTTATTAATGTTGTTGTTATAACCATTACCAATGGGCAACATGAAACACAGGGCTTAAAGTAAGAAATAATTGCATGCCTGAAGATACCAGAAATGTTTGAAGCTGGTATATACATTAGTCAGTCAAATCGTAAACACCCTGGCCCAGGCCTGAAATCAGGCATAGTGCCTGAAATCTTTAAGCCCTGGAAACAGCATGCACGTTGAAGATCAGTGTACCTCTTGTCGAGAGAGGGACATTGGAAGCTTCTCCTCTGTTAGCTCCAGCTCGAGCACGGGATTGGATGAACTGGATGGCTTCGGCTCTTCCTCTTTCTGCTCCGGCTGCAATGTGTGCGATGTTCAGAGAGACCAGAATGGACAGAAGTGAATGATTAAAGCACAAATGAGAAATGAAAACTCAAAGTCATCAGAGCTCACAAGCACAACTCAGGATGCATGGCAAATCATTCAGTGCATCTCAGTCAACTTGTTTTATGGAAACCATTAGGGGGGGGGGGGGGGGGGGGTTCCCCTGACAACAACACACTGACACAAAAAGCTCCAACAACTTCTCCCTGCTGCTCCATTGTGAGATGACAGCTGTACCACATGCAATGCAAATTATGCCACAAGCCGCCTACCTTACGATGCCTGACGTTGGCAAGTATAACATATAAAATAACAAAATGCAGCATTGGAATTGGTCAAGATTCCTGGAAGAAAAGCCTTCCCCTCACCACACGAAGATGTATGAAGGCCCATCTCATAGCTCTCTCATGTCTATGACACCTGAACGAGTAGTCGAAGTAAAATGGCAAATGGCCAATCCATGTACTCTGTATAGAGATGACTGAAACAGCAATGAGATGGGATTGGGAGAAGCAGCTCTCCCAGTCTGAGATGCACTACTGACTCATGCTGTCTCTCAAAAACAAACATGCTCTAATATGTGCCTCTGGTAAATCTTACTTGGAGCATCTTGAATGAAGAAATAAAGAGAAAACAACAACCACAACAAATATTTGCACAAAATCAGAGGTCGAAGTGCAACACACAACACGATTCCTTACTATTACTCTTGATGGTGGAGAGAGACGGCCTCAGAAAGACCCAGACTATAACTGGAATATCAATTTAGTTTCCCATACCAAGACATTCAACTCAAACCAAATAAATCCCAGTCTTGCACAAACAAATGCACTTGCAAAAACATTGAAATGCAATTCCAATCATCACTGAAAAAAAATAAAAATAAATAAAACCTGAAGGATTGCTCCATATTGCTGCCGAGTCCAACGACTTTGTGCAACATTGAGCGGCCAAGCTAACCACACCTGTCCAAGATAGACCACTCATTCTTTTTACCATGCAAGGACCAGACAGCTAGAGCTTAAGGCCTGACACATGCTCCAAGACCTGAACAGAGAGCAGTCGGGACAGAAGCTCTGTCTGAGTCCTACCTGTCCCGCGGGCTTTTCAATAGCAACCTACACATGCACACAGGACAGAGGGACAGTTAGTCAAAGGGTGAAGGTCAAGTGGGTCACATAAACTGGGTTAGGGGCACCTTAGTCTTGCCCCCTCATTCCAAGTGTATGTGGGGGTTTGAATAACGGGTAAATACATTAAATGGGGCGAGAAGGCTACGTTTACACTGCATGTTTTGGTCATTTCCTATTTGATTAGACAAACCGTAAAAAGTTTCAAAGCAAAACAGATTTGAATCAGTCCATCAGT
This sequence comes from Alosa pseudoharengus, assembly GCF_046254945.1. Lineage (NCBI taxonomy): Eukaryota > Metazoa > Chordata > Actinopteri > Clupeiformes > Clupeidae > Alosa > Alosa pseudoharengus. The sequence goes on along the minus strand of NW_027468565.1, from coordinate 34,759,960 downwards.
TATGTTTGCAACTTCTGTCGAAGAGAATGCAAATGGGGTCGCACTGACTGCCCTTCATCACTGTAAATGTAGCCTGAGATTCACATTTTAACACAGTTCATAAAAACACTGCAATACAACAAACACAGCACCAACTTTATAGTTAGCATAACTCACTTCATAACTTGTTGGACTTTTTTGTTGTGACTAGAGACTACTTAGAAATGTGAATATGAAGTCAGATGATGTGGAAAAACAGATATTTTGTAACTGTATGGTGTATCTAGCTAAATTTACCCAACAAGGAACTGATCGTTGTAATGGATGCTGTGAGTTACCTTGTAGCCACATCTTTTGTAATACTCTTCCTCTTCCTTCCGTGCAAGATCAGCTCGCTTGAAGTACTTTTTGTTATCCTTTAAAAAACACACACACAAACAGATCGGGGACACATGATGACATCACACTGCAAACAACAATAGACAGGCTACGCAAACAACTAATTACCCATCACATGTGTTTTTTTTTTCTTCTTTCAATCTAGCTAGCATATTTGCAATAGTGGCAGAAGCTCGTAAACACACACACACACACACACACACACACACACACACACACACAAAGACGGCTGAGGCAATAAGCCTAACACATCATTTACAACACCAAAACACAAACGAATTCAGATTCAGATTACACACCACACGTTAATGTTACGTGGCTAGCATGTTACATAAATAACCAACCCTCTATAATGGTGTTGTCGAGGAACTGTGATGTGACAAATTCAGAAATGAATCTGCAATCGTATATGGGTAGCTATACAAATATCATAAACGGATTTTAAATGCTTAGCTGCTAGAGTTGCTAGCTGCTGCAGCAGCATCGTAGGCTGGCTAGCTGGTTAGCATAGCTAGCTTCCCAGACTTTCTCCCACCACTACAGCGAGGTTAGTACATGTTACTCACATCTAGAAGGTGTTTCTCTTCCATCACCTTCCTCTTCCTTGCGATTTCGGCTTTAAGAATATCCATATTCAATATTGAAAACTTGAAGAGTGTTGATTCACAATAACCAGTTGCAGTTAGCTACCAGCTTTGGGGTCTTCTTCAAGTTACGTAAAACAACTAACAACACGAATCATTTAACTACATTATAACATTACTGCCACCTAGCGGATTGGCATAATACTGTTGGCCTGCCTGCAGGGTTGGCGTAACACATATGCTTCACACAGACATGGGTGGGCACACAGACAAGGCGAATGTCAGAATATGGATTCCTTTAAAGTCGCAACATTTCCGTGAAACTTTTAAAAATTATAGATGACAAACTCTCATAAAATGGGAAACTTGGCAGGATTAGCTATATTTCCCCCTCTGCTGGAGAACTTGCGCATTATGCTATTTCAAACTCTGGAAAAAAAGTATGACAGAGACTTTCTAATGAGGAGACACAGCACTCAAAAAATCCTCCATAGAAATGCATGGGGTTAGTTTGTAACGCCGATATGGCAGTTGTCTACGCATATCATACCCCTTCTGCGCCAAAACGTCAACATGAATATGAGCCAATCATGTTTTGTGATCTCGCCGCATTTCTGCCGAAAATGCCCAATAAGTGCCCCAAAAGCGTTGTAATATGGCCGCTGAGTGGAGGGACTTGCCTAAAAGGACTTTGGTAATGATAAGCACATGGATTTGTTTACAAGCTAGCGAAACAGTTAGCATAAGTTTGGCAGAACAATGAGGATGTTACAAGGTAAGAAATACGATTTAAAACGAGTTGGTTTCTCACTTCTCTTAACAGGAAGTAGTCCCAATGTTGCAAGGTTTTCCGCCTGGGGACGCTAGGGAAGCGGGGAAAGTCACCATTTTCACCGGAACAGGTCAATTAACCATCCAAATTATTTCTAAACGGGTTTATTAAGTTGAATTAGTTGCCAAGTTTTCCTTTAAAGTCTCATTTTTTGTTTGATAAATGAAAGATAACAGAAATTAAAAGACGTTGAGCTGCATACATTTTTATGCACACACACATGGTGTGTAGCTTATGTGTGTCTGCATGTGTGTGATTGTCTGTGTCTCTGTGTGTGTGTGTGTACTGCCTTGCATAAACATCTGCCATCTAATACAAAATACTGATGTGAAAAATTTATTTAATGCAAATGCAAGTTATGGTTATGATTTGGCAGACGCTTTTGTCCAAAGCAACATACAAATACAAAACAATATAATATTTAAATTTAACAGGGAACAGATTAAAATGTTGGTCAGACTAAGGAGAATAGCAATAATAAACAACAATGTCAATTCAATCAATAGCCTAATGAAATAAACAATGAAAATGAGGGGGAAAAGCAATAATAAACAATAATAACAGCCTAATGGAAATAAAACAATATTATACAAACCATAGACACGATTAAAGAGGAGTAATTAGTCATTTGAAAATACAAAAATGCCCACACAATAATCATAGTATACAACTTTTAAAAGAAACTACAAGGCATATTATTGAAAACGTATCCCCAAGAGACAAGAAATACTATTTGATTGGCTGGCAGAGGGCTATTAATTTAATTCTGTACACCTATGAAGTAGATATGGTAAACTCAACTGTATCACAGCAACTACCCACTATCATTTCCGTAACCAATGAATGAATGTATGACAAATTTAACAGGCCGGCCTCTTTTCAAACTGAACTGCATTTCCCTTTTTGTGCTATAAATGCATGCCTATGAGGACACAGAATAACATCCTGTAAGGTGCCCCATACAGAATTAAAGAACTTGGTGGAGACAACTCTTTTCGCATCGGGAAGATCTTTGTGTCCGTCTCCTCTATTATTTCAGCATACCTCAGCAGATGTTATCCCTTGCATAAATCCTCATGTGAAATCCATTAGGCCTATTTGATTTTGTCCTATAGTGTGAATGAACACACTAATGTTCTCCCTCAGTATCTTATCTGTATCGTTTTCAAATTTGAGTCTTGTAGCACTTGACACACCTGACAATTCAAGCTCCTGAAGTTAGTTAGCCTAATTTTTTTTTAACTTTCAATGTTCTAAGGGGATGATGAAACAGAAAAGACAGATATAATGCTTTTAAGTTGTCTACAGGGTGATATTAAATTGGCGGCACAAACAAAAAAAATGGGTTTAACCCATGTTGACCATTTTGGCTCCCTGCAGTTGACTTTTCTTTTCATTTTTTCCAACTTCAGATATGTCCAGAGGGGATCATAAAAGAGAAAAGTTAGAACACTTAAGTTGGTCACAATTTGGCATACTACTGCAAGAAAAAGGAAAAATGGGTTTACATTTTATGCTGTCCTTTCAAAAGGGTAATGAAATTAGTATTTTTATGGACAAATCGCTACTTAAGTCAACTTTAGAGCTGAATATAGGGAATTGCCCAGAGGATATTATCGGGCACCCACTCTATTCTTATGGAGTAACCCTTGGCCAACAAGAAACAGCAAAATGGCTCCCGGACTATGATAAGCATATAGCTATATGTCATGGTTATAGGTAGTATATTTAACTGAGTGATTCATTTTGGCAAAAAATGACAGATTTTTCTTAAATATTTAAGTATTTGAAATACTCTATACAATCCCTCAAAGTATTTTGTTACAAACTACATTAGATTTGTTCCAATCCTGCAAAATACAAATGACAAAATACACTAATTAAATACCACCCCCTCGTGCATCCGGGTTCCTGGAAGTGGCTGAAATATCTTGCTCATCTTTGCTACGACCAGAGCCCGATCACTCCCTACTCCATTGTACCTGCAATCTGTTGCAGTTCCGCTAGGGGCGATCACAAATAAGTGCAAAAACAATGGGGGTCTATGGAGCTAGACGGCTAAATTTGTCCCTTTCACCTGGTTGTCGTTGAAAAATCGAAGATTTGATTGTGGTTTCTGCAAGCTCACTATGGATTATAGGTAAAAAGTTGAATGAACGAGTACTTACGTCCTTTCGATTTCTTACAGGTTGGGTCGTTGTTGCCGACAACACACTAGCTTTCTGCTAATGAATGACGTCATTGATGCATTTGAAAGGCTTTTTAGAACAAATAAGTGACTCAAAAAATATAATACTCAGCGGTGTGTATTTTCTCTGCCCCCTGTTTTGCGTGCAACATTCAAATTTCTGGGCAAAACATTACACCCAGAGAAAAGTGGATTTGAGGGGTACAGCTCCATAGACCTCCATTAATCCTGCACTTATTCGTGAGCGCCCTCATGTGGAAAGAGAAAAGGAACTGCAACCAGTTCAGAAACCGGAAGTTTCCCGAGAGTGGCGGTTCTCCCCTTGTTAGACGTTCTCTGCTACGACCAGAGCTCCGCCTTAACAATCTTTGGCCCGTCTACGTTGTGCGTGGAAAGTGATGCATCATGGGACAGTTTTAGAATTTGTTGTATGTTTTATGTTTTTTTTCCGAGTACGAAATTATTTCTGTGTGATATAGCCTACATATATAAACACTTGTTTAAACGTTGTTTTTTTAAATGTTGAATTGTAAACATAGCCGGAAGCCCGCCACCTATGTGAAATATATGGCATTTGGTCTAGTACCCTCGTAAACCGTGTACAACTCATACTTACCTGGCAGGGGAGATACCATGATCATGAAGGTGGTTCACCTCTGGCGAGGCTCTGCCATTGCACTTCGGCGGTAGCTGACCCGAACGAATTCCCCAAATGTGGGAATCTCGACTGCATAATTTGTGGTAGTGGGGGACTGCGTTCGCGCTCTCCCCTGTTATAGTGTGAAATGATAATGAAAGTAGATTAGGATAAAATAGTTGTTATCACACTGGAAACTTTACTAGGTTAGTTCAGAATTACTCATTGCATTTTGCGAATGTACTTGAGAACTTCGTATTACATCCTCGCGTCCCCGACGTTGACATGTTGTGAATTCGATGGGTTTTCCTATCTAGAAGCACCGCTTTTATGGCTTCATGTAGGCTACCAGAGAATGTCTAAGGCTACCTTAATATAATAACCTGCTGCCGCACATTTTTGTAAGCTTCAGAATTCAGATAGCATGCTCTGCTGTCCTTCTCTTCCTCTCAAAAAATGTAGATGTCGGTATTTTCATGCATTTTTTTCTAATTGACTGTTAGACCAAATTGTCAAACCAAATTCTAATTAAATAGGCTATATGATCTCCTCTCCCGTTTGCGTCCGTGGCTCATTTTAGGCTATTTATTATCCGTTATTTGGTAGCTAGCTGCCTCAACTTCCTGTAATTGGTCCGAAAGTTCGAACCAGCCAAAAAGTGTTTTCATACTGCAAACGAACCGAACCATGGTTCAGTTTGATCCGGACCGAGACCACCTCTTTAGGTCTGACCAAATTCAAACTAAGCAACATCTTTTGCAGGTAATCCACTAGGTGGTAGCCTACAGGTTGCTCTAATTGTTTTGAGAAATGCACAAACTGTTGTGCAAACGATAATGCACAAAAGCAATTGATAACTGTAATCAAAAGAATGTAGCATGTAGCGATGCAACATGTCCACCTCAAACTCCTGTCTACAGATTCCTGAAAATCTGTCACTCGCGGGCGAGTCCAGAATGAATGGAGGTCTATGGAGCTGTACGCCTCAAAATCCACTTTTCTCGGGATATCATTTTTTTCCCCAAGTAATTTGAATATTGTATTCGAAAGGGGAGGCAAAGACAATATACTTGGTGGAGTATTATATTTTTTAAAGTCACTTAATTGTTCTAAAAAGCCTTTCAAACGTGTGAATGGCGTCATTCATTAGCATGATCATAGCATCAATGCTATGTATGGGATTAATAGAGAGTGGGGACTGAGGCTCTGGCTATAGTGAACTGCAGCGGGGGTCACAGGAGGCTACCTCTACTGACCTCATCTTGGGCCCAAGACAGCAGGTAAGATCAGACATCATTTCAGTCATTTAGACAGTTTACATTCAAAATGATGGGCAACACAGACCAATAGTTTATCATATGGTGTTTTTTTAGGCTGTATTTGACTTGACAGATTCCATTCCTTATGTAGTTACAATCACTTGCTCTTATTCATCTGTCAAATTACAGTAAAACACATTTACACAACACATACATTTGGCATTTTACATCTGGCAACCGATTTAAAAACACATTTCAGAAAATGAGCGGTAGGCTACTTTATTCCGGCCACAGGCTCCGTGTTCAGGTTGATCACGTCTTTCTGTCTTAACTTCCTTTTACCTGCAGCATGTGGGGGAGAAAGGACACGCTACAAAACTTTTTGTCATGCACCTTCTTGTTCTATTCAGCAGTAACAACAGGTGTGTAATCTAAGCTCAGTGGTGAGCAATCTAAAAAATATTGTTCAAATCAATAGCCATAAAAATATATTAAATCTCTCCTTTTTCATCACTTTTTTGAAATATAAATATATATTTTAACTGAAATGAGGACCATGCATCATCTATGTGGAAATGGAGTGCCTTACATATACATCAGTAACTATTACAAAGGCAACAGAAATGTCTATGTTTGGCTACATATGTAAAAAGGTTATAAAAATGGCTTGCTTGCAACGGAATTGAGATTTCAAAGTATTGACCGGGTGTTTGGCATTTCTACAACACACTAACAAATCAGAAAATGTCCACAAAGAGAACGGGCTGCGGTGTCTTAAAAGGCACAACTCTGAAGTCAGCAACAAGAGAAGAAGATCTCCATTCGATCTCGAAGAGTCTTCAGACAAAGAGAAACTCAACCAAAACACAGAACCACAATGATAAAAAGGCCTGGATGCCACTGGCCGCAGCTCTGCACATTCTTATGTCTGTTTTTCCTTGTTTTTTTTTTTGTTGCTCTACGTGATGGGCTCTGCGTGCAAATACAAACACACACACACACACACACACACGCCTTGTGTCACTCTGGCAAGGCTGCAGCGGCCATCTCCACCTTTCCATGCATGTCCTGGTCAATCCTGCACGGAAGAAAACCCTCATTAACCATCACACAGAGAACACAGAAAAACCCAAAGTAAACCCAGTTCCCATCTTTAGCCAACCCAATTTTTAAGGGACAATGCCCAACCCAAATGATAAGAAATTATGGTTATGCACAAAAGCATCATGGTACGGTATGTCCAAAATATGTATTTTTGATACCAAGGTCAAGATGACGACTGACTGATTTTCCAGAGTAACCTATAGATCTTGAGTGGCATTTTTGGAATTCCACCACATCAATGGCAAGGATTTTTTCGTCATTACAACAGACCAGACAGATGATCAGATTGAAGAAAGAAAGTATTAGCACGGTACACAGATTAAAAACAAAACTGGATTTCAGATGAAGATCAAGAAGGAAAGTTCAAGAGAGTTCTCATAAATTCACTAAAACCAAAGGGAAGCACATTTTGCTTTAGTAAGCTTATGAGAAAAAAATAAGCAGTTGTCGAGGTAGTAGAATTTAGGTATTGCTGTGAGGTCTGGTCTATGAATACATACACAGTAGCATGATCAAGTTAGAAAGAAAGCCCAAATATGGTTCAACACAACAAAGATGCAAAGTAATGAGAGAATGTAAATATGATTATGTGCGTATGTGTGCAAGCTGTTGAGAAAATTCCATATGAATAGTCAACATGAACTGAATATGTTTCTTCATGACTAAACAGTATGGTAGCCCACTTCATTAGTGTGCTGGCAATCAGATCATAGTTTGCCAGGAATTTTCATTCATACCCTCTTTAAAACATCAGCCTATGAATTTCAATCTGCTTTCAAGATGCAGCATAGAACTGGACTATTTTCCAAAGACAGTTTAACCATATACAAACACAAACACACCATATACACATACTATACTTATACACCAAATCTATACAAAACAAATACATGAATATCACAACATTAACTGTGTGAGACAACAACAAACAAACAAAACCTTTGACCAGTCACCCTGTGTACTAGCTAAAGTGCTGCATTGGTTCTTGATCCACATTTCAGGAGTTTAGAAGAGGTGTGTGAGAGAGAGGGTTGCAAGGTGCATGATTGGGTAAGTGTGTGCCGTGCCGTGCTGTGCCGTGCTGAGCAGGGGCGTGTTTCCCAAAACCATAGTTGCTAACTAAGTTAGCAACTTTGTTGGTTGCAATGCAATTTCCCATTGCCAACCAACTAACTTGCTAACAGGTTAGCAACTATGGTTTTGGGAAACGCACCCCAGTACAGGATGAGGAGGTGCAACAGTGACACATGCAGGCAGCGGTGGGGTAGTGCAGCGGGAGCATCAGTCAACGGCCAGGCAGGCGTGCAGTTAAAACACTAATCCAGCCACTGGATGCCAGCTCTGCACTGTATTGTACTGGGACGGCAGGCTAATCAGGAAACTGGGTCACCCTGCAATACCGCAGCAGCATTCAGAGCAAACATCTCACAATCACAACTAATTACTGCTATCAAAGGAATGTGTATATTTCTTCATTTATTCATTCATTCATTCATTCATTTATATGTGTATGTATTATAATTGGGGTGGGGTGGGGTGGGGGGCTACTTTCAAAATCAAGGGACTGTTAAACACAACATGCTCAACATAGTGACCTTATATTTGTACTAGAGGCTAGCTACAGTGTGGTCTATTTGGGAAACAGGAAGGGGTCAGAGGTGATTGTAATCGTAGGGGTGAGGGCTGCGTGTGAGGCTTGGTTAGGGGATTAACCACCGTGAGGGACTGGATTGTTTCTGTGTGACGCTGTGGCCGGCTACTCAGTCTCCCTTAGATCCACACATTGGTCAGCTTTGGGACTGGAGCTCTCACAGACCCTCAGCAAAACTCACAGGCAGCTGATGTGTTGGCCACTGTGCTGTGGCCAGCCTCAACCGGGCTGTGACATTATCCTCACCTTCGTGTCTCCGATATCATCCTACACTTTACTGTGTATGACCGTTTACTAAATGGTCCTGCAGGTACAGGGTTAGACTATTATCGACATCACGGCCACTTCCGGTTTGGGACAAACGCATCCAAAACAAACGCATCCATCCATGAAAGTGAATTAAAACAATAACACAGAATATCCAGCCATTTAGTCTGGTTATTTTTCTATGAGCCAGCTGGTCATTTGTGGGCACACTCACTCAATCCAGCTGTCCTCAACTTTTGCTGTTCTATCTAGCTCATCAGAATAGTTCATTAATTTTTAATGAACAAATACAATGTGGTTTTGTTTCCCCTGAGCGCACTCTGCACTCTTCGTAGACTGTGCTTTATCTCAACAGAAAATGACATGACCAATGTCAAGAATATGTCTAGAAAATGACATGCGATGTCAAGAATATTCTGGACTGCATGGAGCTTCGTCGACTTGGAATGTAATTGGTCAAAAAGCTGCTCATGTCAATCGCACAGGCGAAGGGTGTAGTACAAAGCGCGGTCACTAACTCATCAAGGAGACTTCAGGAGTCGTCATCACTGATCTCTAATTCAACACATGATCGAGTATCTATGGTTTCAAGAGTGGCATGTTTATTTGAGATCAGTGTTTTTTTTTTTCTTGCATGCTTGTCAACGAAATGAAAGGAAATGCTCACTCTGGGTGAAGGGGGGGGGGGGGGGTTCACTCTGTGTGAGGGGGGGGGGGGGTCACTGCAGCGTACAGCTTAGCACCTGCTAGCAGCAGTGAGAAGATTGCAACAAGTGACGCCTTCTGGAAACTGGTCATTCACTAAGAGGGTGCGAAATTGGTGAACTGTCCACAAAGTGAATCTGAAGAAGACCGCAAGGTCGAAACGTCATGTGCCAAATAATGAGAAAATAAACTCAACAAAAGAGTACCAAGGAGTGTGCGAACTTTTTTCCTAAAAGAACTGTCCACAAAGCCAACCAATGACTGAGGTGTTAGTTTCCGTGCAATGCAGAGAAAACCTATGGGGTCCTGGAAGGTGCAGACAAGTACCTTTTATGTCTTTTCCTATTTTTTTCTTCATCAAACCTTCGAGGAAGGGCAGGAAGACGAGGTTAGGGAAAAGAGATTGGTTGACAGTTCAACAGCCATCAGCAAACATACACATAAGCACATCGTCAAAAAGGGCTTTGACAGTGTCCACTGAAAAGGCCTTGCTACAAGCTCTGAGGTGCAATCAACCAGATAACAGAATTAATGAAAGAAAATAATCAAATATAATTCAACAGGTGTGGAAAAAGGTCCCAAACGGTAATATTGTAAGTGATAACTATTAGCATAGATTGTTTGTCTGAGGGTTAACGTATGTTTCCCTCAGACTTAAAATGTTGTGAAATATGAACTAGAGGTGGCAGGAAACCGAGAGAGAGTGTTGGTGGCCGGAGAGGTGCTTACTGTTTAATGCACTCGGGTATGGACACATATTCCATGGGAACGAGCTCTGCCAGGTCCGTCAGGCTGAACACATACTTGATTTTTTGGCTAAACTTTGAGCTGTAAAATCAGAGAAAGAACTGTAAATTATGTTCAACATAACGCAAACAAATAAGCCAACCAATAACAACAAACAGCAATGCAGCATAGTTTTGAATAATGTGGATATCTTATGTAAGATTAAATATTAAAAGCAACAAAAATGTAATCCATTTCATGAAGCCACATTGAAAAATGTCAACAGGACAGACAACATGGCTGACCTTATAAACGGTTTGGTGAGAGCAAGAAGTGTGCGGATGAACCAGGAAGGATGGACGATAATCAAAGATTTCAAGTTCTTCCGTAACCTGTCATTTAAACAAGAAAATGAGAGTTAAGTTCAGTCTTCCAGGTTCCTAGAACATGGACAAGAGTCAAGCCTGGCTTTCTGTGGGAGGGAGAATAAAGCTATGGAGATCCTCTATTAAGCCTGGCTTTTTGTGGGAGGGAGAATAAAGCTATGGAGATCCTCTATTAAGCCTGGCTTTCTGTGGGAGGGAGAATAAAGCTATGGAGATCCTCTATTAAGCCTGGCTTTCTGTGGGAGGGAGAATAAAGCTATGGAGATCCTCTATTAAGCCTGGCTTTCTGTGGGAGGGAGAATAAAGCTATGGAGATCCTCTATTAAGAAATGGTGGTTGTGTAACGCCAAAGTGTTTTTTTTTAATGCACACACAAAACAGACAGGTAGTACCATAGACCAAGGACCAAGAGGAGCCATTTACTGAATTTGACAAAAAGTATATTGGATTACAATCATAGGCTGCAGCTTTAACTGACTCTCTCTCTCATCAACCTCCTTCCTTTCAACTGGCCTAACAGGTTAATAACATTTTATTTGATTGAGTGAACAGAATTACACGCTCATTTAGCTGATTGTCACAACAGACTTTTGAGTCCAGCTCTTTGAGTCCAGTTCCTGTAATCCACTTCCATCCCCCAGATCTTCTCTGCTTCCTAACTCACAACCGTACACAGAGCCAATGCCTCATAAGCAATGAAGACAGCCATGTATGCTCTGAAATACTATGACATACACTATGAATCATTACTCACCTATAATAGAATTATAATCTTGTTTCCTGATTATGTTCTACAGCGTTACAAAGCTGTAGTGGTCTAGTGATGTAAGGGAGGCTCCTACAAAGGTACAAATCACTGCTAGAACATGTGCTAAGTATTCAAGCTACCTCCTTTTCTAGCTAAATAATGATTTAAAAACAATGATTCATAATAGCTGTTCTTATTAATCACTAAAAGCTAATATATTAGATGAGTACATATATCATTGTAAACAAACATTTTCTCCCTCCAGTTCTTCTACCTGCATCAAGCAGACCTGTGTCCTGTATCCTCAAATGTTTCTGGTAAATCCTTACCCCGAATTCATGACTTAATATTTCACTTAACAATCATTTAACTACAGGCTGAGACACGCCAAATCTCTGTACTAATGCTCAAGCCAAAAGAAGCCTTCGGGCATGAATTTATGCAGCATGACTTCAGATTTTGAATGGACTCAAAACTCCCATAGAGCAGCTTAATGTCCAAGAGAAGAGAAAGAGAAGAGAGAGAACACAGATATATATATTGTTCCCCCCAAATCCATCTTAGGGTTACACGGACCTTCTGTCGATCTGCTGGTAGCACTTCCTGAGCCACCCCACACTGGGCATCTTGCGTCGAGATGTGGCACCGTTCAAGTAAACAATCATGTAGTTCTCAGCAACCAGGAGCTCCAGAGTGCCGATCACATACCTGCACAGGTAGGTCACACATTCAGGGTTGACAGGGCGGATACAACTAAAGCCAAACTTGTCTTTACTTGACTTGTTGTCTTAACTTATTAAATCAAAAACTGTGAGGTTGTTAAACACTGTGAAGCTTATGGGAACTGTTTTACATCCAAATATCCACAGGTTTGTCTATGTAAACCAAATTCTTATAGCTCCATTACTTATCTTTGGTTTGTTTTGTCAGATGGACTTACTGGGTGAATGCATGTAAGGAAAATAACGTAAGGTCAAATTTGCCAGTCTTACTTAAAGAGATTGTCCATGATGTATCTGTAATTTGGCTGGTTGCTCTCTGGCATGTAGCACACCGCAAAAACAATGATGGCATTCAACCCGTCACCATAGTAACCTGCAACACAAGGGACAGAAGGACAAGAGTGTATAAGGTACCATCCTCTCTTGCTGTATGACTCGGACATTCCCGGACATTCACTGACCAGTCAGACAGCCAAATCAGGGCAATAGGTCTGTGTCAGTGGCACACCCTGTTAGCATCACTGTACAACCCCTCATGACATTACCAGATAACAGGGCCAACTGCTGTTTAAGGCGGGGATTACACTGACCAGCTGCAAGCAGCAGATTTCCTATTGTTCGCTATGTTTCGGCAGCGGAACAGTTGGAGCGGCAGCGTTGCGCTGAACTTGGCTCAACTTTCAAAGCGTAACACGAGGCTCATCAATTGCCAGTTAAATGCAACACAATGTACACTGTTCGTGTAACTTAGGAAAGAGATGGAACTTATTCTGAATTATTATGTTCTGAGGGTCACCTTAAGCTTTACCGCTGCCGCTTCCTTACTTCTAATGTGATCATCTCCGTCTAAGAGAGGCGTTGCGTTAGGCAGACAGATGGCCACAGGGGATAACGTGGTCAGCCTTAAACAGCTACTCTAGTGAACCATTAGGGCAAACTGTGAAGTTCCTATGAAGCTATGTTGAGGGATGGGAGTGCAGGAGGAAGAAGGATAATGGCATATGGCTGGGAGCTGTTTGAGCCATGTTCATTAAAATATAATTCCAACTGCAAAGCCCTGAAGATATTGAGCATTAAAGTATGCTTCTCCAATGAGAGACACCTGCAGATGTAAAGGTAATGTTACTACGGGTAAGTCAAGACTAGATCTTATGAAACAATCTTAAGATGGGGGGGGGGGGCACATGTCCCACTGCTGTTGTATCCACTCAAAATGCTATCTGTATAGCAGCGTATAGTCGTAGCATCCTGTGGCCTTCAATGACAACTGAGCACAAATGATAGTTGACTGTGAAAACCTAGACAAATTTTCCTACTATTGACATGTTTATTCATTGATTTTGCCAAATTTCTTGAGCTCTTAAGTCAACACACAGGGGAGGGCTATACATGGGAATGTATTTATTTTTATTCATATTCTTTATAATTAAAGCATGATCTGATTTTGATTCACTGGGCTATGGGGCACTGCGGTTAATACTTTTTTTTTTACATTTGCATAAAACACTGTCCTGCGGTACATGAGAAATGACTGCCATTGATTAATGCCATGATCCAAACCAAAGGACAGTCCAGCGTACCCCCATGACTGATGACCCTCTTGTAGGGCTCGATGGCCTTCATGTCGACACGATGCTCCTGGTCCCCGATGCGGAAGACCCTCCAGCGACGGCCCTCCTCGCGCTCCTCAGATGCCGAGTACTCGCGCACCGACTCCACACCCTTCCGCAGGAGATCCGTGCTCTTCGGCTTCGGAAGGTCGTCTGCCAAGAGCGAAGAGAGAGAGAGAGGGAGGGAGGGAGGGAGGGAGAGAGAGGGAGGGAGGGAGAGAGAGAGAGGGAGAAGGCAAACAAGCAAGATCAGAAAGAAAGAGACAGAAGAGTTATTTTTCAGTTCATTTGTGCCTGGTATGTTGACCATCAAGAAATGCCAGTTCAGGTAAGTGTCATCAGGAGTCAGGACTGATACCTCCTTCATAAACCCAGTCTAACCATCTTACATTCTACTTTTATGTTCATGTAATCTTGTTCTAATTCTATGTTAACAAGCCCAAAGGCATTTCATTACCTTTACAAAATGTAGTGTATGACCGCAATAATAAAGGTAAATCAATCTAAAAAAATTGTATTGTCATTCAAGCACTTCTGACTGTACAAGAGTATCAAAATGTAGCTCCCAAAAATGATTTACACAAATTTAGCACCAACTCTCCCCCAGAAGACTGATTGTTATTGCAGGACGCAATAAGCATGCAGGACAAATGTTTTTTACCAAAAGCACAGAAAATAATATCAGAAATTTGATTAAAGATCAGCACGTAATAGTCATATCTGATTTCAATAGCAAATTATCCACAGTCACAACCCAAACTTTTAATGGCCAACACGGACAAAAAGTAGAGGTCGATGATTCCAATGAGGCTGTTGAAAAATATGTTGTGAAGTAAAACCTGCTTCGATATACAGAAAACTATTCTGAATAAATAATCACAGAAGAAACCAATTTGAGTCTTGAGTCAATCTCATAACAGGAATTTGAAAATGGGGTACGTGAAAACATGCAAAAACCATCAGTGTTCCAAAAGGAACATGACGGAAAATAATGACAAAGCACAAGTTGAAAGCATAACAAAATTTTAAACCATACAAGAACACACAACTTGATTTGTTGTGGCAGAGCCAAGCCATACCCAGGAGTAAATAAATGAAAAATAAATACATCTCAAAAGGAAAACGGTGAAGGGATTTCATAGGCGTTGTTGATGTACTCAGGCGAAGGGAGCGGAAATGGCGAGGAGAGTGAGAGAGACTGTCAGAGACCTTACCACAACATGGTGCAGGCGGCACAACGCCCGTTCACAAGCACTGAGAGGAAACAGGCCTTCCAGGCCACAGAGAGACGGAAGCATTGGAAGAGGAGACACACAACACAGAACACACACACAACTGTTTAACTACTCCAAAGTGAGGTCACCCATGCCCCTGGTGTCAGGTGAAAGGCAACATAATTTGAAGTTCTGTGACTGCACCAAAAACTAAAAATCTGATTTACATGATCCGATGGCACAATGGGCAGAAGTGTGCCTCAGTGGAAATGGCATAATAATACCCTGAAATGTTCTGTTTTTTCACGGGCACCACGGGCTGGCATGTGGACACTTTCATAAGCTTCTAACCACTCTGAGGAAATGGTTGATGCCAATCATTCCTCATGGTGAAACATGATCTAGTGTTCTTACCTTCACCAACAGTTAGGGGGGAGCTACCTGTCTGTGCACTGACTTGGGTATCACTTAAAATTGTTTATACAGAGGCAATCAAGAAAGATAATCTTTCTTTCTGGTGCCTATTTATCTTTCTATCTGTTATGTCCTAAACAACAAAATAGTATATTTTTTGTTTACTTTCTTTAGAATTTGTTTATAAAGTAGCCTATTAAGAATTTGTAGTTCATTTCTATTGCTGTTTACCTTATGCAGAATCTTAATCTTGCACTGGTTATATCTTTGCCAAGGCACACGCTCTACCAGAACATCTCACTGTATCACTTCCACTTATGCATACTGCATGGCAGTGACAGTTCTCAGCCTGGAATCTGGTGGACAGACTATCATCTCACAAGTATATTTTCATCCTTACAGTGGTGTGAGCATTTGTCTTGTTCTGTGTGTAAGTTACTGGATGCTTACATTTCCCTCAGGATAAATAATGTGTGTGTCTGTCGGTCATCTAATTAAAATGACTGCAAATGTATTCCATAACAAAAGTGAGGGTCTGTACTGTTGGTGTTAGATTGTACACAGCGAGGAAGGTTATGGTTGGGCTGCAGAGAGCCATCTTAAGACCAGCAAGAAATAGAACACAGCACCATGGCAACCAGTTGCAAGCTTTTGTTTTTCATAAGTGCAAGGGAGAATCTGCTTATAAAAATGCAGAAAATGACTATACAAATGTTTGCATAGCTTTATAAATCTGCTTGGAGAAATGTCCTGAAGCAAAGACACTGAGAATGCATGAATGCATAAAAAGTCCCAATATGTGGACATTGTGGGCCCCAATTTGAAGAATGGGCAAAATGCAAAATCTAACTAAAGCTAACTTAATAACTGAAAAGAAAAATGATTGATACCAAATGTGAAGAGAAATAATACCTTTTAAAGACATTCAATGCAAGTTTTATTTGCTTAATAATTCAAATGATTTAAATATTTCATAAGTCTTAGCTTTGGGAGCAAAACATTAGGTAGACAAAGTTTGAGCACAATCTGAGACAGTGCGACAACCATTTTCCTAAATGCTTTCTGATTTGACATGGCTCCCACATGCCACACTACAGCTACAGTTCTCATGCAAAACTTTGCTTGCTGACTGACTTTGCACTTTACCCACCATTTAAATTAGGGCCCAGTGTGCAGAATTCAAGTCCACCATTTGCAGGATGTACCGGCAACGTGTACACACATAAATAACATCAGGCCTATCCTCTCTTACCCTCCCACTCAAACTCGTTGCTGTTGTCAGAGGGTGTGTCCAAGTCATCTAGGTCCAGTTCGGTGCTGTCGTCCAGCTCGTCGGAGAGAACTGAGCCCTCGCTCCGGTCTAGATTCAGGCTGATGTCTGGGGCCAAGAGCTTCTTCTTGGTCTTCTTGCCACTGTAGGGTTTTGTCGCTACAACAGCATCAACAAAAGAGTTTGACTACTGCTCAGCACCTCACCGCCAAGGTTGAAGTCAGGACTAACAGTATTAAAGCAACAGCATGCACAATGCAGCAATTTTATCACTTTTTGATGCATGCTTTCGCATGCAACTACACTCTTAAAACGAATGTGTTAGAAACAACACAAACTGTGTTGTCCCTATCTGGACATAGAGATGTGTTAACAACAACACAAGTTATGTTATTTCCAACACATTCTATTAATAATGTACACAGTATAACAAAAGCAATGTGTTCAAAACAACACAAACTATGTTGTCCCTGTCTAGACATAGAGATGTATGAAAACAACACAAAGTCATTTTGTAATGACACTGAGTGAGGCAGACAAGAGTGTTTGTGTCTATTTCTCCTACAGCTGGGCATCCTAAAGCGTCTTCCAGATGGCAGGATCTGGTACTCCTTACACAACACATGGCTTTGCACTACGCAGTTCTGTGATGTGGGAGGGACCCCCCCAACCCCCCCACGATAACGTAAGAAAAGATTTTTCAGCAAGACATCGGCAACTAATACTACATGCTGATATTAAGAACACCAGTAAGCATGCTAAAAAATATATAATCAGAATCAGATCAGTGCTTTAATCAGTGAGAAGAATGAAGATAAGAGAAATGCATTCCCATGTACGGCCCACCCGTGTGTATTAATTTCATAGCTGATGACATTTTGCAAAGTCAATGTATAAACCTTGATTAATAGACGGGAAATTACGGTTCTTTCTCTTAGACAGTTAGCATGCTAGTTTTAGACCAAAATCACCTTACTGTTTCACATCTGTCTTTAAATCGGTCTATGTTGGTGGGTGACTCTTACCAGGTTCTCCTTCCCCTGATGTGCCAGTGAAGAGCTCGTCACTGAGCTCAATGTCCTCTTCCTCCTCCTCCTCCTCTTCCTCTGGGAGAGGCCTGACAACACACAATAATTAATTACAGACCCAGAGAGTAAAGATGGGCAGGAAAGTGTGTGTGTGTCTAATTTCTTCACTGAGACTATGCTTTTCACCAAAGTCTCTTACTGTAAAGGTTAAGTGAAAGACCTCCGTTTATTTCCACTGACAAAGTACAGAAGGAGGATATTATGACAAAATAACTGAATGTAATCAGTTGCCAACACATGAATTAAGCCTAAAAGCAAACTTCAATAAAAATCTTTATCAAAAGAAGCCTTTAGTCCATCACTAAATTTTATCCATGTACAGGAAAATATCCTAATATGTTTGTGATGCACATGAACATTCAGTTCTTTGTACAGATTTCACTTTGTTCATCTTCAAGTGCCCTGCAACTATTAAAATGCACTCAAAGTGGCCACAATGATTATGAGTCCAAGACAAGGCTCACAAATCACTTTTTCCGTTATGCATCTGGGTGGGTGTGGTTTCTCACCTAGGAAAGTCCTCATCCTGCCATTCTTCCTTAAGCTCCACCCCCTCCATCCTGAGCCGGGCTTCGGTGGTGGCGACAGACTCCTGGCGCTCCAGACTGCCAACAACAACGACAAACAGAAGATTCATTTACACATACCAAACTAGTGGTCAACATCATGACCATGTTACCAGGTGCAAGAATATAATATTGTGCACTCGCAATAATAATAACACTAGGTTGGCCATTATGTTATATGGGGGCGTTGTTAAGCTACAAAGTAGAGTGTGTATGGATAAGCCATATAGTAGAGTGTGTATGGATAAGCCATATAGTAGAGTGTGTATGGATAAGCCATATAGTAGAGTGTGTACGGATAAGCCATATAGTAGAGTGTGTACGGATAAGCCATATAGTAGAGTGTGTACGGTTATGCAATAAAGAACAGTATAAACTACAGTGTAGTCACATCTAAGTACTGGACACCATCATGCAGTTGAAAATATATTTCAAGAGAAGTTCAGGAAGAAACAACTTTGTGTCGATACATACATAGATACATACAGCAGACGGTTTTTAACCAAAGCGACTTACATCAGTCAATTATATTACAAAGGCCACTGTCCCCGGAGCAATTAGGGGTTAAGTGCCTTGGTCAAGGGCACAACGGTGGAAGCCAGGAATTGAACCCACAACTTTTCAGGCTACTGCATGCTAGCCCTGCTCCTTAACCACTACGCTACCACCACCGTCTTGTCTATCTATAGGCCTACTCATGGCTGGAATGGGGTCTGCGAGGCTGGTCATGGGCTCGGTCAGAAGACCTGGCGACCACTGCCGCTAAGCACCTCAGACGATAGGACCACAATGAGGCTTAGTTTGTAAATCATAACTCAGCTGGGGTGCTGAAAACTACTGGGCTATGCTCAGTACGTGTCTGGAATCTCAATGTTATACAGGGCCTCTTTGATGGCCTAATCTCTAATGCTAATATACTTGCACACCCAGACACAGAAAACTGCACTGCATTCTTTTCACTAACAAATGCCATTATATACATCAGCTGAGCTGCAGTGGTCTTTCAAACAACAACAATAACACTCATCTACTCTCAAACACATGACTGACAGGGAACCACACTAATCTCCTGTGCTAAAGGAATAGCATGCCCATTGGGTTAACAAGTCCAGGCAGTGTTCAGTGCACTGCACTGTATAAACTGGTTGAAAACCTTGCACATTTAACAACGCCTACCTAAATATCCAGAGGTGTTGATTTAGTGCACAATTTTCAATGGAACTGGGGGGAGATCAAAAACCAAAACAGAACCACACTAACATAACAGGACTAGAAGTACTTGGCAAATGAGCAGTAAAGACAGATGGAAAGAAGAGAGCGAGACTAGCCTTTTTCTCAGACTTGTCTGTGTATAAGACACACTAGTTTACCGATACATTGCTTGACTCAAAAGCACAGCAAAAATGCACACCTGGCATGTGGTTAGGGGAAGGGGATCCTCTCCTAAACCACCCAAAGGAGCTTTTCTTCTACAGAGGCAGCTGTTTGGTCATTTCAAAGAGACAACTGACAACATACCCCATGCAAGAAAAGATACACACAGACAGGCAAAGAGAAGTAGGACACTGGGGCACAGTATTGGGAAGACCAGAGCTCTTTCTCATGCTAGTCATGACACGTTGGACACACTCCTTTGAATGTGTCAGAGCCATGGGCACTAATTAAACTATTACCCCTGACGTGATTACAACTGCCCCAGGGCTTGGGGGGTAGGAACAGCTCATGAAGTCAAGCCCCAAAGCAACGTCTACAGATTTCAGAAGCTACAAGTCTCTGCTCGTAACCTGGACTGATGTCGGACACAGAGCCAAGCAGTGTCTGTTTCAATGCTGTGCGGTTTTAACAGGGGGTTTTTAAGTTTCCAGCTGCACTACTTTTCACACTAAAGAGGAAGTTCGACAGTTCGGCATGACCAACAACAACGTCTTTCACCCATTTGCTTAACCAACGCTAAAACACCAAAGTTCTCCAGCCTCTGCAGTGTGGCAAAATATGTCTAACATAGTTTTGACAGTGCTGTGGAAGCCTGTGAATAGGTGAACTACCTCAGTGCATGTAACAGGACCTGTTGTGTTAAAACTAGAAATTGACTTCAAGACTGCAAGACTCCTCCAGAGTCAATCAAGCAAAAGATTAAAGATGTTGCATGAGATGACATATCACACTCCGTTTAATTAAAGTTTAGTAATTGCTTTCTTCGTAGTACGAGTCATTCCAGGAAAAAATAACATGTTAGAATTAACAATGAAATTACATATTATGTGGTTGCTCAGTTTAGCCTACCATGTTCTCATCATGAGCCAGTTTCATGTTTTGGATTAATGAGCCAACCAACTTTCGCCACTTCAGAACAGAACGTTTAAGGAAACAAGAAATCAATTCAATCGCAACTTTGCATGTGTGTCTGGTTACCTTCCATTTAAATCATCTGATGGAGAGTTGTGCTGGGTCAAATGAACTGGAGTGGAAGTTCGCTCCCCAGTCGATTCCTCCTGTTTTTGTCCATTGTCTGGAGTCTCCGCTTCCTGTGGCGGAGCTCCTGGTGGGGTCGGGCTGTCGAGTGGCGCAGCACAATTCCCGTTCTCCAACAAAACAACGTCTTTTGTGGAAGACTTTTCGGACTTTTCCTCATCTTCCTTCTCTCCACCTTCTGATGGATGCGACGGACTCGTCGTCGCGTTGTTTTCCAGCATCTCAAGTGTCCTGGGTGTGTCTGGATCTGGGCTGCTTTTGTTCAGACCCATTTCTCCAGCTGTGTTCAGCCTCGAGTCCACTTCACTTTCTACCACATCTGAGGCCATGAGAGCTTATATCAGTCACGGCCCTCTTTTACTTCGAGCTAAGCTATTTGGCTCAAGTGTAAGTCAATCACCACAAACTACCCCTAATCTGCGTTCCCCTTCCTTCGCTGGCCAGCCAACAGTCCTGTAGGCTAACCTATCGCTAGCAGGCGAAGTTAGTTAGGTAACGTTAACCGCAGAGGGCTGTAAAGTTTACTTCAATGCAAGTGACTTTACTTCAGTAACATAATTCCTCTGACAGAGTTAAGTTAAGTCAAACGGAGACCTTGAAAGCATTCGTGCACACCGATAATTTTGTTGTAAACTTTCCTGGTAGAGATCTGTTTTTGGTGATAGAGTGCGCAGTCCTTATTCCTTCCTTCCTTTCCCAGGCTTGATTGCTTCGGCTCTGCTATCGTGCTAATACAATTAGCTTGCTAGCATGCTACCGTTGACAAGGGAAACTTTGTCAATCTGGTGGTTGATAAGTCAAGATCCATGGAGTTCTACCATTCAATGGATCAAGTATTTCTCCCACAAACGAATATAGCGATCTATTTATTAAGTTGTATTAACTGGTCCTCCATTGTATTGTTCGACTCGAACTACGGGCCGGGTGAGTTCCCAGTCCCCTCCTCCAGACGGGGGCTTCAGTTCCAAAACTGTCAGAGCTCGTCCCTTCCCCGTTATTCGGATAACACGTCGTCATCTCCTCTTTCACTCTGTGCCAACACGAAATTTTGTTATTGCCCTCTGTCGGCGTGGAAATATTTGGTTAACGGGGGTACTTATGCCGAGGGATTGGTTATCCCAATTATTTTTATTTATTTTTTTTACTAAAAAGTTAAATTTCACTCGGGGTAAATAGTAGTGTCTATCTAGCCTAGGATTTTGATGAAATGCGATGGTAAAACAAAATATGCCTATTAAAAGCTATTTTAATAAGAGTTTGTGGTGCATTCCAACAAATGTCCACATAGCCTACATTTATGCATTTCTAAACCTGAATATTTTTATTCACCACAGTTTTGGAAATGTCCTATGTGATATGAATAACTAGGCCTATGCATAGGCTATTCATGACTTATGAATGACTTAATGATTAATAGGCTACTCATGTCCAACTGGTAGTCTGATGCATAAATGCGACAATATTTCACAAATCAGAATGGCAGAGACAGTGAACTTATTTAACTTATTTAGGGGCAGCCGTGGCCTACTGGTTAGCGCGTTGGTCTTGTAACCGGAGGGTTGCCAGTTCGAACCCCTACCAGTAGGCAGGGCTGAAGTGCCCTTGAGCAAGGCACCTAACCCATCACTGCTCCCCGAGCGCCGCTGTTCTTGCAGGCAGCTCACTGCGCCGGGATTAGTGTGTGTTCACTGTGTGCTGAGTGTGTTTCACTAATTCACAGATTGGGATAAATGCAGAGACCAAATTTCCCTCACGGGATCAAAAGAGTATATATACTTATACTTAATGAATACCTAGATACTTTAGGCCCTATTCCACCCACATTTCTGCAACTGACTGAACCTCAACAGTCAGTGCAGGATCCAGGAGTCTGTCTTACGGCTGGCCATTTGCAATTCAGGCAGGAGAAATAATTGCTAATCTCTCTCCAAATGTATGTAGCAAGCAGTGCTATAATTTTGGCCACAAGCAACATTTCCAGACAATTACACAGCAATTATGTTGGGAGGCAACCAAAGGTCATGTGGACCCTTCCCCTCTACTTTGACTGGGGCCCAGAGGGAAATAGGGGCATCATCTCCTGGCTTTTGGGATAAACACCTAGTCACTAGGCTACTGATTGATAGGGACAATTTTTTCATTCCAAAATATTGGTGGGGACAAGTCACCATGGTCTCCATGCCAACCTACGCCCATGCCTTCAAGTGTACTGTACCAAGAGATGTACTTGTGTAAGAGCGCATCTGTATACTAGCCCTGGTATGCGCAGCTATGTTGCAACAAATCAGTGCGCTGGTATTTGGTTTCGGTTCACTTTGTATCAGCCAAAGGGTTTCTGGTACACATTCCAGTAAAGCAGCATTATTTTATGCTAACTAAAATTCAAATCTTACACTTATTCACATATTTATATTAATTTATATAATCTTCAAAAAGTATTGTTGAAGATGCAGTTATGACCATGATTAATTAAATCAAGTTGAAACTTAAAAGTGTGGATTACTGTCGGAGAACATTTGATTTAGCTCAAGTTAAGTAATGTTTCATTGATGATGTTTCAGTGTCCAATCAGTTAGAACTGTGAGTGAACTGATCAGCTAAGTCTGTGTTGATTAAAATACAAATGGGAGAAAGAGGCTTGATATTGTTTTCTTTAACAGCCTCCCGTTTCAACAAAGCAAAGCCCTACAAGATGGTTAACTTGCTTAAGGCTATCAGTGATTATCTCTAGTGTGTTCTTGTTTCAAATATTTTAATTTTATGTGTCTTTATTTTAAGTAGTTTGCAAGGCAGCATTATGGTGATCTGGTCTAAACCTATTGAAGACACCTATGCAAAAATATACATGAAATATATAAACAAAAATAAAATACCAACAGCTCAGTTGGCACTGATAAAAGCTTGCTAAAATGTCAACTGGCCTCTGACAATAAATAAATAGCAATAACTTGTTAGGGATGTTCTGCTGAGAAGACTTTTGACTGTTTTTGCAATATGTTCCATCCTGGACCACAGAACCTGCCAACATATAGTGAACAGTATCTGTCCTTTAAATTATATATATATACCATCAAAATTCAGATCAAACCAAAATTAGCTGTTTATAGAATCAGTACCTCTAAAAGTAGTCTCCTTGGTCAATTATGACAGTGTCCGTTTAAGTGCCTAGCCCAGACTATCTATATGGCTCTGGCCTAGAATAGGCATCGGAACATTTCTAAATTCTGAACGACAGAACCATTCTAAATTACTCCTATATTTTCCTCAGGAAGTATGCAGATAAGAAGTTTGCTTAATGTAATTTCCCACTTTCCCCACGGTGTAATATCATTATCAGTGTCTACTCCATCTAGAGAAGTACAACATAAGAGCCCAGGAAAGTTTTTCTGTGCAACTTAAGAAGACCATGAGCTGCGTCACCATGACAATAGTGATGACAGTTATAAGCTTCACTTCATTTCAGGTTTATAAAAGTACCATGATAATAGTGATGACAGTTATAAACTTCACTTCATTTCAGGTTTATAAAAGTATTCCAGACACATTTCCTGATCCAAAGCGCACATTTACTGATCAAGACTGGACTCTGTAAACTGTAGGCCACATACATAGAACTGAATCCCTGTTTAAAGCCATTTCTGTTGTACTGTGCTGGAGGAACTGAAGGCCATGGAGGGTTTGCATTGTCATTGTTTTCTGCATATTCAGGCACTTGCTGCCATTAGATAATAAAGTTATGTTTAATCAAGTTAAACATAATGTAATCCTACGCTTGTCTTATTCCTTGATTAGATTTTTCTACATTTCTTCCACAAGAGTAAACAAATAAATAAGCCTATCCTACTTCTGTAACGTAGCCTAGAGCTTTCCAGAAACTTGATTTAAGGAACCCCTGAGAGTTAAAAACCCTGTATTTAGAATACATTTCACAGCGGTGCACAAGTGACCTGTATATGTAGGCCTACATCAGGCTTTGGCATAATGAGAACTCAACGCAATTCCCCATTTTACCACTTGATGGCAGCTCACTCATAACAAAAACTCAGGCTCAAGTTTGATTATAAGGAGAAGGGGGATTTGCTTATTTCCTGCTATTGGAAATAATACTCGTCTGAGATGTCTATTGATTTGTCTCTGCATCTTTTTGTTACTATAACAACCCTGGCTCAGGGTAAAGCAATACAATGAGTACACAACAGCATGATTTAAATCCGAGTGAGGTTTCCTAAAGTAAATAAGGATTAAGACAAGAAGAGGAGGGGTGTGGAATCCAGGTCCTGCTTTCAAAGACTCTGCAACAGCGTTGTGAGAGAGTGTTCGATAGGGGAGAGACTGAGTGGAAAGGTCTTCATAGGGCGCTAGTATCTAATTACAAGTAAAACCCTAGGTATCTGAGGCAGAGACAGAGGGGCCATTTTGGGGCTTTTGCATGGACAGGGCAGTTGAGGGTGACAGAAGGCAAACAGGGGAAAGAGAGAGATGGGGTGGGACTGGGAAAAGATTGCAAGGTGGAATGGAACCTGTGGGTAAATGGTTATGGTTATGGTTATGGTTATGGACCTGAATGTGGTTTGGTGCTGCAGCTCCAGCTTCACCAACAAAAATAGAAATGAACACCAGACACCAGACACAGAACAGCTAATCTATCACCAGTGCTACTCTCACAGAGGTAGAAGCACCAGCTGCCTGCAGAGCCAGTCCAATCCAGCCCTGATGTGTAGTAGATCCACACTGGATCAGCATGGCTGATCCCCAGTCCCCAGCGACTCCTGAATCATCAGCTCTCAGCGGTTCTGTTCTCTGGTACTGCATCTGCTAGAGGGGTCAGCTGTGAAATGTAATCAAAGAGCCATGCCAGCCAGACACACCTGCCCTGCTCTGCCCTCTGCCCTCTCTCCATCGCTGGAGAAAGCAGACCAGACCCCGTAGCGATCCCCCTGTGGTCTGAGCATCCACCTGGACTGGACGTGGACCTGGACAAGCCTGACTTCCACTCTGCCCGACTTCATGTCCACCTGTGACCTGCTTCCTCATCAAGCAGCC
>NW_027468565.1:34714096-34719096 GCF_046254945.1 Alosa pseudoharengus | reverse complement strand
ATGCAGCTTTCAAGTGACAAAAACGCAAATTCCCAAGTTCACATTAAAACTATTGGACATGAAAGGACACATGGACAACAAACAAACTACAACGTGGTGACAAAAGTGATGATGAGCCCCTAACTGGGCAACTCTGTTAGCAAAATCTAGCCCCAGTTTCCCACCTCCCACATGAAGTGACATGAATGATGATGTTTTCACTGGGAAAAAGGTTTTTCCGATGCTCTTCCGATGCTCTTCTGATTTTCCGATTCCGATGCTACAAATCAAAACACCAACTACTTACATCATATTTCTGCAGGTGAATGTTTTGTGATCACACTGTGCTTCTAAGCAACAGGTGGACATGGTGAACAGCCAATTGGAGCCGGTGTGGCACTCAGTCTAACCAACAGCTCCAATGCAAATTCAACACGACGAATCGGCTGCAGACATGCCGACAGAGGTCCAACAGTGCCAACGGTGACGAAAACACCAGCAAGACCTGACAGCTGACCGACTCCCATTCTTTACAATGAACTGACCCAAATCTGAGAGCCTTCTGGGCCTAGTCAGCGCTGCTCTGGCCCTGGTTGGGCACTGCTGTGGCCTGAGTCGGGTCTGATTCTAATGCAGATGCGGTGCTGATGGAGGCCAGATCCACATCCTGAGCACGTCTTCTTTGTCTTGCCCCAGCACATTTCCGCTCCACCCGAGTCGTGCCGGGTTGCGTTGTGCGTTCAGGTGCGGCGTGTGATTGTGTGGAAGCCGTAGCCTGGCCGCTCTGGATAAACAGCCTAGTGTTTATGAGAGTGTGCAAATGCCCGTGCAGGTATTGAGCTTATTATTGTGTTGACACATTGGGGTCAGTCTGACACCGGGGCTGACGGTGTGGCTAAGGGAGCAGAACGCTGCCGTATTATTCCACTGTGACAGGCGAACCACAGAGACAGCAGTCTCACACTTCCCTTTTGCAAAATGCACACAACGTCTGATATATGTGTGAAATCCTACACAGTCTCTTAAGCCCACATGCATAGCACAAACACCATCATCTAGAATCTGTAATGCACACATAACACCAAACACAACCTATACAGTACACGCATAATGTAATACTTGCCATGCACTCACGCACTCCCCACATGCGTCACACACAAGTGGCTCTGATATGTATACACAATCCCAAAATACATAAATACATAAATTCACCTCTAAAATGCATATTCATCATTCACAGCCCTCCGCTCTCTTTTCTCCTCTTCCTTTCTTCCTTTCTTCCTCCTTCTCTTCTCACCTGACCCCTTTCTCTTTTCTCCTCTCCCTTTCTCCCTTTCTTCCTTCTCCTCTTCCTTTCTCCCTTTCTTCCTCCTTCTCTTCTCACCTGACCCCTTTCTCTTTTCATAATGTCTGAATCCCAAATAGGACTCTCCCCCTCCCTTCAGCAGCCCCCCTTCCCCCTCTCTTTCTCTTTTTCTTCTTTTCTGTCTTTCTCTTTTCTCGTTTCTCTGTGACTATGAGGTCGTCACCTTTTCATATCTTATCCTGTAGGATGGGAGAAGCTGTTTTGTATATCAGTCACACCTTTGTATGGAACATGACAGTATCTCTCATGCATTTACTTTAAAAATACCTGAGGCATGAAATCAAACAGGTGCACTTTGAAGTATGCTAAGGGCATCGGTCAAGAGTAAGTATTTCAAGCCCACGTCAGAGAATTAGTCAGCCTGCCCGTTCTTTGTGCTTCCCTGGGTAAGAAAAATAGGCCAACCACTGCAGCCATCACTAAAGTCTTCTCAAATGTTTCATAGTGCCTCACCACACTGGACAAGTAGAATATTACATCCATAACTCATAATGGTCATATGTTTTGAGGATGAAGACATCCTATGTCTGAATTTCATATCCATTTGTAAATACAATAATACCATATTTTCCCATTTTAAAGCAACACCAAAGAACTTTTCCTCTGTCGCACGCACGCTATTTGTTTATCCAGCACTGGCTTTGCAAATAATGATGTCAGACAAGGTAGAATATGTTGCATGATTTTATGAAAGTACGATGTATTGCAACATCAGATGCAAGTCAAATTTGTAGTTTCTTATGTCTCATTCCATCAAACTACAGATCCGCTACCCGATCTGGCAAACTTACATAGTTCGGTTATAGCCGATAGAGGGCCGCGAAGCGAATGCAGAAGTGCCGTTCACCCTGTTACGAGTTGATTAACCACTGAAACGATTTTGGAAACATTATTTTAAGGTACAAAAAACTCTTTGGTGTTGCTTTAAGAGGCAGTAATTTAAACCTGTGTCTCTCGGCGAGGTCTCTGTTTTACTATTGGGGTATGAGCTCCCTCCCTCTCCGCCACTCATTTGTCAATTTATTCTCCATCAGCACTTTCCCACGTCCACGTTCCTCATCATTCATTTTAATATGGTTCCAGTATTTCTACATCATTCTTTTTTCATTTTTTCTTCTCTTCTCTCTCTCTCTCTCTCTCACACGTTTATCTCTTCCTTCATTTTGGGCTTCCCAACGATTGCCCCATCCATCTCAGCTTCTTGGTGCAGTCAGCAAACTACCTCTCTCCACACTTCCTCTCCTTCATGCCTTTCTGTTCTTTCTATCCCCTCTCTCCCTCCTCACATTTTCTCTTTCTCTCTCCTCTGCGTCTTTCCCTAGGTTCAAGTTTGAGTTCAAACTGGGCTCTGTAAAGCACCTCGAGACATATTCACATATTTTGCTGCTATTTTTTTTTTTTTTTAAATGGGTAACACTTTAAGGGTAAAGAATGTCTGTATTGAGCAGGGGTAGTCTCTACTGTTCCCACCATGTAATTTTTATCTGAGGGAGAGTAATGCCTGACTAGAATATGGAACCAATTCATGTAAGTACATACTGCATAGGTATTACCTATGTAATAAGTACATACTGCATAGGTATTACTAGTAAGTAATAATAAGTAAGTACATACTGCATAGGTATTACTGATGATAATGTGCTTGCTGCTAAGGAACCAGTTTCCACTTTAGAATGGGAACCAATCTCCCAGATGTTAAGTGCTGTTTGACACAGCAACCTGGGCAATGAAGTGCAGCGAGGTTGAGCCATACTTGCTTATTCTACAATTGTTCTCCCACTATTTGTAATTTATTCAGACAGTATACTAGTGGGTTATAGATATTCTCTTTTGGTACTTACTACCAAACTTACTAGGCTTACTAGGTCATTATTAAGATTATATGAAGAGTAAAGGCCTAATTCGTCATGAACAAGAAATTTGTGAATACACGCCTAACAATGATTATTGTTGCCTAACACATGCCTTACAAGTCACTAATACAGGCATTAATTAGGTATGTATTAGTGGCTAACATGTGAACCTTAAAATAAAGTGTTAGCCTACCGTTAATTTGAAGTATTAAAAAACATCATTGTTTTAGAATTTTCGAACGAAAGGGCCGGTAATTGGTGCTTTTACAATATTTTTTTCTCTTCATGTTTTGTTCTCTCAATCTTGTTTTTGTCTTGTTTTCGACCTTTCGGTCACTCTCTCCTTTACCATTCCACTCATCTGCCTTTCTTTTCATTCTCATGACTTTCTCTTGCTTGCCATTCCCCCTCTCTTTTCTTTTTTGTATCCCTCTATCCCTCATTCTATCCTCTCTCTCTCTCTTTCTCTCTCTCTCTCATTTACTCTGTCCCAGTGTCTCCCCATCTCATTAACTCTCTTGTTCTGCTCTCTTCATGTCTTTACCGCTCTCTCTGTTTTTCTTTGTTGCTCCATCTCTCCGCCGCTGTCTCTGTCACACTCATTTCCTCATCCTTCCATCATTCTCTTCATCCCCCATCCTCCTCCTCCTCCTCTCCCTGTATCTCCTGACATCTCTCCCTCTATCTTCTGTTTTTCCCTCTCCTTCTCCTCCTCCTCCTTCTCCTCCTCTCTAATTGTCTCTTCCTCTTATCTGCTGTTCCTGTACAAACTTAATCTCTCTCTCCTCCCCAGCACTTCCACAGACCGTTCTGGAGCGACTTCTGAATCTCATGAAATAGAACCGAAAGCTGCTCTCTGGCTGCCTGGGAAGGTCTGGGCAGTTGCTACGGCTACGTCATCTCCGTATCATAGTAGCATCACAGTAGCGGTCACTGATTTGCTGTTGTAGTCATGGCAATCTCGTCAGTTTTGATAACACTGATAGCAAAGGTTAATATGTTAAAGGACACATTTTCCAGAAAAACATATGACTGTCATTACTTATCCTACTCCATACCAGTAGTCACCCATTAGTGTTATCCAGATTTAATATCCAGATGGATCTGCCACTTAAACGTGGAGCAGAAAATGTGAAGTCACATGACATAAACTGTGAAATCATTTTATTGGATTAAATATGCATTGCATGTGTAAATAACTCTGATTAGAGGTTATCACAGATAGTAGAGTGTCATGGGAGAGAGAGAGACAACGTGGGCTGGGTAGCTGATTTGCTTTTAGTGTTCAGGTGGGAAGGCTGTTCTCATCCACACTGCAGCACAGCTCTCATGTGAGATGTATATCCTCTTGATGCAAACATTTGGTCTGGTATTAGAGGAGTTATTCAGACAACTTTATTACGTAGTATCTTCTGTGTGTGTGTGTGTGTGTGTGTGTGTGGCTGAGTGTTTGCCTGACATCCCTGTGCATTTAAATGGATCTGACTCTTCAAATATTTGAGGTATTTGGTGGGATTTCACTATTTGATTGTGTGTGTGTGTGTGTGTGTGTGTGTGTGTGTGTGTGTGTGTGTGTGTGTGTAGGCCTACATGTGCGTTTTCCTGTGTTTGTGTATTGTGTATCATGTGTAATGTATATATGTAAATGTTTGTGAGTGTGCTTAAGCGTGTCTGTAAGTGTGTGTTGTGAGATAGATATACAGGGAGAGAGTGAGAGAAAGAAAGTGTGTGTGTGTGTGTGTGTGTGTGTGTGTGTGTGTGTGTGTGTGTGTAAACAGTGCTATGAGCTCTGATTCCCTCTG
>NW_027468565.1:34699096-34709096 GCF_046254945.1 Alosa pseudoharengus | reverse complement strand
GTGTGTGTGTGTGAGAGAGCGAGAGGATGAGAGAGAAAAACTGATTGCATCTGGTAATTGGAATTTGAGATGCAAACGTGGGATTGAGCTGATTAGCGCCGGCCTGCCGTGAGAGCCGATCTGCTCTGCTCATTTGTCCGACGGCTCAGCTGGACTCCGGAACAACACGTTCCAACACATTTCCATTCCGATGGCCCTTGGTTCCGAATCCCGACTACCCTCTAGGGCCCTGGAGGCAAATGATGACCTGATCAATAGGGGAGAATTCGGCCAAAGGATGCGGTCATCTCAAGGACCGGACCTCTGGCCTCTCTCCATACAAATAACAACAAATACAATTCATTTCTATTTATAGTGCCATACCATAAATATGTCTCAAGGCATTTTACAGGACTTACCTTGGACTTGAACTTGAAATGCTCACTCACGAACTTCTCGGTTCTGTTAACCGTTCTCATCTTATGAGTTGTTTTTACGGTGTGTAAAAGTGCTCGTGGCCCTGCAGGCAGCTCCCATCCCCTCCCATCCTCCAGCAGTGCTCCGTGACCCATCAGGTTGACTCGCTCTCGCTCTCGCTCTCCTTCATTCACCGATTGAAATGGCCCCACTGCTCCTCCCTCGTCCCTGATGAAGACAATCAGACAATCAAGCGCCACCCCCCCCCCACCCCCGCGAGAGCGACCTCAATTAAAGAGGCCTGAGATTAGGGGAGGAAATGAATACCTCTCTTAATCTCTGCTCCCAGCGGCCCCCGCGCATTCATAGCCTCGCCTCCCCTCACATCACATCACATTGCCTCCAGCACAGTCCCCCTCTGCTTGTCCTTCACCTCCTCTCACTCCATGTGTCCCTCTCTCTCTCTCTCTCTCTCTCTCCTCTCTTTATCTCTTTCTTTTTCTTCTTTTCTCTCCCTCTTTTTTCCTTTTTCTCCCCCTTCCATTCAATCTCTTTCCTTTTTACACTCTTTATTATATCTCTCTCCTTCTCCTTTCTCTCTCTCTCTCTCTCTATTTTTCAATTTCTCCCTCTTCCTTTCAATCTCTTTCCTTCTCACTCTCTATTCTCTCTCTCTTATGTTCTCCATATTATTTTATGTCATTCTCTCCTCTTTCTCACCTTCTTTCTCTCATTTTCTCTCTCTCCCTCTGCCTCTGTTTCTCTCTCCCTCCTCTCTCTCTTTCCCTCATTTTCTCCATGATCCTCTCTCTTTTCATCCTCCTGTTCCTATCTTTCCCTTTTCCTTCCCTCCTCTCTCTCTCTCTCTCTCTCACTTCTTCCTCCCTTTCTCTCTCTCTCCCCCCTCTCCCTCCCTCCTTCTCACCATGCATAAGCATATCTGTCCACGGCACGCGGGACAGACATTAAGTATCCCCTCTGTCCAGTCCTGTCATCCATTTCCTTCCGCTATCTTCTCCTTGTGAGTTTCCTGTAGTCTGTTCCCATCTGTCACGATCACTCTGTCCATCCTGTCACTCAGGCTCCTCTCTGATCCCTCCTGTTTGTCCAGAGGGCCCCTCAGGGGACCGCCTGATCAGGACCGTCACAGCTGTTCTCTTATCGCTGAGAGGAGTGATCAAGCTGCCCGTGTACACCACAGGGACGACTGCAGTGTCCAGCTCCAGATTTTACACATGATGGCGTTGATTCTCAAACACACACACACACACACACACACACACACACACCACCTGATAAGGAGGATACTTCCAGGAACTAGAAGTATCCTCTGGAAGTGCTCACTGGACCAGCACTGATGCGGTCAGTAAAATGTGAAAGTGTTATGTGTCATTTGTTCGCTGCTTCTTATTGGTCTTGAGTATGTGCCACTTTCGGTGAGAAAAGTGTTATTTGGAGTAGCTTATGTATTTAGTGTTTGCTGTTTCCTATAAATTTACTTTAGTGTGTGGTTCACTGTATTTTTGTGTCAGAATAATAAAGGACTGTTTGAATTTAGATGTTGTGTGTGGCACCCGTGCATACATCTCCCATACTGTATGCATGTACTCCCACATTGCCACGGGAATTGACAAACAGAGCTTTAGAAGACCCTGTGCGAGCCTCCTTCCTGAAAGACTTTGCATAATCCGTCTTCTAATGAGACTAGAGACCAAAGGTAATGGAAACCAAAGAGGTATTTTCTCTTGAACACTGGCTACATGACATCAATTACGCTCTTTATGACAGCTGAAAATACACGACGCCATTATAGCACCCTGGTAATTACAGCAAACCCCACGTTAATATCACATCGGGGCCATCGAGTGGCACGCTAGCTGCTATCCTAATCCCTGAAGCTGCAGCATTTGAACAGGGTGCCAGAGATTTCCTCTGTCCCCTGAACTGATGTGACAGGGAACAGGGAGCATGCAGCGCGGAGGATGTGCTATGTGTGGTTTATTAATTTCACACTAAGACAGAAATCTCATCACATGTGGTGCCAGTTTGAAGATCAGCATTGTGAATGAGTGTGTGTGTGTGTGTGTGTGTGTGTGTGACTGGGTGTGTGTGTGTTGTGTATGTATGTATGTGTGTGTGTGTGTGTGTGTGTGTGTATGTGTGTGTGTGTGTGTGCGTGTGTGTGCGCGTGTGTGTATGTGTGTGTGTAGATGCTGAGAGACGCTTGAACACACTGCGAGTGTGATTCGCTCTTGGAGAGGAACACAAGAACTAATCTGTTAAGGCTGTGGCATGGAGAGTGCGCGAGTGAGATGATAAAACACGCCTGTCCTGGTGAACCAACATATTTGCATCTCTCCTCTTACATGAGAATGACTAACACAAATTAAACACACACACACACACACACACAAATACCAACATTCACATATATATATGTGTGTGTAGACACACAAACAGAGTCACACACTCAAACACAGGCATACACACACAAATACAAAAGCACACACAAACACATGAATACTCACTCATTCCTCCACACACACAAACACACACACACACACACATATTTCTGCCTTGACATCCTAACCTGTAGGCGTCTTGGCAGCGTGAGCGTGAGCGTGAGCGTGAGCGTGAGGAGGCGAGGGCGAAGGGGGAGAGAATCAGACTGGTGAGGAACGGAAAGGCTCGGCACGACACAGAGCAGCAGCAGCGTCAAAGCCACGCCGCCACCACCATTCATCAGCAAGGAGTCGGCCAGGGTCCGTGCCCCTGACTTATCTCCGTGTTCCACATCGCTCGCTCGCTCTCTCTCTCTCTCTCTCGGCAAAACTGCGGCGTAATAAAACAACAAAGCCGACAGGAGCCTTGAAAAAGTGAGCAGAAGGGTGTCAGCACCGGGAGAATTTTCAAATCAATATGGCCACGCTCTCAGCATTCAACGCTATGGAGATACCAGAAGGAGTCACGCACAGGGAATGGAAAGAGGAAGCGTGGGGTTTGGAAGAGAAAGAGGGGGGGGGGGTAGGATGGAGAGAGAAGAGGAGAGAAGGGACTGTGTGTGTGTGTGTGTGTGTGTGTGTGTGTGTGTGTGTGTGTGTGTGTGTGTGCGTGCGTGTGTGTGTGTGTAAGTATTTTTTTTGTGTGTGTGTGGATATGTTTGTGTGTAAGAGAGAGGGGGAGAGAGAGAGAGAGAGTTGGACGAGGGTGATACCTATTGAAACAAATGGGGAATGAGAGGGATTTATGCCATTATGGTGAGCATCAGTAGGGCTGGGATGTTCACGTCTTTATTATTTCCATGCCTGCACTCCCCCCCAAAGTAATTTTCTGCTCCCTCAAGCCTTTGAGAGCTCGGCAGCAGAGGAGTGGAGCAGCATGCTCAAGCTAAAACTGTTATTTCCAATTAATTTGCACACAAGATAAAGCATGAGACATCCTCTCTCTCCACCCACCACACACCCTAACACACCCTAATCATCAACACCACACACACACACACACACACACACACACACACACATTAACACATGCACACACAAGTTCTCACAGTTTCTTGCTTACACACATGCTTTCTTGTCTCTTCACATTTTGTGTGTGTGTGTTTGTGTGTGTGTGTGTGTGGTTGTATTTGTGTATGTGTGTGTGTCTCCTCAGTCCCAGCACCATTTCTCTCTCTCTCTCTCTCTCTCTCTCTCTCTCTTTCTCTCTCTCCCTGTCTCTCTCTCTGTCCTCTGACTGTTTGTCCTGGAGTCATTCTCAGTGTGAAAATAAACAGCCGGCTGTCCTGTTGAAAACGAGTTAGTCTCCTCTTTTCATCTCATCTCATCGCCATGTCTGCGACAGGGCCTACAGGCCAACCCAAATATTATCATCTTTTCATCTCGCACATGATTTGCAGCTTCACACCCCCAAAGAATGACCACCAGCAAATGGAGAAATTATTTGTTGAAATGACTCATTTTTATTGTAAGGCGGGTATGTAAGTGCTTCTCTCTGTGTGGTCATGTCTAAAAATAGCTGTTGGGATGTAGCGAAAGCCAACTGAAATACGACATTTTGTAAATGTTGTGTCACTTTGTGTCACAGACTGCTAAAACCATGGGGTTTGCTTCTTTGGTCGTACCAGAAGATCCATCAGCCTGACCTTCCCCCTAATATGTTGTAAACCTCATAGCCTTATCTAAGCAGCGCTTTCCCAAAATAATATCTCTTTGTTTTGGCTCTGAAAATCTATTAGTTATGCTAGCTGTAGTTCTGTTTCTCTGTGTTGGCTATGTGCATCAATGTTGTTATATGATGTTCTCCAATACGGCCTGGTTTATTGTGTTCCATATGCCCCTTTTTCTCTCTGGGGACAGGAAAGGCTGGGTTTGGCCTTGAATGATTACGTTACCTAGTAACAGGTCACCTCCAAATGTCACACAGCTACCAAAATGTCACAGTTCTCTTTCACTGCAGTGCAACAAAATCGCTGCAGGCCAGATGTTGACACCATTATGCATTATGCATTATGTTCGAGTTTTTAAAGCAGATGTGTATTGTAAGGAGAGATGTTTTGCAGCTGTGAAAACACAAATTTTACGCTATCTTGATTGTATTGCATTGTTTCCAAAATCTCCAACTGT
This sequence comes from Alosa pseudoharengus, assembly GCF_046254945.1. Taxonomy (NCBI): domain Eukaryota; kingdom Metazoa; phylum Chordata; class Actinopteri; order Clupeiformes; family Clupeidae; genus Alosa; species Alosa pseudoharengus. The sequence goes on along the minus strand of NW_027468565.1, from coordinate 34,704,072 downwards.
AAAGTAGAAAAAACACTCAAGGGCCTTCCATTGCAGTACAACTCTGACACAAAACAAGAGTCTGTGTTTTGAGTTAACAAAGTCAGTTTCTCAGAAGTTTTCTTCAATAAAGCCTCACAGCAAAAGGTTTTGATATGGTAATCACGCTTAATTGAAAACGTGCTGAATTGGTCAGTGATGTGGCCGAGGATGTTAATTTATGCCTTTCTCATCTCCCTCCCATTGTTACTGTCGTTTACAAAGCTCAAAATAATTTCATGTTCCAGTAAGTGAATTCCTTGGCTTATTCCATGGTGTTATACGAGGCTGGAATGTTAATGTCTTCTTCCTCATTGTTAAAATCTCTGTGAATGTTAGCATGGGGAGTTTCTAAACTCTTACAAAAGCTTAAGTGTTGTCGATTTGTGATTTAAAATCACTGTTCCTAGCCTTTGATTAAAGTTGTTTTCAATCTTAATCGAGGCGACTCGTCTGCGTCTGGTAAGTATTTGTATCATGTGCACTCACGTGGGCCTAACCCCATTATGAGAACTCTTAGTCGGAATGAAAATGGCAATCAATATCAGAGATGTTCGTGGGAGGTAAATTGTTTCTGAACGTGTGTGCCCATTTTCCTCTGAGGAAGACGTCTGTCTGTGTGTTTGGGCAGTCGAGCGAGGAGTCTCCACCTCCGTTGTCTTGGGGCTTTTTTTATTCCTCTCTCTGTATGCAGGTGAGTGGACGCAGGGACATGCGGTGCCAAACACAAAGCAAAACTTCTCTGGACGTGATTTGTGAAATTAGGAAATGCTCTGTCAGTTTTCGGAATGACTGGTGGTGACGCACAAGACAGCTGGAACTTCACCAAGACACACACACACACACACACACACACACAAAGCTCACCCACTGTGGTTGTTAAGTAGGCTATCAGAAAACCAGGGTGAAAATTCAAAGGTAGCCCTTCGTTTTCTCTTACAAGAGGTGAAACAAAAATGACCCACATTCCCCTCATCACTTGAATTGCTTCAGTGCTTTTGCAACTGTGCAATCATGAAGGGAAATTTGTGTCCTATACAGCTAAATGGTTTGGCTTGAAAAGTGCAAAGCTGTGGTTTGACGTCCACTTTCCCATATGTGAAGCAGTGGAGGCAGTGCACCCCATGACCGTGTGTGTGTGTGTGTGTGTGTGTGTGTATGTGTGTGTGTGTGTGAGTGTGTGTGTGTGTGTGAGTGAGTGTGTGTGTGTGCGTGTGTGTGTATGTCATAGCTGGCATGGCTTACCGGTATTCATTTTTCTGTGATATTTGTTGTGTTGCAATACACTCATCATTTACAACAGACTTCTAACTCCCTATAGCTATTGACACTTAATTCTGGCAAGCTCCTATTTTCAGTGTTGTTTCCTGTTTATCTGTATACTTGCTTTTGGTGTACTCCATATCATATTGAGGTGAGGTTGAACAAAAGCACCTTCAAACCATCTGTATGTGAACATGCACTAAACCAAGCCTTTAGCCTGTCTGGGCCACAGAGAACAGGTTTTCATCTGTCTCAGGCTATTGTGACACCCTCTCTCTCTCTCTCTCTCTCTCTCTCACACACACACACACGCTGTTGCTGACAGGAAAGCCAACAGAATACTCACAAGGTCAGTCTGGGCTCTGTTCAACCCCATAATATCTGCCGCTAGGCAACCGGGTTGCTTGAATTCCACGGTCCTCTACTTTCATTGTCATCTCACGTCATCCCTCTTATGCACACACATACACACACACACATACACACACACTTAAACTCTTCCCTCTGTTACAGTTAAGACTTTAGATATACAGTAGGGGTTGTATTTTCCACACCCTTCCCATTCCATCCACTGTTTAGCCCATTCCTTGTATTCACAAAGGAGTTCTTCTCACCCATCAGAAGCCAGAATGTCCTGAAAAAGCCTTTTTGTCTCTATACATGGGTTTCTTCTTTACCTGCCTGCCACTGGCCCGTGTCACCATAATGAAATATCACAGTATAATAAAGGGGGGTTGATTCCTCAAGAAGAGAGCTAGTATCATTTGTCCAGATAGTGTGAGACAGTCATTCCCCATTTTATGGGCTCAAGGGTTTCTTATGAGGCATCAGTAAATTGAAACATCCACCAGGAACATGGGACCCAATCTTTAAATGTGTTCAGTCTTAAACGATAGCGCTTTGGTGGGCAGAGAAAAGGGAGATGTGATGGAGGCGGTGTTGCTGTTATCTGGGAGAGAGAGAAAGAGAGAGAGAGAGAGAAAGAGAGAGAGGGTGCAATCTATTATGGGACAAGATGCTGCACTTTGAAAAAAGCTCACAATTTGCTGAAGCCATTTAGCTGGCTGTAAATCTCAGGACTGACACAAAGATTTGAAGTCATGCCTAAACGATTTGGGAGTTTTGGTCTGTACATGTCAATCATTCAAAGGCCAAGACTATTTCTTGATTTTTCTTCAATATTGAATTTTGCTGCATTTTACTGTATTATGTCATACATTTTCACTGCGGAGTCATGTAAATGTTCCCGCACCATATACAGTATACAGTCCCATATCTACTCATGGATTTTTCTTAAAAACAACCACCCTTGAACCTCACCCATGGAAACATAGGCCCAGTTGTATTAAGGGCCACCCACTAATTGTCACATATGTGTGTGTGTGTGTGTGTGTAATGTAAAAAAACATTTTTAATTTGTATGATGTGATTTCCTGTATTCTGGTGCATTTTGGGGATGGCCAATACTTTAATTCAATCAGAGTCATAGCCTACATCCTGATTTGTTGATATTGAGGCAATGATTCCATGGAAAGGCTTGGGATTCAGGGCCCCCTGACCCCTTGGGCCCCTGGGCCTGGGCCCAGTAGGCCCGTGCAGTAATCCATCCCTGACCTCACCCACACCTGACACTGGATGTAAGGTGAAGGTTAATTGATGTAAGGTGAAGGTTAATTGGATGTAAGGTGAAGGTTAATTGAAGGGCAGCTTTCAGATCAATGAAATTAGTGTATTAAATAATTATGTTACGTATTTAAATAAAGACAGATGTCTTCACCAGATCAACCCATAATATCATCACTCTTGTTTGCCTCCATTAGCTCATCATTTGTGGTGAGAGTGTGCCATCAGCCATTCTCTTGCAGACCATTTGTGGTGAGAGTGTGCCATCAGCCATTCTCTAACTTGCAGGACCTCTGCTTGTGGAGTATTTCTGTCTGAGATCACATCCTCAGGAAATGGCAGCAGAGGTCCTGCTGGGAGTCACATTATTTGGCCACTGAGCAGTGTCTCTGTCCCCCCAGGTCACCACTCTTCAGGCCGTGCCTGACTGGACCAAATAAGTGGGCTTCATTAGCCGCTTTCATCGGGCCCAACGAAGCCTCCGTAATGTGTGACCACCGACACGCCTCGTGCATTTATCTCCGCAGGGAAACCTGCCTGACCTGTTGGCCATCATTTTAGCCAACCTTCAGGCGTTGTCTTTTCTCCTCCCGAAAAAATTATGCAGCATGTGCTTCCCTGAAGGACATCGGGTCTGCTGTTCGATCTTCTAATATGGCTATCCCATAATACTCTCTTTTCTCATTCATTCCCCTTGTTCTTTCATGCATTTTCTTATTTTCTTCCTCTTCTTTCCTCCCAGACTCTAAAACAGACTAGAACTGAGTAGTCTTGACATTGATGTTTTTTTGGCAGATTAAGATTTAGCTTTGTTGAAGTTTCTACTTGTTATTTGTTTACCTTTTGAAAGTTTCCACAGATTTTCTTCTAGCTGAAAGAATGAATTATGCTGCCTCTTTTCTGGATTTCCATGCTTGGACTGTGTCATGTGAGCAAAGCACATCTCAGAGCTCCTGAGGACTTCAGACAAACAAGAAAAAAGCCTTCTCTCTTGCATGTAAAAACCCCCCAGGCTCATCTCCAAATTTGAGAGGATGCTTTCATGAAGATGGCACATTACCTTCATAAACAATGTCTTAATTACCACTGTGCAGCTTTGGATATGATTTGAGTATGAAAATAAATGTGAGTGTGCTAAACTGATTGCTATTCATTTCCTGTCTTTTATAATTAAGCAATTGGTTCTCAGTTTTGTCAGGTGTTTTGCCACAGAGGGTGAGTGCTATGATTTCTTTTATATTTTTCATTAGTTTGTACTGATTCCACATTATTCATATGAAGACATATCCCCATGTCTTTTCATGAAAATCAGGCTATTTTGTCAAGCAAGGAAATGTTTTGTTTTTAGAGTATACTTACCATGCAGACAGGGTGGGCATTAAAAGGAAGCAATCACTTCTGATGAATAACCATTACTTCACTTTATAATTCAAGAGGGTTGAGAGTACAGCTAACAGACACACTCAGAGGTCCAATTTAAACTCAAAACTTCGAAAACACCTCTTATTCTCTTATTCAGATCCATATTTGTCAAAGATAAACAGAGCCCAAATAATGATGCCTGTTCAATGTAAATGTCACAGCTGCAATATCAAACACAGCACTTGCAAAAACATGTCGTCATAGCTTTAGGTCATTTCCACTGTCGGGCTGGTCGTTGGACCACCGTCTTTGGGGACTGGGGAATGAGCACTGAGAGGAGAGGAGGGGAGGAGAGAGGAGAGGAGAGGAGGGGAGGAGAGAGGAGAGGAGGGCAGGAGAGAGAAGAGAGAGAGGAGGGGAGAGAAGAGAGAGAGGCTGGGAGAGGAGAGGAGGGTAGAGGAGAGGAGTGGAGAAGAGAGGAGAAGAGAGGAGAAGAGAAGAATGGAGAGGAGAGGAGAAGAGAGGAGAGGAGAGGAGAGGAGAAGAGAGGAGAAGAGAGGAGAGGAGAGAATAGGAAAAGAGAGGAGAAGAGAAGAGAGGAGTAAATGTTCAATGTAAATGTCACAGCTGCAATATCAAACACAGCACTTGCAAAAACATGTCGTCATAGCTTTAGGTCATTTCCACTGTCGGGCTGGTCGTTGGACCAC
>NW_027468565.1:34691596-34694096 GCF_046254945.1 Alosa pseudoharengus | reverse complement strand
AAGAGAGAGAGAGAAAGTGTGTGTGTGTCTGTGTGTGTGTGAAATAGAGAGAGAGAGAGAGAGAGAGAGAGAGAGAGAGAGTGTGTGTGTGTAAGAGAGAGAGAGTTTGTGTGTGTGTGTGTGTGTGTGTGTGTGTGTGTGTGTGTGTGTGTGTGTGTGTGTGTGTGTGTGTGTGTGTTGAAGAGAGTGAGGCCCCAAGGCACTGTATTTCAGGATAAAAAAACAGAGAAGGTAAGATGGGGAGATGTGGAGGGAGACCCAGAAAAAGATGGAAAGAGACAGAGAGTGAGAGAGAGAGATAAAGAGAGAGACATAGAGAGAGAGAGAGAGAGATAAAGAGAGAGACATAGAGAGACAGAGAGAGAGACAGAGAGAGAGTAACTTCAGCACTGCAGATATTCCAGCCTTGAGTCTGTTAGGCCCAGCAGGAACAAGAAAGAGATGATGGTGGGATAAGAAGAGAGAGCACATGTGGATGTCAAGAGTGTATGTGCATGAGTGTGTGTGCCTGTGTGTGTATGGTTATAAAAGAGTGAAATAAAGAAAAGAGCAAGTGTGTGACAAAGACAGAATGTGCCTATACCTGAGAGTGTGTGTTAGATAAAGAGAACATGTTGAAGGTGCTTATGTGTGTGTAAGAGAAAGAGTGTACTGCTAGTTGGTGTGTGTAGGAGGGGTGTGTGTGTGTATGTGTTTGTGGGGTGTGTGTGTGTGTGTGTATGTGTGTATGTTAAAGAAAGAGGGCATGCTGAAGGTGTTTGAAGGAGAGAGGATGGAGTGTGAGGGAAAGAACTTGAGATTGTGTGAGAGCAGAGACTAGTGAGAGACAAGAGGCGACAGATGCTTCTGAGCGCCATGAGCTTACAAAGACTGGCCTCTCGTCTCCCTCTCCCCGGATGCTTTGTGTGTGTGTGTGTGTGTGAGTGTGTGTATTGTGTGTGTGTGTGTGTGTGTGTGTGTGCGATTGACTGTGTGTGTGACTGTGCATGAGAAGTGAATGTGTGTAAAAGTGTAAAGTGTGTGTGTGTGTGTGTGTGTGCGTGTGTGTGTGTGTGTGTGTGTGTGTGTGTGGGTGGGTGCATGTGTGTGAGTGTGGGTGTGTCTGTATGCAGTGACACGGTCAAAAGTGAGCATTAGTGCATGAAGGACAGTCAGGAACTGAGGAAACAATGGATTTAAAAAGAATCTGAATCACAGCTCCAGAACCCTCACAGCATACAGAGAATGTTTCTGTCATGTCTGACTGATGTCCCGATAACAACTTCAACCCCAGAGAACAGTGAGGATAAATGTTACATATGACATTTCAACATTTCATTCAGTGTTTCAATGATGGCAACAAAAACATAACGCTAAGATTGGTGGTGATTTTAGTTCAGCTGATACCAAAGGCAATTCAGTCCTGTGCCAGGGTTTGTGTGTGTGGGCCAAAGGAGCTAAGAATGCCAAATCCACGCTCCCTCAGGGTCACTGGTAAACACTCTCACACACACACACATACACACAAACATACACTCACACACACACACACACACACACTCACACACACACACACACACACACACACACTCATTTCTGACGTGTAGTGTGTGGATTTCTTACGGATCAGTCCCCTTCATGATCAAGGTTATGCAGTTACTCTAAAACAGTAAAACCTTGTTAGCTTGATGCTCGAAGGAGAGTGTTTTGTCGAGGTCACTACAGTCGAGTCCTGTCGCTACAAAAGAAATGGAAAAAATCGATGCTGCAGATCTTGGGCTCTATCTTCCGTGCCGGCGCAATTGACTTTGTATACTCGCGCGTTTGTCTTTCCTATTTTGCAGTCAGCGCATATTGGAATTTTCCCTCCACAGGTACATGCCTGTAAATTAGGGAATTCGATTGCGCCCACGGGGGCGGTTCAGCGAAAAGACGGGGCGTGTTCCGGCGCAAACGTTCACTGTTGATATTTTGCAGTTTCAGAAAACAATTCCGCCACAGACCAGGAACTCCCTGGTCTAAAGTCTGTGGCGAAAATGCAGATGCTATTTTAAGGGCGCGTGCATGACCACAGGCCTGCATGAATGAATGCGTTGCACACCAATCTACAGACACCTCCGTGCACAGACGGAAACATTCAAAGCCTTGATAATATTTGTCCATTTCCCGGTTTTGTTCGTGCATTGGTGACCTACATATTTAGTAGCCTATATAGTACAACATCTACATGCAATATCTTTACAACAACGCCTAATTACAACCTATTAATCTGGACAACTTTATAGGCTACAGCCCTATAAAGGCTAAAGTTACTTTTAGTTTTGTTCCAATTTACCGTTGTGTAAGGTTTTAAGCACCATAATTTTGCCTACCTTGTTGTAGCCCATCTGAAATAACTCCAAGCTTTGCTATGTTCCCTCCATCCTTTCGTTATTTTCAAAAAACGTTTTATATCCATGATGGCCTTGAAGTCTTGAGTTAGTGAATTAGCTTAAATCAGCTTTTCATGTGCTGTTAACCA
>NW_027468565.1:34666596-34686596 GCF_046254945.1 Alosa pseudoharengus | reverse complement strand
ATACTGAGAGAATGTATTCTGGTTAAAAATGTAACTTTTCGGATGTCATACTACACACCATATTTGGAGGAGAAATGGCACTGTGCATCACCCTAAAAATACCCTAACAAACAGTGAGGTTTGGAGGTGGTGGCATCATGGTGTGGGCTGTTTTTCATCTCATGGTACTAGCAGACTTCATACAGTTGAAGGAATGATGAATGGAGTCATTTTTTTCTGGGAGAATCTTTACATCCACAGGATGATGAGGATGAGACATGGCTAGACCTTCCAGCAGGACAATGATCCTAACCATTCAGCAAAGGAAACTCTCAATTGGTTTCAGAGAAAGGAAATCAAGGCCCTGACTTCAATTCAATTGAACAGTTTTGGAAGTTAACTAAAGATCAGGATTTACAAGAGGGACCCCTGAAATCTTCAATATTAAAGGACTATCTGTTTAAAAGAATGGGCCAAACTCACACCATAATACTCTGACTGATTAGTTTCATCATACAGGAAATACCTTGAAGCTGTCATTACGAATAAAGGCTTTTCCACAAAGTATTTAAGAAATTTCAGCAGGCGTGTTCAATACTTTTTTCCTGTGTCATTCCACTTTATTGCACATAACTCTACCTATGGACTTTAATGTTTGGATTTTTTTATATGGGTGGATTATCTGAGTTACAGTTTTTCTCAGTCGCTTTGGTGCTTTTTTCAGATCAGAATGAAAATTCTCATAACAATTAGTTCAACCTCCACAAAATTGTTGAGATAGTTATCAAATTCTGTCACAATGTTGTAGAATTGCAAAGAGCATACAGTAAAAATGTACGTATTCAGTTTCTTGAACTCACTTACTCACCTAACTACAGCAATGTGTAACTTTACTGTAGTTTTCAAATGGCTGTACAAGTACTGTATAGGGCTGTCTTGAGCATGTTCAGGTAGTGTCACCGAGTTCTGACCTTTTTTTTGCATTGGAAAACACTGAGAGAACTGTCATAATGAAAACATGACAAAGCCATTTGACTATCTTGTTCATAAACGATGGTGTCAAGACTTCTCATTTTGATGACACTGACAGTTTCATTGACATGAATACCTGCTTTTGAGGAATGGACTATCCATTTTGTGCAAGTGACGTGCTTTTGCAGGTCATCCACTAGATTTTGCAGTTTGCACTAATTGTTTTGAGAATTGCACTAACTGCTGTGCAAATGTTAATAGTGATGTGAGAAAAGCACCAAAGCGACTGAGAAAAACTGTAATACTAATGTCTGGTGAAAATTTCATGCAAATAGCCTCATTGGAAGTATACTTACTGAAAAAAATGTTGACGTGTTCAATACTTATTTTCCCCGCTGTAGATAGATAGATAGATAGACATACCTGTAGATAGATAGATAGGTAGATAGATAGATAGATAGATAGATATATAGATAGATAGATAGATAGATAGATAGATAGACAGACCTGTAGATAGATAGATAGATAGATAGATAGATAGATAGATACATAGATAGACAGACCTGTAGATATATAGATAGGTAGATAGATAGACAGACCTGTAGATAGATAGATAGGTAGATAGATAGATAGATAGATAGATAGATAGACAGACCTGTAGATAGATAGATAGATAGATAGATAGACAGACCTGTAGATAGATAGATAGATAGATAGACAGACCTGTAGATAGATAGATAGATAGATAGATAGATAGATAGACAGACAGACAGATAGATCATAGATAGATTAGTGTGTGCTTCACCTCACTGTGTGTTCACTGTGTGCTGTATGTGTTTCACTAATTCGCGGATTGGGATAAATGCAGAGACCAAATTTCCCTCACGGGATCAAAAGAGTATATATACTTACTTACAGTTTTTCTCAGTCGCTTTGGTGCTTTTTTCAGATCAGAATGAAAATTCTCATAACTATTAGTTCAACCTCCACAAGATTTAGTCATTTGTGCACATCATAGCAATTTCTCCTTCCTCTGAACAAACTGCAAATACTTTTGGACATGTATCAGTTGCTTTCATACAATTCTCTGCTGTTTTTTAACATTATCATTTGCTTATGTCATGTCAGTCAAAATGAACTATACTTATGAATGCTGAATAGTCGTTCCCAATAAAACTAATAGTCTTCATTTCATTGCTTGAGTCATTACATACAAAATTGTTGAACTAGTTATCAAATTCTGTCACAATGCTGTAGAATTGCAAAGAGCATACAGTAAAAATGTACGTATTCAGTGTCTTGTACTCACTTACTCACCTAACTACAGAAATGTGTAACTTTACTGTAGTTTTCAAATGGCTGTGCAAGTGCTGTATAGTGCTGTCTTGAGCATGTTCAGGTAGTGTCACCGAGTTCTGACCTTTTTTTGCATTGGAAAACACTGAGAGAACTGTCATAATGAAAACATGACAAAGCCATTTGACTATCTTGTTCATAAACGATGGTGTCAAGATTTCTCATTTTGATGACACTGACAGTTTCATTGACATGAATACCTGCTTTTGAGGAATGGACTATCCATTTTGAGCAAGTGATGTGCTAGTGACATGCTTTTGCAGGTCATCCACTGGTTTGCAGTTTGCACTAATTGTTTTGAGAATTGCACTAACTGCTGTGCAAATGTTAATAGTGATGTGAGAAAAGCACCAAAGCGACTGAGAAAAACTGTATACTTATACTAGATAGACAGACCTGTAGATAGAGAGATAGATAGATAGATAGATACTGTAGATAGATAGATAGATAGATAGATAGACAGACCTGTAGATAGATAGATAGATAGACAGACAGATAGATAGATGTAGATAGATAGATAGATAGACAGACAGACAGACAGATAGACAGACAGATAAATCATAGATAGACAGATCCTAGGGTTAGGATGTGGACATGGGCAGGGGCGCCTGCAGGAATTAATGCTATGGTACGCACACCCATCACCCCACCCGCGCGCACAAAAAATTAATAAATAATCACGCGTGGATAATATTTGTCCGTTTCCCCGGTTTTAGCCCCGTGCATCTACATGCAATATTACAACAACAACGTCTACAATGACCTATTCATTTGGACAACTTGATACAGCCCTATACAGGCTAAAGTTACCTTGTTTTGTTCTAGCATAGGCCTACCTTGATGTCTGGCTTCAAACAGCTGTAATGCAGTCTCTGACAAGCACACCAATTGCCTACCTTGTTCTTGCCCATCTGGAATAACTCCTTTAGCTTTGCTGACTCCATACTTTCTGTTTTCGTTGTTTAAACTTGTGATATGCATGATGAGTATTGAGTTAGTGAATTAGCTCAACATTGTGCTGATAACCATATATAGATAGCCGAGTAAAAGAAAATAACTAGCTAGTTGCATGCCTGCGTGCGTATTCTGTCTCCTGCTCAAACAAAATGTGCAGCGCGTTAATTTTGATGACGTGTTCACTAAGTTATGTAATAGAAAATTGTAAATAGCCTGATGATGGCATGCAGCTAATGGCATACTGTGCATAGTTGGGAAGGTATGGTGGGCCAATTTGGTGTGAATACACATTACACACACACAAGGGAAATTTTCTCTCGTTTTTGAGTAGCCTGATGGTACGCACAGTGCGTACGGACGTACACCTGCAGGCGTGCCTGGACATGGGAGACACACTGTTCAACCGCTTCCCCCTCCTCTGCCCGGCCAGCCTTTGGTCACTGGTTTGATTCCCTAATCGGTAGGCTATGGCTGTGCGCCTTATGTGCATGTGTGAGTGTGCAATCCCCTATGTTTGTGTGAGTTTGTGTACTGTGTGTGTGAGAGAGAGCAAGCATAAATCTGTGAGTGAGTGTGTGTGTGTGTGTGTGTGGGGGGGGGGGGGGGGGGGGGGGTTGTCTAGGTGTGTGTGTTTGTTGGGAAATTACCTGTCAGTGTGCTAATGCAGGAGCTGTAACCACTGTCACTGTCTTATCACATAGGAGTCACTCTCAGGATGAACATTAGACACACACACACACACACACACACACACACACTTAACAGCACATTCCACCATAATACAGGACCCCCCTGCCCCCCACCCCCACCCCCATTAGCACAGTAAAGCAGATACATTTATTTCCAAACTCTCAGGTAATATTCAAACTCTACACATAGGTGTGGTTTATTTTGTTTATCATTTTATTTATTAATATTTCTTATTTGCCTGTTTTGTCTTTGTCTTTGTTTATTTTATGACCCTATATATCAAGTCGAATTCTCCACAAGTGTGAGACTCTCTCATTTCTTAGAGACCAGAAATGCAATGTAGGCTTTTCCTATAAATATGGGAGGTCATTTAGCACACGTTTATGCATTATTCATCAGTCATTAGTCATAGCGCATTCGAGACAAAAGTCATTCCTCCCTGTTCAAACGTTTTATGAGCCCATTTGTCAATGAATGTAACTGCCACTCACATAGAATCTTTAGAAAAGGAATGGCAAGTTACGGGATAATTAACTGATTATATTTCTGGTGTCTATAAAGCTGAGTAGCTTTCAGTGATCAAACAATGGTATTGTACCATTTTAGTATGCCTTTAAGGTTTTTCCAGGAGGAAAGTTAAATTGTCAAGGAATTTTATGTTCCAACTTCTGTGAGTTCCGGAATTTTCAGCATTATGGAACTGCAGCAACACTGGGCCCAGGATGTTCAAATCTGTGAAACCTTCAGTGTCTCTGACTGGGCTGACATTTTCATAGGACATGTCTGTGGTGATTGTCTGCTGATTTAACAACACCCTAAGAATCCCTTTTGACTGTGTTTCATTACCCCCTGTCCATCAGCCTGCTCCGAGCGACCAGCACCCGGGGAGAGAGAGCATTGCGTGATGGCTGAGTGAAGCGCCTCTCATATCGGGTTGGGGTGAGTCAGCTCCCCAACCCCCTACACACACACACGCACACACACACACACACACACACACACCTCCTGTTGTGTGTGACTGCTCAGGGGTAGCAGCAACCAGCTCCACTTTCTCAGAGAGACTCTGCTGAACACAAGGGGAAAGAGGAGTGAGGAACTTTACATTAATGCACCACACAGGTTTCGCCTCACGTCCCACGTCCAGGAGAGCACTGGTCACAGAGTAATTGGCTTACGGTACATTGTCTTTTGATAGCGGGTGGTAGCCTGTACTGTTAGTCATACCAACCTGTTTGGCCCGGTGCAGCATTAACCCTACGTGTCAATCTAAACATGGAGAACATACTACAGGTAAACCTTGAATGTTCAAGCTACAGAGTAAAACACATCTACATTTAACCTACTTGCTTTACACAAGGTAAATCATCTGACAACACAGTTACCTATGGCAAGCCGATTGAGCATTTATTCTGATATCTTGATATCAGGCATAATTGTCATGTACATGTAAGCCATTTTTGTCAACTAGTTAACTAGTGAGCCATGTTTGTGTGAACACATTTTAGCTTAACTAGTTAACTAGTGAGAACCAGAAATGCCCACTAGTTAACTAGTAAAGGCCAAAATGCATACCAATGACCAATCAGCTACTTGAAGGCGTTTTGGTGTCACTAGTTGACAGCCAAAAATGTGCACATGATTACTAGTGAAGGCAAAACACCTCACTAGTTAACTAGTTGCAGTAGGTCAATGTCACTAGTTAACTAGTGAACCATAAATGGCTGACTAGCTAGCTAGGGGATGGCAGTAGGCTCACTAGTTAACTAGTTGATGCATCATTTGTCCAAACTAGTTAACTAGTGAGGTCATAAATGTATACCTGTAAACTAGTTCAAGACAAAATTCACACTAGTCAACTAGTGGCACAGAATTCAAACTCCCTATGTCCAAATAGAACATGTTTACATAGTTAACTAGTGAGACCCAAAAGCCTTCAAAAAAAGCCTTCAACTAGCTGACTGGTATGCATTTTGGCCTTTACTAGTCAACGAATGGACATTTCTGGCTCTCACTAGTTAACTAGTGAAGCTAATGTGTTCACTAGTTAACTAGTTGGCATTTATGCTGTCACTAGTTAACTAGTGTGCACAAACATGGCTCACTAGTTAACTAGTTGACAAAAATGGCTTGTATGTTGGCCTGATATCAAGATATCAGAATAAATGCTCAAGCGGCTGGCCAAATTACATAGAAGTTAACAAGTGGGAATTTGACATTCAGTAGTCAGCTAGTAAACATTTGTGTACCTTACTAGTTGACTAGTACAATATAGAAGTCTTTAAACTAGTTAACTAGTGCACATTTCAGTGTCCACTAGTTAACTAGTGAACATGCTGAGCATTACTAGTTAACTAGTAAGATATGAAACATATGAACTAGTTAACTAGAGAGAATTTGGGCCTTACTAGTTAACTAGTGAGCATTTTGGCTGTCACTAGTTAACTAGTTCACACAGAAATGGCTCATTAGTTAACTAGTGGACAGAAATGGCTTGCATGTACATGACAATTATGCCTGATATCAAGATATCTGAATAAATGCTCAATCGGCTTGCCATAGTTACCATTTACCACATAAACATCAGTGGATTAAGGAACATAATATGAAAATATAGAATCTGCAACAGCAGATTAAGAAAACAAAATCTGCAACCGCAGACATGAAAAAGAACAGTTCAATCTGCAACAGCAGACATGAAACAAAACATTACAGTCTGCAACAGCAGACATGAAACAAAACATAACAATCTGCAACAGCAGATCTGAACAGAGACAGAGAGAGAGAGAGAGCATTTTAGAACTGTAACAAGAAACAATAAGAGGCTCCAGTGGGTCCCATTTAGTGGCCACTTCATTCACACTTTCCGTTATTCACGCAGTTGCGTGAAATATATTACAACCTATAACGTACAACATGTGTTGCTATTCCCACTATACACTGAATTTGCACCTGAACTTGTGCAGGTCTGAAACCATGCTCTATTTAATTTGAGGTGGGCCTTGTCTGAATCCCAAAATGTAAATCTGGTTAACATGGTCCAAAAGGTAGGCCTACATGTAACAGTTCCATTGATGCACAAAAGACTATGAAAAGCGAGTAGTTGTGCATGGATAGAGCATGATTACAACCTGGGCATCCTAGCACTGTAACCTGTAGGGTATGAGGCTCCTCGTTTTTCCTCATAGAACAGTAGCAGTTCGCCCGGACGGCCACTTCCACATTAACTAAATCTGACACTGCAGTAATAGAGGGAAAGATTATCACACCATACAGCAACATCTCTGGGCATTGGTAGCCTATGACAGCCAGCCAGCCACATTTTCCCCCGAATAATAATTCTCAACTATGCTCATGTAGTGGCCTGGAGCTTCTGTGACATGCTAGTGACATTTACGTGCAGGCTACAGTAGGCAAGGTTTCGGAGCCACTGAGGCACTAAATATGTATTCCTACCAATAATTGTAAATAAACCAAATTTCGATTAATTAATAAAGATGTTTGATTTGACACATTTATTACACTTATTTGACACATGCTTGTGCTATATAAAAACACTTGACCTTGACATTCAAGTTAGCTAGCGAAGGTGAGTCAGCGGAATTTAAAGACTTACCTCTGTAATTAAAAATGAATTTCTCCCAGAAGAACTTGTATCCCTTTTTAAGTTTGGACGTTTCAACTTGAGAGTGTTCATTAACAATCCGAACCACATCGTCGTAGGTGACTTCAGGCAGGTTGCGGAGAGACTTGGTCCAGCGGTATTTATCGGCCTCTGCCATTACAAAAAGCTAACCGGAACAGCCGCATCCCCACAAGAGACGTTCTTCCGGCATTAAATTGTTGCGTGACATAGGCCTATTGCAAGGCATTTGTATGATGGGAATGCGTGTATGCAGTATATTGCTATTTGACTTAAAGTTATATTCACACTGTAGTGAGAGTCATATACAAACTTTTATTGAATGCATTGAGTCCTTTGGTCTCTTTTTATGGTCCAGCAACCCAGAATAAATTACTATATGTGTAGGATATACTGTGTGAGGATGTGCGTGAGTGCGTGTGTGTGTGTGCGTGAGTGCGTGTGTGTGTGTGTGTGTGAGAGTGCGTGTGTGTGTATTTGTGCGTGTGTGTGTATTTGTGCGTGTGTGAGTGCATGTGCATATGCGTGTGTGTGAGTGCATGTGTGGGTGGGTGTGTGTGTGTGTGTGTGTGTCCACATATGAATGTAGATGTGTTGCATGCACTGTGTTTCCTTTCTGTGCCAGTGACATACAGTGACACAGCGTTGATGGCCCTGAGCGATGAGTCATGTCCTGCCAGGCGAAGAGCACATGACTAGGTGTGAGAGAAGCTAATGCTAACCTGCCCAGGCGAGGAGCACATGACTAGGTGTGAGAGAAGCTAATGCTAACCAGCCCAGGCGAGGAGCACATGACTAGGTGTGAGAGAAGCTCATGCTAACCTGCCCAGGCGAGGAGCACATGACTAGGTGTGAGAGAAGCTAATGCTAACCTGCCCAGGCGAGGAGCACATGACTAGGTGTGAGAGAAGCTAATGCTAACCTGCCCAGGCAAGGAGCACATGACTAGGTGTGAGAGAAGCTAATGCTAACCTGCCCAGGCGAGGAGCACATGACTAGGTGTGAGAGAAGCTCACGCTAACCTGCCTCACCTCGGGCCACCATTTCCATATAGCACAGGAGGTCGGCTATCAGCTGCTGCTCCTCTCTCTCAGGCTAGAATAGTACAGTTGTTTTCATTTACTAAATGTGTTTTTCCAGAGTAACATCTAGTACATTTTGTGGGTGTGGTAGTGGGCTGGTGGTAGTGTAGTGGTTAAGGAACTGGGCTAGCGTGCAGTAACCTGAAAGTTGTCGGTTCAATTCCCGGCATCCACCGTTGTGCCCTTGAGCAAGTCACTTAACCCCAAGTTGCTCCGGGGACAATGTAATCCCTTGTAATATAGTTGACATATGTAAGTTGCTTTGGCTAAAAATGTGTCAGCCAAATGTAATGTAATGTACATTTTCTAGTATTGTGCATCTGGAGATTGAACCTATTATGTCCAGATGAAAGCCTCCTCCTTGGTGTTCTGTCTATCTACCAGCAGAGCTGCACACAAACACAAAAACGCTCTTGATTATTATAGACCGCTGTGAACTGTTTGTCCTGTTGTGTCCTTCAGTGATCAGGTCGGTTGTGGCTTTCCGTCTTTCAGGTGGCTGAGGTATACTGTATGCGCCACAGCATGTCCACTGTGTTATGTCAGTCAGTAGCCTGTCAGCCCATCTCATTTTTTGAGAAACTGCAGCAGCATTGTGTATTCAATTTATTCCACAGGCCTACTTTAAATCTGAGTCAGCTTGTGACTCTTTTGTCTGCTTGTGATTTTCTATAGACCACTGTGCCATTCTAAAGCATGTCTCTCTGTAACAATCAATACTGGCTGCCCACAGCTTTTTGTCTGTCATGTCCTTTCTCTCTTCAATCTCACTGACTGAGTGATGCTAGTGTCCGTCTGTGGTGACAAATGAGACCAATCAGATATTATTGAGTAGAGTCAGAAGAAGGCAACTTGGCTGGCTCTGTCCTCTATCTTCAACTTTGAACAATACTTTGAAAGGGTCTCTTTTGCTCCTTTTAAAGTCCTTCACCCTGTTTTGACTACCTGTTCGCTTCCTGCTTTCACATCCAGGACCCTAATGCTAGGACAAGGTGCAAAGGTTAAAGTCTAACTAAAACTTGCTTAATAACCGCTACTGTAAATCTATTTGCAATTTTAATACCAAGAGAAAGATCCTACGCACAAACATCGATGGGTCACCTAAAAGCTGTCTCACGCCACAAGATCTCATTTGTTCATATAACTTGGCCCTTTTCCCAGCATTCAAATTCAGGCCCCCATTCACTCTAAACAAGTGTTGTTCATTCTGTAGCGAGTACCTTGCCTTTCAAATTTTTGATTATTGAAGTATGATGTCTTGCATTCCCTGAATTACTGTGGGGCATCTTGCTCCATTCTTATGTGGGGATCTACACAAACAGGCACACATAGCTGCATCATATCCACACAACACCTAGGATCACATGATGTCTTGAAGTCACATGACTAATTAGGAAGTGATAAGTGTTTGCTGGCTGCAAGTCAGATTCTCTTTGTGTTGGTGCTGGACACTATTGTGCGAGTTGGGCTCCCTTTTCAAGGTTGTGTCTACTCTTCACGGAGGACACAGGCTTCTGCATGGAGTTTTAACATTTGTGATCACCTCATTGTGACCTGAGCTGCTGGGCTGCATTGGTAAATTTCTTAATATGCACATTTTCCATTGAATGTTTTATACCTGCATTGGAACATGTCTTAAACTACTTTCTCTGTCCGTAGCAACGGAACATTCACCTTTTTGCCCTCATGTGTCAATGAGCTGTGGACCGTTGAGCATATTGAAAAGTAGGCCTATATTTTCTAGCTATGTTTGAGTGGACTATGCTATGTTGTTTAATGAGGCTGGCAACTAACATGCTTGTTCTATCCTGAAAAGGGACCAGGCCAGCCACTGTTTTCCTGTAATTAGTATGCATTTCTTTATTGTGTTTGTTTGTTTGGTTATCTGACTTTGCCTCTGGGCCTACTACCCATGTACCCCGATCATAGTATTGTACATTGACAAGTGGTGCTATTGATGCTGGTGGTTCTCCTCCCTAACTATGTCCTCTGCTTAGGCTATCGCTGTACAAGGCCGGATCCACACTGATGCTTTGCCCCTTCTTGCCAAAGGACCACATTGGGAGACACTGTCTTGGTGTGTACTTATAACTACAACACGGTGTGATATTTTGTAGTGGTATCGAAAGACCTTAAGTGTGTAGTGCTTGCTGCAACAGGACACGTGTGACATTTTGTAGTGGTATCTGAAGCTCTTGAGTGTGTAGTGCTTGCTGCAACAGAACAACATGTGTGATATTTTGTAGTGGGATCTGAAGATCTTGAGTGTGTAGTGCTTGCTGTGTTGCATGCTTCGTCTGGTGTTGGGTTGCTGTCTCCTGTTTTTTTCTGTCTCACCAGGGTCCTCCTGAGCAGGGGTTTTGCATTGGCTGATCCGACCTTCTTAGACTGAGGAAAATCCACCAGTTTATAGCAGTATTTTAAGATTTAGAACTTTTCTACTCCTTTTGTACTAAATTGTAATAAATTTGAAATACATTTATATATCTGCCTCTTGTCTACTGTCCCTTTGCGGGGAACATATAGAATTAGCCACACTACGTTCAGGGAAAGATCTGTGGGTCCTCCTGCCCATCATCAGGGGGTGGCTTAGTCAGACTGTAAAGAAGGTATACCGCTTGACGGGTACCACACTTACTTCAACATCATCTCTGTCCAATCCTCTCCGAGTACGATTCGATAAGACTTTAAATCACAGCCTGTGAATTGCAGGGTAAGTACTTGGTAATATAGCATAAGACAAAATCAGTAAGTATAAGTAAATTAATGCTAATAATTGGAGGAGGACAGGGTTTAGAGAGAGTGCAACGCAGAGCGTGTAAGAACATCTCCAGATGGGGTGCTCGGCCACTCCCCACCTCCCATTTCCGAAAGAACCAAGAGAGAAAGCAGTAATCTCCATGCTCAAAGAGATGAGGAGCCCATCACATCCACTAGGCTACATGATCTCCCTCCAACCACACCACACTGTACCGGTGGACATATGAGAAACAGTGCTACTCTCTCCATACCCCCTGCCAGGACCAAGTGCCTTCAGCAGTCCTTCCCACATACTTCAGTCAGACTCTACAATGACAGAGAAGCCAAAACAGTCGGGCCTTCACCATCTCCAAGCATAGGCTTGAAATGTGGGATATACAATTAGATATTTTTATATATTTGTATTTGTTGTACTCTGAAAATGTATATTGTGAAATTCAAAAATTCACTATATTTAAAAATGTATCTGTGGGTTACATCCCACAAACTCTAGGGCAAGTTTCTGGTAATATGGTGTACGTATAATAAAAATTACTAGTTATTAATGGGTAATTTACAAAAGTCAGTCTACTTGTAACAAAATATGAAAAGTTGATGCATAGCTTAAAGCTTGAAATTGCACAAATGCTAGAAGCATGGATCATGTTTTGACATTAGTACACCTAGGCAATTGAAAGCTAACCTTAGCTTTTTCTTTCCTCTCCTGCTTGGTCAGGGCATGCATTTGTCTAAAATCAGACATTACACCTGTCAACAAGACAGCTGTTTCCAGCAGCTAGTTTAGCTTCAGCTATTTGATTTGATTTGACTTGGTTTCATAAATAAAGAAGCCTTCTGGAATTCACCTTTACTGTAATTTCTTGACAGTGATCTGTGATAGCAAGTATACATGAGGGTACAAAGCAAATCTACTTTGTATTTGCAGAAAGTTATTGGTGAGTCAAGGACCTGTACTTACACCAAGTTAGCTAGCCAATAGGAAAATTGAGGGTTCTAAGCAACACTTCAGTTCACAGCCTGCATAGCCTATATTGCAATTTACTTACCAGGAAGGTATATATATACAGTATATAAATTACAGGGTAAAAAGCAAGGCTTAATATATTAATAAGCCTTACCTTTTACCCTGTAATTTATAGGCTGTAATTTAAAGTGCTACAATGATTCATAGGTCTTACTTGACAGTGTTAGACTATTTGGTAGTTTTGTTGCATCATGTATCAGTCACCACATCGGGCAAGCATGGGTGTTGCTTCCAAAGATGTTCTTGTTGGTGTGCTTTTGCCATGTTGGATGACATGCATGACTCATCATCAGTATTAAAGGCTCTTTTATTTTCATTTGGTTCAAGACATGATTCACGGTGTGAGCAGCATCACTTCAGCAATGTACGAGTTACGCTCCTGTATAATACCAGGGGATACTCCTCCCTCCGAGGAACAGGCTCTATCATGTCTAAAATATTCTAAAAAACACATTTACCAGCCTTGGATTGTCATCGCCTACAGATACGCTGTCTGTTGTTTTGACTTCTCAGTTAGTGTTTGTGTGATTCAGCAACTCGTGGCGCATTCAGCCCTCATGCTGTGCGGCAGCAGGGCGAGACTGAATCACTGCGTCTGATTAGCCCCGGAGACGATGCTCCATTGTTCCAGATGAATGTGCAAGCTGAAAAAGAGCCTTGATCTTCTTGATCAAATCTTCTATCAGTCTATCTTCTATCAGTCTATCTTCTGCAGGCTGTCTGCCGAGAGACCTGCCCCAATAGGCGGCATTGGACCATTAAGCCACACAATGATCCAAAACATACAGCTAAACAAGGGAAGAAATGGTTAACCGAGAACAATACCAACATTTTAGAGTGGCCCAGCCATAGTCCAGACCTCAATCCATCAAAAAAGTGAGCACAAGGCCAGAGGGATGGCAAATAATCGCTCTTGACTCAAAACCCAGATTGCTGTTAAAAAGGTGCAGTCTAGAATCATTGTGGATGTGCAAGTTTCCATTGATTATTTAAAAAGGGTATGAATAATTTTGGACACACCATTTTAAAATGTTAAAAAGATGAAAATGCTTCTTTTTTTGATTCCATGTTTCTACCACATTGTCTTACAACCTTTTGACATGTGGTAGTGTCATTTTCAGTCAGAACAAAAATATTGATAAAGAGAAAATCAACATTGAATCAATATATATGTTTTTGAGAAATAGGAATGCACATTTTCCCCATAAATTGGGAAATTCAATAAAAATGTAGAAAACTGGAGGTACTTGCTAACAATATATGTTTTTTTTATTATTATTCATGTTTAGACTTTCATTTCCAAACTATTCTTCGGTTCTTGGCTTTGTCAGGATTGAAGCTTAGAGCCTGACATGTGTGGCACGAAATTACATCTGTCTCCTTTTTTAAATGGAAGTCTAGTTACTCTGGATGCCCTTGTTTTATGGCCCTTTCATAGCAGATAAAGGAGAATCAATAATCATCTGATCAGTGTAAAATATATCATCCAGCATGAAAAACTCTTTTTAAACAGGTTTTCTTTGCTGGGTGTCTGTGTATACATTATCAATCTTTACTCATAGAATGCCTCTTGTCCAATCAGAATAATTAATAATTAATGAATAAATAGTTTGACTGGATCTAACTGTTGTATAACACTGCTTAAGATTAGTGTATTACACTGTACTTAATGGTGTGATAACATTGTAACATGGACCGTGGCGTCTTCCCATACATGATCAAAATAACAGACACTTCCCAAATAGGAACTCAACTGTTTTCAGAAAGGCTGACCTTAATCACTATGCAGATCCAGACACCATCACAGGCCATTGTCTGTCTGAGGTGTTGAGGGACACGACGTGTCACGGTTAAAATGGAGGAACACAAACAAAGAGACAACCTCAAGAGACAGGAGAATGTTCTCAAGCCGCCGGTCCAGAACGACAGGACATGAAATGAGAGGAGAGGAGAGGAGAGAACATGAGAGGAGAGGAGGCCCAGGTGTAGAAAAACCTCCCATCGGGTATTCTCACGATGAGCACTGCGGAAATGAACAGGAAGATTGAAAAAAAAAAAGTCAAAAGGCTCTTCAGCGCTGAGAGTAATTACCCTGCCAGGGAGATGCTGGGCACACAGACATGGCACTGAGATGCCATTTAGCCCTGGAGGTGCCCGCTTCTGTCGTCCATTGTCGTGCTCAGGGGTGTTAAGGATGCCAGCGGGGCAGTGTTTGGACTGGCAGGGGCTTTTTGTGTGAGTGTGTGTGCGTGTGTGTTTGCTTTAAATGGTCATTGGTGTGAGTCTGCTTTAAACTGCGATTGCTGTGTGTGTGTGTGTGTGTGAGAGAGAGAGAAAGAGAGAGTGAAAGAGAAAGAGAGAGAGAGATAATGTGTTTGCTTTAAATGACTGTGTGTGTGTGTGCATGTGCGCACGTGTGTGTTTGATTTGAATGTCCGGTGCTGTGACGATTCTCATTTCTGCGGATTCGCTTCAGTGGCCGATATCCAGCAGAAGCCTGAGCTATCTTCTCATCTCTCCATAGGCGCACATAATCACACTCGTTGAGCATCGTGATTGGTGCACAGCAAGAAGACTGGCTGTATTTATTATTGCTTTAAGGTAATTCTACCCGTGATTTCTACCAATCTACCACCACACACATATTCAGACATACACACCTCATTGGTGTTGATGGTGATCTGGGAAGGACACACTCTCTCTTCCCCTGTGGCGTTTCATTTTCTTTGCTGTTTGATATCAGAGACACACTGTCTCACACACACACACATTTCCCCCCCATGAAAATTGTGTCCTGCGGCACTGCATGAAGAACTAGGAAATAATTTCATTTGGAATGATCTGGTGTGCATTTGTTACTGGGCAGGTGAGAGAGTGAGTGATGAAAAGAAAATGAAAGAGAGGGGGAGAAAGAGTGAGTGAGAGAGAAAGAGAGAGAAGAAAGAGTGAGTGAGAGAGAAAGAGAGAGAAGAAAGAGTGAGTGAGAGAGAGCGAGCAAAAGAGAAGGGGAGAAAGAGAAAGGGAGAGAGAGACAGAGAGAGAAGAGAAAGAGAGTGAGTGTGTGAGAGAGGAGAAATAGAGTGAGTGAGAGAGAAAGAGTGTGTGAGAGAGAGAGAGAGCAGGTGCGTGGAGGAGACAGGATTTGCATGGAGAGCGTGCAAAAAGAGTTTCAACAGCTGCCGGTCCCAGATTTCCAGTCCCTCAGTGACCCTCAGACCTGTTTGTATAGTCCACACCCTTGTTGCCCTCAAAAAGTGACACATCCAATATCATTTGAGTTAAAACAGGAGCCTAGGGAGAATGAGCTGTTCGACTCACAGCACTGAATAGTAAACTGAATGGCAAACAGTCCATGCGGGCGGCACCAGTAGCCTACTGACAGCTCAATTTCATCACTATCAGTGGAGTGTTTGTGTATGTTTGGGCCATCATCTGGGCTGTCATGTTTGTTTTATGTTCCGCTCACTCACTCACTTCAATCTGATACAGACTCCATTTCCTCCCACTGTCATCCCATGATGCAGCTGTCCTTCAAAGGCTGTATGGAAGAGATGTTCTTTGAAACTAACCTACCTGTTACCTTTAAAACGCCTGGGAAGGATTACGGTTGGAGCCTTGACCTGCTCCTTTACACAGTATCTGCAGTAGAGACTGACAAATGGAGAGGATTTTATATATCTGGCCCCATTTTCCGATAAGTGTCTTTCTATAGAAAAGTGTCCTTACACTGTGTACTAAATACTTTATTAATAGATAATCTACAATTATGGAACAATTTGCTTCAGGGGATCAAAGAAGTACTCCGTTGATTAGCACACTTTATGTGTGACCCTATTAGACATCATTAGAGCTGGACCTAGGGTAAGGGTTAGGGTTCGGTTTTGACTCCGTAATGTCCCAAGGTAATTACACACACATATATAACGTGATCGAGTACACACATGATGTGATTAACTTCTTATTTAAGAACACTGTAATGAGGACTCTTGATTTAGAGTAGAGGCTCTTGTCTGACAACAGCACTAACCCCCTGCTGCCTGCCAAATCATTGAAACTGTGAATTATATTTGCAGATAATGATCAGCCTAATCTCTGAAGGAGCTTGGCGAGCACACACACACACACACACAATTCATCCTCCTCCTGTCCTGTCTCCATGCGTGAAGAGAAATGTAATTTTACTTTAGTAGTGAACTTTACTTAGCCTACTTATTTATTTATTTCAGGGAAATGTACAGGGACTCAACACACTGTCAGAAAGTTTTCAAACTTTCTGTGATCCATCAGCTCCTCCCCTAACTGCTGTGGTTATCTTGCAAATAATCAAATCTTTGGGCAACTTGCGGAATTTCACACTGATAACGCACAAATCTTGCTGCCTTCAGTTCTCGCTGATAACAAGCAAAGCACTGAGGTTTCAGGTGGGGTGTGGTTTCCAGTAAATAACATTTTGCCTGTTTTTCTAAATGTATCTCTGACATTACCACAATATAGCTGGCTTAAAAGCAAAAGTCAAACAATCGCAGAGGATGCAGACAAACACATAATACCTGGTAAAAGACAACAAATTACTGACATTTGTGTTTACATACATTGTTTACATGTTTTTAATGCACAAGTATTGGTTTATTTCTCACCTATGCAAGCCATATGACAGCCTGTAGACAAATAACATATGGTTTCACCAGAGAAGGTCTCCGTAGTGGACATAAACAGAATGGTAAGAGAAGAGTTCCCATGAATTCCCTGAAGCTTCTAGAATTCACTCCTGTTCCAAACAATGACTGAGAGTCCTTTAGGTCCTGTATGCACATATCCATATTAAAAAAAAAAAATAATAATAATAATCTGTCCACATGACATTGGCTTAACAAAATATCTCCTTATACACTAAAACGCTAACTCCAGCTGATATTGTGACGGTATGTCCCATCGTCATTGTTGCCCCTTCTCTTTTCACGTCATCATTTCTAAAAGTCTCCCCAGAAACTGTTGAAAAATATTGTGCAGACGAAAGGCCCAAACGCATAGGGGGGGGGAAATCTGGGTGCATGTATACAGGGTCTTAAACCTCAGACATGTGATTGTCTTGTAGAACCCAATATTACACATCCTCACAGAACCGTGCTCCCAGAACATGTCTGTCTCTCCTCAGTGCAGTCCACATTCTGTTCTCCACACCTCTCCTCGTCCAGGACGAAACCTAACGGATCAGTGTCATCCCTCAGCTTGTCACAGTGAGTTACAGCGACCTCCATGTTCTCACAGGGCATCTGTTGGTTTGTTTATGTGTGATGTCCAAACATTTGTCCTCAGATTCAGGAGCTCCATTTTTCTCACCGAGGACACAGCGGACTGGGTTTGTCCTCAGAGTCCGGAGACTGGCGGTCACACCTCTGCCCCTGACATGAGGCAGGGTTGGAATCTGGATCATCATCTCATTGCTTAGGCTACATCCAACACCAAAAAAAGCCAGGCATATGAGCAAGTACACTAGTTGATGTCTAACAGTTTAGTACTGACCACGAGGTGACCATTGTCCACAGGCCATCGATCACAATTTTTGAGGACATTTACATGAGGATCGTACTAGTGTCAATGTGGAGGAAGTTTATATGCACAAGAGTGGTGCCAACCCAACCGACAGACACATATAGAAGGAATCACGTTCTATACATAATATACACATGACTACACTACATAGTAGGAGAATTTGCCTTGATGATTTGAAGCAGCATATAAAAAGTCACCACAGAAAGGAAAAGGAATCCATTTTGTCTGTAATGTCTGTGTACACACACACACACACACACATGGATGGACAATGCATGCATGCACACACACACAAACACACACACACACGGAAGTGCATACACACACACACAAACACACACACACAGAAGTGCATGCACGCACGCAAGCATACACAGTCACACACTTCAAAATGTTGCTGCTTAGTGTGTCACAGTACTTCCTTTGTACAAAGTCTTTACATAGACAAAAGGCAAGATGACAACAAGTTATGACAACCATATCTGAGAGGTGAATAGTGAGAGCTGGGTTTAAAATAGAAATATAGTGCTGCAGTGTCTCTCTGTGTGTGTGTGTGTGTGTGTGTGTGTGTGTGTGTGTGTGTGTGTGTGTGTGTGTGTGTGTGTGTGTGTGTGTGTGTGTGTGTGTGTGTGTGTGTGTGCGTGCAAGTGAGTGTGAGAATGCCTGAATGTGTACAGTATGTGTGTGTGTGCATACATGCATGTGTAAGACTGCTTGAAAGTGTGTATGTGTGTGTGTGTGTGTGTGTATATGTGTGTGTGTCTCTGTGTGTGTGTGTCTGTGTGTTTATGTGTCTGTGTGTGTGTGAGGATATCCACATAAAGACGACTTAGGACATAAAAAGCAGTAGGCTACTGAGCCAGCAAAAGCTCACTTCAACCTTCCCTTCATCACATGCAAACACACACACACTCACACACATAACATTAAAGAAGCAGGCTAACATACTGTAGCGGAGCAGAACCTTACTACACACACACATACACACACACACACACACACACACACACACACACACACACACACACAGGACATTAAAGCGGTGGGCTAACGTGGCAGAGCAAAAGGCCTTGCCACACCGCTGTGGGCATGAAAATAAAAGTGACTACAGCACTAATGCAGCTGGGAATTCCATCTGCTATCCACCTCTCTCTCTCCATCTCTCTCTCTATCCCTTCACCTCTCACTTTTTCTTTATTTTTTCTTCTAACCTCTCTCTCACGCTCCCCTTTCCTCTCTCTAGTTTCTCACACCTCTCTCTCTCTCCTTCTCTTGGTGGTGCATCACAAATGTCTTGCCCTCTTTCTTCCTCCTACCATTTTACCTCTTCCACCACTTCTAGCACTCTAGAGATCTCTTCCAGCGTCTCTCCATCCAGCACAAGGGAAATATCTTTTACATTTTTCCCTCTCATTCCTCTCTCTCTCTCTCTCTCATGGCCACACTAAAATCACTCCCTTTTTTCATTTGAACTTTTCCTAAAATCTTCCTTTCTTTTCTGCCTCTCTACACCTCTTTCTGCTTGATCTCTGTCTATCCTTCACTCCAGATTGCTTTCTGCTCTCCTCCACGCAGATGAAAGCGTGTGAGTGTGTGCCTGTGTGCGTGTGTGTGTGTGTGTTGTGTGCTGCAGAGGGTCTGTATGAGTGTGTTGTGTACTGCAGAGGGTCTGTATGGCGCAGAAAGCCACTCAGCCACTCTCTGTCTCTCTGAGAGAAAGCGAGCGAGGGAGGGAGCGCGTGTGGCTGCGAGCGAGAGGACCATTAAAAAGAGTGCAGCAAAACAGCCTGCCACACAAAGGGCCTTGAGAGAGGGAGAGAGAGATAGATAGATAGAAAGAGAGGGAGAAAGAGAGAGATAGAGAGAGGGACAGAGAGAGAGAGGGAGATAGAGAGATAGATGAGGAATGACAGAGTAAGAGGGCACCAAGAGAGCAGAGATTCAAGAGGTAAAGTTAAGAGGAAAGACTGAGAGAGAAGTGCATGAA
>NW_027468565.1:34651596-34659096 GCF_046254945.1 Alosa pseudoharengus | reverse complement strand
CATTCCAACACAAAAACTGTGCATATATTGTGCAGATATCTGTGGCCTTCACTGCGGAGGAAAGAGTAGCTATTCTCAGCAACGTGCTCCAAAACCTCTCTGCAAATTCACCTCAGATTCATCTTTTCGGCAGCACTATAAAACTGTCTTCCGACTCAATTCCGACTAAATCCTGAGTCTGTGTGAGGCAGCACGAGCAGGACGCGGTGGAGAGAAACGACGTGTGTGGATCTGCCGTCTTATTTCATTCACGGGAATAGAAACAAAAACCCAAACGCTACCAAAATCAATCATTATTTCCGCTCTTTTGTCTCATTCCATGTGCCTGTTCTGGAAGCTCCTCTGGAGCCTCGTCCATAAATGGCTCATTGATTAAGACGTCGGCGGAAGGATGAGTTTGGACTGCTGGAGCCATTAGGGATTTTTCTTAAACTCCGCGGGCTGAAGTAATCATGTTATAACACGAGCTTAATGGGCTGCATCTGACGGCTTTAATGGCATTGTCAGCAAACACAGACACACACACACACACATATATACACACACACACACACACACACACACACACACACACACACACACACACACACACACACACACACCCACACACACACACACACACACACATACACAACAGCTCATCAGATCTCTCTCATCATACCACACACACACATACACCAACAGATACACACACACACACACACACACACACACACACACACACACATACACAACAGCTCATCAGATCTCTCTCATCATACCACACACACACATACACCAACAGATACACATACACACACACACACACACTCACACACACACACACACACCAACAGACACACATACACACACACATACACATACGCACACACACACACACACACACACACACACACACACACACACACACACATACCAACAGACACACACACACACAGACACACACTCACACACTTCTCCCTTCATGACTAATGACACCAGTGTGTGTTAATATTGTGTGTCAATTAAGGACAACGCACGTCTGGATACTCACTCTTCTCAAGCCTGGCAAACTGTTGGCGCTGTGGTTCAGGTGGCCGTTTCCATGGGCGATGACCTTGACGTTGGTGAGGCCGTTGCTAGTGGTGACGCCGTTGCCGTGGTCCTGTTGCATGCGTGGCGATGGATGGAAGGTGGGAGCAGGTGTGGTCTCGGGTGTGGGGACTGGGATGCTGCCCAATGAGGAGATGGCATTCTCTGTGGGCGGAAATGACATCATTAGGGCTGTCTTTATTATCCTGTCCTTGGCGGCGTTTATGGAGCACAGCTGATGCTTAATCATGTGTGTGTGTATGCAAGGAACTGAACTAAAGAGAGGGTGGAGTCAAACAGAAGAAAGAGAGGATGAGAGAGAGATAAAAGAGTGAAGAAAGAGAGATATGAAAGTAAGAGCAGAAGGCATATACACAGACTGCGAGAGAGAGTTTGAGACATCCAGCAACAGAGAAACAGTGGGAGTGTGTGTGTGTGTGTGTGTGTGTGTGTGTGTGTGTGTGTGTGTGTGTGTGTGTGTGTGTGTGAGTGTGTGAATGTGATGAACAATATGTTGAATACTCTCTGACAGTCGCTCCAGTGGTTGCCGCTTCAAACAGTATATCTGTATGTGTGTGTGTGTGTGTGTGTGTGTGTGTGTGTGTGTGTGTGATTGAATGACTTACTGAGGCAGCTGTTGCTGGTAAACATGTTGAGGACTCTCTGACAGTCGCTCCAGTGGTTGCCGCTGCCCTCACAGTTACACCACAGGGCCACATCCTTACTGCTGTTACTGAGATAGTTAGGGGTCATAATGGTGCCTGCAACGCACACACACACACACACACACACACACACACACACACACACACACACACACACACACACACACACACACACACACACACACACACACACACACACACACACACACACACACACACCACAGGAGAGAGAGCGTCGGTGAGGTCAGTGCTCAGTAGAGCCATCAATGAGTTCCACCTTCATGCATACCTGGACTTGTGATGTTTCTGGGTTCTGAAACATCTCTGCATCGAAGATGAGAGGAAGCTGCAGTATTTATGGCTTATAAATATTGCAGGTGGAATCCAGCTGCGGATGTATTCCTGCCATATCAAACGGCGGAAGGCTGCCCGTATGGCACAACATTACTACGCCAAACTCTTTGTACTATCGCAGAATTACACTTCTCTTTTGTCTGTCAATTTAACGACATTAAAAGACAGTACAAAGTAACAAAGTAAACAATGGTTCACCCACAATGGTGTTGAGAAGCTCTCTTTGTAGATATACCATAACACAGCAATGACTGTTGTCTGCACTTTCTTTCCTAAGTCCCTCTCGTGAAGGCATTGTACAGTGTTCTTACTCACTGTACGTCTCCTTTAAAATGCGTGTTGTTCTAGTTTCATGACAATGAGAGGCGCGTGGCACGGCTCTGCTTCTGGTGTTATCTCCTCTGAGCAGCTCGCAGTGTAATTACGAGTGCAGCTTCCTCCTCAGCGAGAAGCCTCTTTTTTCACTAATTAATTGAGTGCGATTAATGAACGCAGATAAAGACAATAGGATCTGTGTTCCCTGGTGGCTGTCTGATTCCAGGGGAAGGTCCACCTGTTTACAGCGGAGTGTGTGTGTGTGTGTGTGTGTGTGTGTGTGTGTGTGTGTATGTGGAGGAGAGGGTCTGCTCACCTTACTCACTTCCCACTTCCACACAACTTGAGGAAGAGTTGGGAACTAAACTCTCAACATGTTTACTGACTCCGCTCTGTCTTCTCTCTCATCTTTCTCCTTTCATCTTCTTTGTTTCCTTTCCTTTCCTGCTTTCCCCTCCTTCACTTTCGTTCATGCATTCATCATTTCCTTCATCCCTCCTTTCTTTGACCTCCTGTTTGTATCCGTCTATCCCCCCCCCCCCCTCCCCACGCTGCACCTGACCTCTCCCAGGGTCAGACGTCACAACTAAACTCTCAACACCACCAAACTTGCTCTGTCTCCGCTCACAACCATCATTCTCCTCTCATTTTTCATTTCCTTTACTCCCTCCTTCTCTTCCTCTCGTTCCTTCATCCCTTCCTTCTTCACACGCTCCACTGGTCCTCATGTCTCCTGAACTGCAGCAGTACTCAGGACTAAACTGTGATGCTGCTCACTGATCTCCAAAGAACACGAGAGCGAAAAAATGAAACAAAAAGAAAGGTGTTATTTTAACATCACTGGCTCTGCTCTCTAGTAGCTGTTCCTTTATTTTCTGCCCTTAGTTCCTTTATTTTCTGCCCTTAGTTCCTTTATTTTCTGCCCTTAGTTCTTTTATTTTCTGCCCTTAGTTCCTTTATTTTCTGCCCTTAGTTCCTTTATTTTCTGCCCTTAGTTCTTTTATTTTCTGCCCTTAGTTAGTTCCTTGGTCCTGTCCTTCTTTTCCATTTCTTTCCGTCTTTCTTTTCATTTCTCTCTGTATACTTCTATCTTCCTTTCTTTCTTTCTTCCTTCCTTCCTTCCTTTCTTTTCTGTGGTTCTTTCTTTCCTCCTGTCTTTCTTTCCTTCTCTTCTTTCAATTCCTCACTGACAGTTTTTTCTGTCTGTCTTTCAGCCCTTTGTTTCTTTTCTCTCGGCCGTTTTCCTTATTTCTTCCTCTCTCTCTCCATCTGTTTCCCCTGAAGTCCAGTAGAACCCCCCCCCCCCTCCCCCCTCTCTCACCTATGAGTCCGGCGTAGGCCTTCAGGCACACGGTGCCAGTCTCTCTCATGCAGCCCGTCGGGGAGTGTGCCGACGACTGACAGTTGTGCTGAAAATCTGCCAACCTGGATCTGAAGTGCACATAGACACGCACACACAGGCATGCCAACAGACACACACACACACACACAGACACGCACACATATGCCCATGCCAACACACATACACACACACACACACACACAGGCAGGCGAGAACACAGAGAGAAAGAAAGAGAGAGAGGCAGACAAAAAGACCATTTAGAACACAAATCCATCACTTCCTATAACTTCACACAAGACTGTGTGTCATGCAGCAGACCTCATACAGAAGCAAACCCTTCATTTTGTCAGAGGTGCACCTCTGAAGACACACACAAACCCATACACACACACACACACACACACACACACACACTATGTAATGTGTGTAACAATGTGTGTGTCGCTCACACAAAGCCAACCTGACGGGGCTGTGACTCAGCCCTTCAGGGGTGTGTGTGTGTGTGTGTGTGTGTGTGAGTGTGTGACAAAGCTGTGATTCACCACAGAGGGATTTATACACCATGACATGAACCTGACGTCAGGAGGACACCCTCCACACAAACAGATTACCGCTATTTCTCCAGCAATTACGTGTGCTAATGCTAACCTGCCATGATGCTCACATGGGAGAGATTGTAGCATTCCAGAGGCACCATCAAGACCACGCTAAGGAGAGAGTCGCCAAGACATCTTTCTAGATGTCATAACCATCTCATAACCATGTTATGACAGGTGGTATAATCCTGCCACTGGCTATCAGGTCAGTATCACTGCTTCAATCATCAATAGTGATAATTCTAAGCTTTGTGGACAGCATTACACCTTGTGTCCATTACACTGCATCAAAGAGTTTGAAAGAAGATGAGGACATCATAAACAATAGCAATATAACACTGTTATGACTGACTTTCATGATGACTCCTAAAGAAAAAAAAACATCATTCTGTCTATAAAATGTACTGTAAATGACATGGTTTTGAATGTACATTATAAATGGGTTTAAGTATAGTGTTAGAGTCAGAGAATAAAAAATATGCAATGTGCAGAGAACCTGTATGCACCAAGTCCCACCATAAGCACAATCACTCAAAACAACAACAACAGCAAAACAACATAAAGCAAACAAACACCCAACAGTGACTGATGTGGAAGACTTAATCCCTGAAATGAAAGAACAAAGGATGATGAAAATCTGGGCTGAATGGCAATGCATTGGTGAAGGAGAGGAAGTGAATGAAAAGACTTGTATTGTGTTTCTCACTGCAGTTCAGAGAGCCTCTGCTCTGCTCCTCAGCAGCGCTGCTAGCTGAAGTCAGCTTCTGAGTAACTTCTCCTTTTGACTCTCAAATGTGTTTGTGTTTCAGGGTGGCCTTCAGGAAATGTCTGCAATTATTTCTGCTTTTGTGACTGATAAAAGGGAATGCTTGGGCAACTAAACAATTATATTAGCATTTCATATGCTCTAAGAAAAGAACAATTTATTTTAAAAAAGCTATCAATTTTAAAGCAATTTGAGCTGAGGTAAAAACAACTTTTTCAACTGGTATAAACCTTTTTATTACCAGCACTGTTTTGGCAGAACATTGCATACCAATGAATATCTTAAGACCCTTTTGGACCACAAATAAACACACCTGCCTTTAAACAAATCACACGCAGTGTGGGAAAAAACTGGAAGGTTTATTAACATTTAATGCTAGAGATTACATTGCTTTTAGAGCTCAAAAGCTGTTATTGCCCCCTCACTTACAGGCATCTACATGAATCTCTAATGTTCTTTGGCCTTGGCAGTATTGGTCTCACATGATGTGTTTCATAAAAATAGCAACACAAGCCATTCCACAAAACCCAAGCATATAGAAGCTATTCAGCACACGCAATGGCCAAAATTAACTGATAAAGCACAGCAGGGCTCCTGCCACCCCTGGCATCGCTGCCTCAACACTAGGTAAGAGCCCATAATAGGAGAGCACTCCCATTACGCCCCGCAGTCTGGTGCATTATGGGCCTGAAAATGGAGAGAGGAGACGTGGGTAATGGGCTTCTTGTTTTATTCTGGTGAGCCCTCCAAGTAAGAATCAGATGGCCTTGGTGAAGCAGCAGGAGGCATGAGGTTGTTAACAGCCAAACCTTGAATTGCATCAGTGCCTAGTGCAGCTCTGGCATGGTGTTATTACAGTTCTATGTGTTAGGGTTATTTCTCACGCCAGTATCGAGCTAGCACCTCTTGCTCAGACATAAATATGACGGAATGCATGCTGATCGCACCGCTATTCTGCATGGCTCTTCTGCACTCTGCATTTCAAACAACAGCCTTCCAAAGAACACAACAAGTAAAGCAGAACAGAGCTCATTAAATAATTTGCATAAGCAGTCATTCATGAATGATCGCTGACTAAAAACATTCATAATTGCAGAGTTTATTAGTTCTCTAATATTGAACCGGAGCCCCGGTGACGCGGCCTGTTCTACCATAGCGGTTAATGAACGTTTGCTTTTGGAAGGATCTCTGCGGAACATTAATATGTCAGCCTACCACGCAGTGAGTGAGTTTAGGCTCAATCAAGCGAGAAGGAAAGAGGTCTCACTGGACCCTTGAGTAAAGAGCCCTTGATTGCGTAAGTACAGCGATCCAAGAGAACCTAAAGCTATTGTACACATTGGCTGCCTATGTAAGCACCGTGCAGGAATTTTAAACACTAAATACAGGAGGGAAAAATCACTTCCTTGTGGGCCATTCGTGATTGGAGTGTATAATTGGCTGTGAGGTCCAGGTTGTCATGCTGTGTTAGCTTGGAAAGGTTCTGCTTGTTTTTTGGGGGGGAGAATTTGTCTCATATACATTCCTGACTCCGGGGACTGCTGATTTGCATACATTGATATGTACGCTTAAAGAAATCATTATGAGAACATGCAAAATGCAAATGTGAGAGAATTATTTGCTGTTGTGGGATTTCCTCGCCAAGGCGTTCCGCACTCATTTCGGCAGTCATTATGAAAACATGGAAATACGAAATGAATTATTTCATTAATCATAATCCATTTGGAAATGCTGCAAAGACTCTATGAGACTCCTAGACAGAAGGCTTCCTTTGCATTGCTCCTCGTCACCATTACATCTGAATTAAGCCATTCTGTGGAATCATTGAAAAGGACAGATGCATTGAAAAGAAATAAAGTGTGTATTTTATTTCTACCAAAACAAAAAGCCTGGATGCTCATTGTCTGTAGCATTCTTTTGTTCTCTTTAGGTGCACAGAGAAGGAAACACCTTAGAGTCAAAGTACAACAGAGCACTATACAGGAGGTCTGTAATGAACACACAGTCTCTAAAAGGGCGATTGATTCCATGGTGATTCAGATGTGCAAATCATTGTCTGTGTGCAACCACCCAAACAGAATGATGATGCTTCAATTACGAGACATTAAGCAAAATTACCTTCAATTAGCAGCCCTGTCAGTGCCTGCAACCATGCACCAGAAAAACAGCATCGTACTTCATATATTCATTGCAACACAAGCTGCGTCTCATTCAGCAGCTTGCTGCTACTGGACAAAGGCGAGATTAAATCTGAGATTATCAGATCAGATAATCAGCATCTGATAAAGCCTCTCTCCCAGGCATCCGGCGCTTCAGGGAGTAAACAAGAGAGAGGGCAACAGATGCCTAATTAGGGGAACTGCGGTGGAGTACAAATCAGCTGGTTACTAT
>NW_027468565.1:34646596-34649096 GCF_046254945.1 Alosa pseudoharengus | reverse complement strand
TCTCTCTCTCTCTCTCTCCCACACATACAAACACATGCCCACTCTATTCCGCACACTCTATCCCACACGCACACACACACACATACACACACATGAGGAACTGCTTGGCATTGTGTGGTGTAGTGGTCTTTCATCATGTGAGTGCACCCTAAGCAAGCGTCCCAGAGGGAGGTGATCAGTCGGTTCCCAGCACACACACACACACACACACACACACACACACACAGAGTCATCAGCCAGGTGGCTAGGAAGCTGCTCCACAAAATATGGGCAGGTATTTAGATCTCTTTTGCATGTGTGTGTGTGTGTGAGAGAGAAAGAGACAGCGGATGCAAGCAAGCTTGTGTGTTTGTGTGTTTGCATGACTTTGTGTGTATGTGTGTGTGTGTGTGTGTGTGTGTGTGTGTGAGTATGAATGCATGCCTGTATCTGTGCTCTTGAAGTTCAGCCAGCATTTGCCAATTATAACAAGAAAGGATCTGAAAGCAAGCAAGTGAAAATGCAGCCTTCTCATTACCTGCAAACACATTGATGCACAATACAAACAAGACAGTGTCAATCTACGCTTCTCACAAGAAACGACAAGATCAAACATGACATTTTTCCTTCAGTCAGGATCTAAATGTGTTTACACAAACAAACAAGCAAGCAAGCAAACAAACAAAATGAACAAAACAGAGAGTGACGTCTCTCTCTCTCTCTCTCTGTCTCTCTCTCTCTGTCTCTCTCTCTGTCTGTCTCTCTCTCTCTGTCTCTCTCTCTGTCTCTCTCTCTCTGTCTCTCTCTTTCTCTCTCTCTGTCTCTCTCTCTGTCTCTCTCTCTCTCTGTCTATCTCTCTCTCTCTCTGTCTCTCTCTCTCTCTCTCTCTCTCTCTCTCTCTGGAGACGCACCGGCGAAGCGGACGGTCCAGTAGACTCGCAGGCAGAGCTCCTCGCGTCGCGAACCGCGGTGGCACTTGCACTCCTGCAGGGGGCGATAGTACTGCAGTGTGCTTTGGGCCTCCAGGCACTCCCGGCGGGCCTCGGGGCCCAGGGGGGCCACTGCCTCCTCGGCTGAGCAGTACTCCAGCACGCGGTACACCTCCACACAGCCCGCGTCCACCACGCACGCCTGCTCCGCCTCCAGGCAGTCTATAGGGGGCGCCACTGCCTGCACTGTACCTGAGTGTGGAAAAGAAGATAAGCTTCATTAAAACTTTAAAAAGAGCGTCAGGAAACAGGAAGTAATAATGCGAAACATTTTGACAAATGTAATTATTAACTCACAAATAAGTGACCTGGTAATTATTGGACATTCAGTGTGGAGGACTGTCAAACTGAAGTATAACCCTGCTCATTATCAAACTGATAATTTTCTGAGAAAAAAGACAAAATCTCTGAAAAGCTTATCTTATACCTGAAACTGATCTTCAAAGTGATGTTCTTTTGTAGAGGGTGCAAGTATATAAAAATGACATTATGTCTTGAAGCAAAAGTATCTCAGCAAGCCTTTAACTGAACATTGTAAACGGTTTAAAATCACATGGGCACATAAAAGGCACATACAGTAAAATACCTGTTTTCTCTCTACAAATCCATCTACTGTGGTTCGTGTTAATAACAATGATACCAAATACATCCCATAAACCCATCCACTTTCTTGTGCCCATGTTGATAACAATGATACCAAATACATCCCATAAACACCCATCCACTTTCTTGTGCCCATGTTGCAGACTGGCCGCAATGCCGAGGGTGAGATTCCCAGAGACTGTGCATAGTGATTAGATACTGTATGTACCATCCCCCTTGCAGGCAGGTGCTTTGAATAACACCAGCTGTTATAAAACTTTTAATGTAATCAGGTAGTCGCAGTGCATACTCGGTCACACCAGGTAAGATTTCTATCTCAAAACCGAGAGATAAAAGTTGGTCCCAAGAATAAGACGTAAGCACATTCTCCACATTCTCTCCCCTGCTAAAAAAAAAAAAACATGACCCCTGTATCAGAGCACTACGAACTCCATCTTAATGGAATAGTGTTAATCTCAGATAAGCTTCTGAAAGACCACGCTGGTTCCATTAACCCCAACAACTCAAAACAGAACACACATGCAGGGCTACCTCTTATCCTCCACAAAAGTATACACACCCAATTTAAATACTGCGTATACCTTTATTGCATTGCCACTGTATGGCTATCATCATAACCATCATAACCATGTCAAACTGAAATGTACTAAACTGCATGCTACAGTGTTGAAATGGGTTAGCATTGTTTATGCTCTAGCTCACGAAATATATCTTTGGCCAAACCTGAGCATTCTGCAGAGCAAACCAAGCATATGCCACAGATGACATGTAAGGTATTAATAATGCATCCTCTTTAAAATGGGATTAGGGTGTGTGTGGTATGGCAACCCACTTATAGAGGTAGTGGGAGGAAGTCTCTTTCTTCTCTCTGGGAGACAAATAAACATGTCCAAAACACACACACACACACACACACACACACACACAGA
>NW_027468565.1:34564096-34644096 GCF_046254945.1 Alosa pseudoharengus | reverse complement strand
TGTTTGCATTACATTTGTGAAGTCTATAGGCTAACTCCTGATGTCACCTTTCAAAGTAGGCTACTCAACAAGTTTGTCTTTGACAGGGCTGCCTTGTTTCCATGTGGCATTTTAGTTTTGATGGTTTCATCCTCTCATGTGCCAGCCATTTACTGCACACCACACATTGGAGTTTTTGTTCTATTTTCTCCTCAATTTAAGTGACTCCATATCCTAGCCTTCTTCAAATATTTAGGGTCTTAGCCTACTTGCGATTACCGCTAAAATGATGTCTAACATGACCTGTCACATAAACATTGTCTATGTCCATGGTAATGACTGACATTGACTATGAATAAAGTCTGTTAAAACAATGATCCAATATTAGATCTGATAAGGTACAATTTTAAATCGATTTCTTTTTTAAAAACGACAAACTCCAAGACCCACCCAGAACAGTTCCATTTTTGGGTCCCGACCCACCAGTTAAGAAACACTGCTATAACCCTCCTCCACCTTCCTCCACCTCTCTTCTCCATCTCTCTCCATCCACTCTCTCTCTCTCTCTCTCTCACTCCTTCTCTCTCCCTCTCTTTCCACCGCCTCTGTGTCCATCTCTCCAACCGCATGCCGCCCTCTCTGGTCACCTCTCCACCTCTGGACGTGCTGATGCTGCAGGTCTCTGATCGTATCTCCTGCAGCGGCCCTCTCATTCAAACAGTACACTACATCGCTGTGTGCCAGTGCTGTGCATGCTAGTGTGTGTGTGTGTGTGTGTGTGTCAGACTGTGTGTGTGCTTTAAAACATCCGACACTGCTGCATGGTGCAGTGTGTGTGTGTGTGTGTGTGTGTGTGTGTGTGTGTGTGTGTGTGTGTGTGTGTGTGAGTGAGTTTTTTCAGAAATGACAAGACAGCTTTTTCTTTTTTCGTTTACGGTCACTTGAAAGTATCCTGTATGTTAGGATACAAAATGTTCATAGAACATAAGTGATATAGTGTACATGTACTAAATATACTGTTTATACATAACACCAACCTTATTTTCTCCTGGAACCATGAAAGCTTAACATATATTAAGAGGTATCACACCCTCATTGTGTTGCACTAATCTGTTGATTATTCCTAAATCCAACCACAAATCCACTCTATTCTTTTCAACCCTCACACACACACACACACACACACACACACACACACACACACACACACACACACACACACACACACACACACACACACACACACACACACACACACACACAATCCAGGTCTATTTGTAGTGTCTATTTGGCCGTGTAGTGTGTGACTGAGGTCTGATCTGTGCCCAGGACAGTGCAGGCTGCGGCAGAATTGAAAGATGGCTCCAATGATAACTCAGGGGCTTAACTTTAGATTGCACTGAGAGCTGAAATTGGCCCATTTGCCTGCTGAAAGTTATTTCATGCGCTCGTGTCGTCCAATCCCCCATCGCCATCCCCCAGCCCCAGCCCCCCAGAGTGATATTACAGGGATTTACTTTTACACCAGCGGACAGTAATTTAGAAGTTGGAGAAATAATGTTTCGAACCAGTGAAGTGCAGGTTTTATGCAGGTGCGGAGCGGGCGGCTATTTTTAAACAGCTCATTCTGGGGCCACGCCGTGGTGGCAGGAGATGACCTTGGGCGCCGGTGTCGCTGTCGGGATGGAGAGAGAGCAGGTGAGTAATTCGTCGTGCTCTGCTGACACGTGTGTCTGTCACACCGTAACGAAGAGGGCGGGTGGCAGGGCAAACTCGCACACACACACACACACACACGCACGCACGCACACGCACACGCACACACACACACACACACACACAAACGCGCACGCGCACACGAACACACGCACACGCACACACTAGACCAACCATCTTGGTCTCAAATTCTTCTTCCAAAATAGACAGCATTGTTTCTATTGTTTCTGCCTCAGGGGCTCTCAGGCATTATCTGGGTTCTGGGGATAGTTTCATTGTATCACTTTTACTCAATGAAGGTCAGATCTCTCAATGTGATATATTTAGATAGATAGATAGATAGATAGATAGATACTTTATTCATCCCAAGGGAAATTTTTGAAAATGTATTCATAAACTCCGTTGTTTGGGCTGGACCAGTCTGTCTTTCATTGCTAGCTGTCATTGTTCTTTTTAGGGACTAATACAGCTGCATTTGCTATGGTCTAACCTGCAAGCACGACTGCACAAACAGATACATGTATCCCATAAATATGGAAATATACAAAAATGTGTAAGCAACTTTGAGGACACTCCCCATCCCCACCATCCCGCCATCCTGCCATCCTTTCAAATAGCTGTAATAGAAATACATTTGAGGACATCCTGCCCCCCCCCCCTACTCCCCATCTCAAACTCCACCACCACCACCACCACTACCACCCACCCAGTCATCCACCCCATCATCCCCAGACAGAAAACTCAATTGCATTAGCCTAAAAAGAACTGTCTCCACTCCTCTCCTCTCCACTCCTCCCCCTCCTGCCACATCTCTGACGGTTCTCCCTCCCGTGCGCCTGATATGAATGCACAGCCATGCTCACACTTGGGGGAACCGAGTTTTCCAGTGGTCTAGACGTCATATGTCACTGATCAGACGCCCCAGAGGCGGACTTCTGCACAATCGTGATTCCTTATTTATGCTCAGAGACACACAGCTCTCTCTAGCAGCTCTTTTAATTGATATGATGCCACGTAGACGAATGTTTGAGACCAAATTGAGCTGAACAGCAAACATGGTGAAAATTCTATGCATTTATAGACATAGAACACATCAATATGCCATTAGAACATCCGAACGAACATTCAGTATGTTCAAATTAAGAACTTGGCTCCAGGCAACATTCCAACAGAAGCTAATATAGTCTTTTTCTAGGTTCAGTTAAGGACCTCCCAAAGTACATTAAGTTGTGTTGCTTGGTGTCAAAGAGAATTTTAACACATTTAAGGCATATTTTGAAGAATTTTGTAAAGTTTTAGCTTCTCCCATTAATGTGGAACGCTGTGCCAAGATCCACAGCCCGGGGTGCCAAATGATTTATTCCCCCCACTTTGTCTTCTGAGACGAGGCTGCACAGTAATTGCGAAAATTAGTGTTCAGACAGAGATGCTCTGATCCAAACGCATTCATACGAGGAGTGGAGAGATTCATTCCCGCTGTGGAGAGCCCACTTCCGATCCACTGATCTGTGTCACAAACTGCAAGTAGATTTAGAGCGAGTTCAGACAGAGCCGCTGAAATATTCAGCCGTGCATTAATATTTCTGAGAAGCTTAGCCATCAGGCCTTTTCTAAGGCCATAATCAGATGCATGATATGGCTTCCCAGTCATTGGGCTCGGCCTATGTATCTTTCACAGCCGAATGGAATAGAATGCTGTGGACCACTGAGCTGTGGTGGCATTTAAAGTTCTTCTGTCATCCTCAGAGAAGGGAAAGTTACAAAATGAGATCTTGAGAGAACTGTGAAAGGATATTTCTGTCATATGCGGTAATGACGGTATATTATAGGATTATGGATCTTGAGTTGCTTTGCCATGACGTGAATTGCATTGTTGAACATCTACCATTGTCCAAATGATAGACAGACAGCCAATCCTTTAGAACAGTCACTCTCTATCCAAGTTGCCGTGGTGGTTACTCTACGCTACTTTCGGGGAAAACAGTCCAGAACAGCAACTTCTACGTATCAAATGTGATATCTGCTGCTTCAGGAGTGCATCCATATTTAGATCTCTCACACACACACACACACACACACACACACACACACACACACACACACACACACACACACTCAAAAAGTAGACAGGTGAGATGGACTTTCCTCATCCCTCTGCAATGTTCTCTCATGTCCTTGTGCTGTATCAAATTTATAAGCATCAGGTCCCCTCCATTCTCCCTCAGTACCCCGGCCACCCCCCCCCCCTCAAACCATCCCTCCCATCGTCTACTCCCTCCATTCCTCCTCTGGTCCCCCCCCCCAAACCATCCCTCCCATCGTCTACTCCATCCATTCCTCCTCTGGTCCCCCCCCCCTCAAACCATCCCTCCCATCGTCTACTCCCTCCATTCCTCCTCTGGTCCCCCCCTCACCCTCTCCTCTGCCCCCTCTGGTCCTCTTATTACGTTTCTCTCCCTTACCTGTCCTTACCTGCCTCACTGCCAGCCGCACACACACACACACACACACACACACATTCATGGACAAAGAACCTGGCCCTCGCGGCGAGGCACAGTGGTGGAGCTTGAGCGAGTAAGCGAACGCGGCTGCATTGAACTCACCAGCAGATAATTAGAAACCACATCATGAGCAGACTGGCACTTCTGAACCTGGTCAGGTAGAGAAGTAATAATTATGGTAATAAGTTTACGCCGGTGTGCCTTTTTCCTTACACGCTGTGTGAAAACCTGACACACATCGCTTCAGGCAGCACTTGTAGCAAGGTCACGCAGATAGAAGTTGGGACGGGTGGGGTGGGGTTGGTGGTGGAGAGGGAGAGATGCGACGAGGAGAAGAAAGGAAGCTCAGAGAAGAAAAGAAGAGAGTGGAGATGGGATGGCTTGAAATGAGATGGTGCATTGGGGAGGACTGGCGAAAAAGGGGGCAGAAGTTAAACTCATAAAAGTGCTGAGAGAGGAGTGCGGGAGGAGATGTATGCCCACGGAAGGCCAGCCTGTAGCACATTCTATTGATTTCTTAGCCGAGCAGTTTATAGACAGGGCGACACCCTGTCCAGACCTGTCGGAGCGGACCGCCGAGCCTCACAAGGTGACAGGGACATGAAATTCCTCGGCGCGGATGGTAATATAACATGTGCTGCATTACTGCGTGCAAACGGACATTCATATGGAAATGATAAGAGTGCAAGCATAGTTTTCCTGTTCTACAGGAATAAAATTTACATGTCAATGCATCCGGCCTATTGAATTCATCAAGGCAGGTCTGTATGGTGAATGGTAAGGTCTGTGCTTTTTTGAGATAGGTCTTTGAAAGGCAGGTGAAACACCCAACTGTGGGGTTTTCTCTTAAATCTAATTGTCATTGCAACTTTTTTTCTCAGCTTTGTAAGAGAACAATGACATTCACAAAATGGTACCAAGTGACATGTACTGCACACACACACACACACACACACACACACACATTTTTGCTTCTGACGTGCAAAGATCACATTCCGAGGGTGTAAGCTGCTTATTTGTATTGCGATAACTGTCTACATTTCTGTTTGTTGATTACCCCAGAGTAGTGTTTGCCCATAACCCACGCCCCGCAATGTTGTTATTATGATAGGAAGACATCCTGGTGGCATCAATCTGTCTGCCTCCCAGTCTCCAAATGTAAAAATATGTTGCGCTTGCACTGCGGGACAGTGGGACTTAGGGGCCTCGTTGTTTTGTCATGAGAATACGCCTCGGCCTGCCCTCCGTGAGGAAACACAGATTGCTCTGTAATAGTGCCAACAACCCTGCATCGCTGGCACCCCCCTAGGAGCGGGAAATATCAATGTCACTTTGGCTGACTGTAATGGGAATGGACTGCGAAAGAAGGGGGGTGGGGGTTTGGAGGGTGAGGGGCTTTTTACAGCTACTTATTTATGCATTCCTTCCCGCAGATAAGCCGAGAGAGATAGGAGGAGGAGGAGGAGGAGGAGGAGGAAGAAGAGGAGGGAAAATTAGATGACTGATTTTCCACTTTCTGAAGGTCGCACAGAACATCCCAGGCCCGTTCACAAAAATGGAGGTCAGTCTGCCACTGAACATATGGAAGGGTGCAAGTTTTATTCCTGCTAATGGGTAAGTTCATTATGACCTGTGTCACAACACAGTATTCTATATCCCACCACTGAAACAATGTGGAGAACTGGAGATCATTGACCAGGACAACTAGAGCAACACTTTCATACAATCCCTACGATAAGAAGTAACCCAAAAAATCCCTAGTTTTTCATTAGTCTAATAAACAACATGACTCAACACACCCACAATAACAAAAGTCAGTGGTTTTATGACAGCCAATCATGCAATACAGCTGCCATGTATTGTATAGATATTATACTTATATATTTTTATGGAAGATTACATCACACTCTTTTGACACTGATTGCTGTAAAGACAGCAAATCCAATAAGTTTAAGACAGTTCCATTTCACAGCTAATCAAATTTGGTTCTGTGGTCGGTGACTGACTCACTGATTGATGGGTATATAAGTATTACTGGATGAGTATTACTACACGCTAAAGTTAAAGGGCCGTTCTATAACTCCAGTCATTTATTCGCGATTTCTCACTTTTGTTGTCGCATTTTTCTCTACGGAGCTCCCCCTACAGCTTTGGGGTGCATATTTCATAACCGTCTCTTTGGTCTTTTCGCTGGCTCTGCCATGATGAACATCTAAAAAATGAAGCCATCTTATAGCTAGCCAGCATGGCTAACCGGTGCTTGAGGGGGGCGTCTGTATGTCCAGAGAATTTTAAGCATTTTGTGTTTCTCGCTCGTTCTCGCTTCTCACAGGACTTTCTGATTCAGACACTACCGGGACACTAGTGCAGATCTTGCAAGGCTGGTTTTCCGCTAGGAGACGATAGGGGGAGTCAGGGAAAGCCACCATTCTCACTACAACAGGTCATTTAACCATCACAGTGATTTCTAAACTGTTTTAGTTTGAAGTTTGAAGTTGAAGTTGAAAATGTTGCATAGGGGGCCTTTAAGGGAGATTTAGTGTGTGTTGTTTTGAAGTTTGTGCTCCACCATTTGCTTTGGCACATTTCAAAGGTTATCCACAAAACACACACAACAAAAAGGATCATACAAAAGCTGTAGAATTCAAAAGAATACATTCAACCAGCAATCCCCAAACGTCACAGAAAATATCCCTCTTTTCCACACACAATTTTCAACTGAAAAACACCTCTACTCACTTTGAACTACAAACATGCACGCACACACACCTCCTTTTGCGGATTTCAAGGATCAAACACACACTCGCACCACACACACACACACACACACTCGCATACACTCAGTGGCATCCACAGTACACCAACAGGACACAAACACAACCCAATACAGTTTTTTTTAAATTTCAAGGGAACACATACACAAAAATTTAAATACTACACTCGAATGCACAGTACATGACCAAAAGCATTCAACCATTCAGAGTTTTATCTACAGGAGACACCTCCACACACAGACACACATTTCTTGCTTGTCCACAGACTGTTTTGCGAGCTCTTCCCTCTGCCACCTCACACACCACACCTCCCGCACTCCTTCTCGTTCTCCATCCCCTCATCCACACACGGCTCCGTCTCACACTTGAGCCGACTGAGGCCCCAGCTGCACCCAACACCCCCCCC
The DNA here is from genome assembly GCF_046254945.1 of Alosa pseudoharengus. NCBI lineage: Eukaryota > Metazoa > Chordata > Actinopteri > Clupeiformes > Clupeidae > Alosa > Alosa pseudoharengus. Next base: position 34,636,720 of record NW_027468565.1, on the reverse strand, counting down.
CCCCCACACACACACACACACACACACACACACACACACCACCCCGGTCCCCTGTCACACCACATGTCACTCCAACCTACATACAGTGTGTGGGTCTGGCCAAATGTCACATTATGTCACGGTCGGCTTTTTCTAAATGTTTGTGCGTCCCCCCCCCCCCGCACGCTCCTTTGAAATATGCTCTGTCCTCTCTGGTCTGCCTGCTGTCAAACGCTATAGCCACTAATGTGCCCTTTACACGGCAGATGAGTCTGATTTGGCGCCATTGGATCAGATGTCAAAGCAATGTAGCATGTCAGCTATCATCACAAATTAGCTTGTGGCTAGGAATGCTGTGGTACTTTGGTATGTAACATCTGAATATTTGTCTAATGATGTACACATGCATCTATCCATGAAGAGAAAATATTTGTTGTGGTTGGTACTCAATGTCAGCATATGACACAGTGAAATATGATAATGCACCAGTGGATGGAGTCAAGACAAGAGGAGTGAGATTAAATAATTTACTCAGCACAACAAAAGGACTGTGGGATAAAATAATCTCTCTTGAGTGACATCTGCAACTTTTCCACATATTCTGCCAGAAACTCCTACAATGATGTATTTTACTTGAACTGTTCATGTTTGCACCTTCACTTAAGCTGGACCAACTTGAAAAACATTGAAAGCCAATTATGTTTTTTTGTTCCCTAAGTGTGTGAAAGCTAGAGTGAGTGAGAGAAGAGAGTGCCATGTTGCTGTCACACAGAAAGCACCAGATGTAATATTCAATTTCTTGAATGCAGAAATAAATAGCTTATAGAGAATAAAAGGCACAGTAACCAAAAGCATAGGCCTTCTTTCTTGAAAATGTCTTCCTTCAGCTTTTAAGTAAAGTTCTGGTTTTGGGTTGTATTGGAAAAACACCAATTAAAATGTTAAACACTTTTGGCATAAGGCAAAGAAGTATTGTTGCGCTCAGATGACAGTTTTTTAGTCCAGGTGCGTTAGAACCAATATTGTGAGGAAGAGACTATGAGTGGTTCGCACTTTGGAAAAGGTAACTAGACAAAGTCTTGGCAAAAGCAGCAAGTTTTTTTTTAATAAAGAGCAAGAGCAGACGTTTCAGCCATCCAGCTATTCTCAATGCTCGCAGTCACACTTTTGGCATGACTGTTTTTTTCTTTAGCCACAAATCTTAGGCTAAGGAACATTTGCAAATCATTATGAGGTGACTTGAATCAAAGCTGATATCTGGGATTTGGAATCGGATGGCCTCAAATAACCTACAGCAGAAATCTTACCCCTTGGCTAACAGAGACCATCCCTACTTCAGCCTTAATGCTGTTGCTAATCTACAAAGTAATCATATTCCCTTAAAATAACAATTGCATATGCATACAGATAAAAACATGTTTTTGTAAGAAACAATTGGGATTTTTAAAAAAAAATTGGGAACCCCTGTTTAAGATATGCTATATGACCTACAGTTTTAGTTTTGATGGTAAGCCCAAATCGTCTCTATCTATGCAAAGGATTTTGGTTGGTCAGGGAAAATAACTGTCAGCTTGCAATGCATGATTGTATCATTGTGAAAGTTAAGGAGAACCTCTACGGGTATTCCTCATCTCTGGTCTTTACAACCGTGTAGCCTGATAAACATCAAGGACACTGCCTAGGCCTCTAAGTCAAAGGTCTGAAGTCAAACACTGCGGTCACCTCTGTCCTAGGCTCAACCTGCCGACTCTTCGATTATGACATTGCTGCTGCTACTCAAATGAGAAGCCGACGGACTCAAATCGGACTGTCGCAGAGTTTGAAGCGGGAAACCAAATCGTTTCTTTCATGCGAACGACCACCGTAGGTTGCATTGAACTTTTTTTCCGTATTTGCTCGTCACTGACAATCTGTGAGAATTCAAACGCTGTTTCTTCAAGAGTTTCATAGATCTAGCTGTGTCTATGTACACTATGAAAAATGGAGTGCATTTAATGCAGTGTCTGTAACTGAAAAACAAAAATCTAGACGTAATGAGATGGAGCTGCAAAATGTTAAAAAAAGAGAAGAATCTAATGAATGTGCTATAGCCTTAGGGTCGACGTGGCGGTCACTTTTTCATAACAGACAACACCATCATGATCACACCATACCTAGGCTTCCTGCACATCCCGTCCTATTTGCAAGAATAATGGAGTCACACGGTAGGTATAATATAAGAGATAGTGGGGTAGTCTACATAGGCTATACGATAAAATATTATTAAAGATGGAGAAAGCGGGACAGAAAACAGAGCCTGTGCGTTCTGCCTGACAAACTGATCACTGTAACAAACAAAAAACTGAGAAGAATTGGGTAAGGCATGCAACTGTTCTGAGGCATAAGGGACGGCGTGGAAAGAAATCACTCTAAATAGGCTGTTGTATGCGTTTTAGCACAGCTCTGAAACTTAAATGCATGGACAGCCACAGAAGAGTTATGGCTAAATTCATGGAGCATGGGGTTCAGGTTTAGGATAGAGAAAAATTACCCATTCAAAATAGATTATTACGGCTTTATTATAGCCTAACCCATACTGCCAAACTGGCGAATAGATTCCTAAAACCTAGTTTGGGTCACACTTACCACTAATGACAATATTCAGTAGCACTCCAAGAAGAATCATGTTGACTGCTTTTACGAGGACAAGTTGGACAGTTTTGGAGACGCCAGGTCCCGTTAGAGCAGTCCGGTGTCTATCGTGCGCAGCATCGAGTCCGTCCGTCCCGAGACGCACCTGGAGGACTTAACTGGCAGGACTCGTGCAGTTATTTCCAGTGTCTGTTCAGTTAGGATAATTATGATCGTTTCGCTTTGTTGTACTATCTCTCAAGTGCAAGTCTGATATCGGAGAATAGCGCAGGGAATCGTTTGCGGCATAACCAGTGGGCTACTCCAAAATGCAATGCACCTCACAGCTAAAGTCCGGCGGTTGGCTAAAATGAAAATCCTGTTTTTAAGAGAAAACGTTCTTTAGATAAAGTCTCGCCTCTTTTGCCATACGATAGACAACGCACTCCCATTCAGTGTTTGAGTGAAGTGTCAGACTCAGCATGTAAAAGAATAGCAGTTCAGGCTACTGCGCGTCCTCTGTCTGTCTAGGCGGCGAGTTGACATGAACAGGGGGGTGCATCCCGCTGGAATGCTGTGATTTGATTGGAGTCTGGGAGAGGAGGTAAGGAGAACAGGTGCGTACGCTTGACTCTTCTGCCAAAACATGAAACATCAGCAACAATTATAATTTGTTGTTGCACAGATATAATCTACCCAAACATCAATTGCAGATTCGAGCTTTAGCCTCCAAGTTAGACCAATGAGAGCTTATGTCCTAAGGGCAGAATCAAAAGCACTGTCGAGACGCAATTACTATGATGCAAGAAAAGGTCTTGTTTATTTATTTTCTTTGATTATGACATTTATAGGCTACCATAGTTGTATTTTTTCGACCTACGCGTAAATGTTTCACAAATATATTGAATTGTGATAAAAAACAAAAAACAGCATTAAATTAACAAACAAAAAAAACATTGTCCTCCTGACACAGTCCGATTTTAACACATTAACTACCTGTAGGCTACTTATCAGATTGTTTATTTGACATTTTACTGCGCCCAAAATATCCTCTCATCCCGGGGACATTTTCAACATTTGTATGGAGGTTCCTATGCTACACTGGAATTATTTCAGCTAATAAAAAAATATTAACCCTCTTCTCTTGCCTGGTATCCGGTTCACCTCTGCAGCCACCTCCATATGGCTGGCCACTGAATTGTCCAATTTGGTGTCAGGGGCGCTGCAAGACAAAAGGACCCTGCCGCAGTGGGTTTAATGCTGGCACTAACGGAATGAGCAAATTAGCCACTCACTCCACTTTTCGTTCTATTTTTGATTTCTGGCTCTCCGATTATAAGAGCTGCGGGCGCAGGGATTTAGGCACCCCGCTGCGTTTAGTGGACTAACGCCTAGGATGAATGTTAACCACAAGGGCTTCTGACATGTTCCAGAAATAAAGCCATATATTTCGGCAGACAACTCAATAGGATCTGCTAATAGCATGGCGTGTAAGAGGTTGTTGCTTGGGTCAGGGTTTCACAATTGATTAATGAACTGATGAACCAAACCTCTGTTCTCCCCCACTGACCTTCACATCACAAAACTACCACTTCCTTCATCCAATTTCCTCCGTGCTCTGTCGGCTAAGCAGCAGCAGGCTCCCTCCCTCCCTACCCCACCCCATCTGGGGGCCGCCTCTGCCAAGCTCTGCTGCCCACAGTCCCTCATCAGAGCCCTCTAGGCTTGCAGGGGGCATTACACGCCTGTGAAACTAATGATTGTCAAAGCAAACTTTGCTCTGCTACAGCACCCAGCCCAAGCTCCTCTGGGGCAGACAGGCAAGAGAGAGAGTGGGCTATTCCCACCGTATCTGCTTACAAATACCTCCCCATCCCGCCCGCCAGCCAACACACACAAACACTCAAGCAGAGCTGTGCTCAACGCACACCCCACAGCTGTTGTATCCCTCACACACACACAGAGAGCAGCTGCACACAGATGAAATGGAGGAAGGTGAGTGGTGTGGCCTGGCCTGGCAGAGTGCATATGGAGCTAGGCTGCAGTTTACACTACAACCCAAATAAAATTAAAACACACAGACACATGTTATGTGCAAGGGGTGTAAGAAGGTTACATTTCACACTTCGGTTAACACAGTTAAACAAGCACTTCGCTCGAGGCCACAAACATTCAGTTGTATGCAGATGGCTGTGGAGTCGCTCAACCTTAGAGCCAGGTCATGCTGACTGTGTTACAGCGCGTAATTGATGCCATTATTCTGAGGGCCTGAAATACGTCCATATCGATTCAGTGGGTGTTGTCATTTGGTAAATGACCTGGTGACGCCCTAAATGACCAATCATCCTCAGCTTCTGCGAGTCTGCTTATCTCAGCGCTCCAGGGTTGAGAACAAATCCCCTAACCTCCACAACTCCCGGAGCAAAACTCTCCGAAACTTTCAAAGGATCCTCGTGGAAGCATGCGGCTCTTTGAAGACTTGTTCCCTGTCGTTGCAGAACCCTCATGAATTTCTTGTGTTATAAAGCGTTTTTCACCGCCTCCCTCCTTTCCCCGATCGGCATTCTTATTAGACAGAAAGTGCCTCTTATGCATTGTGGTCTAGATCTGTCAAAGAGTTGGAACAAACTTCCTCTCTACAATGAATAATTTAAAACCAAGTGACAGAAGGTATTAATAGCATAAATGTTTTTCAAGAGTTGTTTGGTAAATAGGAGATATAAGCACTACAACATTTTCATGAAGAATCAACCACACTTCAGAGCATAAAAATATAAAATTTTTATTTTAAATGTTTTATCATTATGGCAGTGGATGCTGAATCACATGCTGCAGTATTAACTGTGCTGTACTGGAAGCCTACGCACCCATGCTCAGCCAAAAGCCCTTCGCACAGAATGACTTGAATAATGATAAAACAGACCCCTGCTAACTGAAATAACACACACAGCAGTGGGCAAGCGTACAGTTCACATTATTTGGCTGCTTACAAAAAAAATATATAAAAGAAAAAAAGAAATCTCATGATCGTTTCGTTGCGTAAACAGGACAGGTGTGTGTACATACACAACCACACGCATGAACACACACACACACACATGCGGACTCCATACACTGAGATTTTATAATCTTGTCAGACTCTTTTTAGTCACTGACAACATACACACAGAGCTGAGGTAACACAGGGGTTGGGGAAAGAGTGGAGCTACAGCAGCAGGGCCAGTTCAGCCCGCGTTACAGCATTCACACACACACACACACACACACCTTCTGAATTGGTGACACAGTCTGAGATTTGTCAAACATGATTAGCACCATCATGTCACACATCTGGTTTGGAAGGGAGGGAGAGAGTGTGTGTGTGTGACTGAGAATGAGTGAGCGAGAGAAAGGGTGTGTGGAAGTGAGTGAGTGAGTGTGTGTGTGTGTGTGAAGAGAGAGAGAGAGTGTGAGAGAGAGAATGTGAGAGAGAGAATGTGAGTTCATTACACTGAATAATTAACTGTCTCAGTGTGTGTCTGAATGTTTACATGTATGTGCATATGTATGTTTGTGTGGTTGTGAATAAGTGTGTGTGCGTGTCAGAGTTTGCCCAGGCGGTTGACGAGTTGCCGTCGGCGACGCTCCTCGGCGGAGACGCGGCTATTCTGGCGGCAGCGCAGGAGCTCCTCCCTGTGGTCCTCATGGTGCATCGGACAGTAGGACTGGGGCTCACAAAACTCCTGCACACACACAGACAAAACACACACACACACACACACACACACACAATACATGCACAAACACACACACACACACACACACACAGACAACACACACACACACACACACAATACATGCACAAACACGTGCACAAACACACACACACACACACACACAGACAAAACACACACACACACACAATACATGCACAAACACACACACACACACACAATAAATGCACACAAGCACACAGATAACACACACACACACACACACACAGATACAGACACATTTACTTGATTTGTGTATGGCTGTGCTCCTTCTGTTATTCTGGTGTGTGCATGTTCAGAGTTACAAACACACAAACAAAGCCAACGACTGAGGCTTGGTGAACTCATATGGAGCAAGACGCACACAAACACAAAGTAAAACTAGACCTGAGAAAATCATCGATACACAGACACACACACTCTCTCAAGTCTCAAAGTTCTACAGAGAGACAAACAGACATGTATATACACATGCACTGAGAAAGAGAGAGATAAAAGGATGGGGGATGAGAGAAGGGGAGGGGGTGAGAGACAGAGAGAGAGACAGCACAACAGAGAGATGCACACATCCCTGCAGGCACATGGACACACACACACACACACACAGGCTAATACAATGCCTGCAGAGAGAGCGAGAGTTGAGGAGATGGGTACAGAAAGAGAGAGGGAGAGAAGTATCATAAAAATAGAAAAAAGCATCATGGAGGAGGGGAGGGAAGGAGGGGTGAACACAAGAGTTGAGTATTCTTCAGAGCCTCTAGAGAGAAGACAGTCCAGTCTGCCTTCATTTATATTTCACCCACTGGTTGACAACAAGGATGACACAACAAGAAAACCAACACGAAGACAACAGAAACAAGTTTGCTTTGTGCTTTGGACTCCGATGAATCATTAGTGGGAGCAGAAGGAGCCAACGTGCACTTAATTACAATAACAAACACCAAAGGCTTCTCAAGATAAAGACAATGGTGCCTATCCTTCATCGACTAAATGAGGCATGTTTCACATTGTCTACCTGTGTTGTGTTACAGGTGAATTACCTATTGCACCCAGGGTAACCGGTTAAAGTATTCCCATTGCCTACGACAGATCCACGGCTTGAGCCATGCTAGGGCTACTCGATAATGGTAAAAATCATAACCATGATTATTTTGGTCAATATTGAGATCACGGTTATTTAACATGATTACACAGTGATTTTGGAAACATCCATTTTCTAAAAAAAAAAAAAAAAAATAACAACAGTGAATTCAATTTAATTTGAAATATAATTCAACTGAAAATCAAAAAAAAACACGGGCAAAACGAGCGCATTGCTACAAAACAGAATGCAGAAAAGTAATTGATTATACTTCAATTACGTTGTTTTCATTCATTGGAAGTTATAATAGACGATTGCTGCCACGGAATGATATCTTAGAGGGCAGCATTTTCCCCGTTTCGGACTCAGCCAATGTGAGGCATGTGTACTGTATGTGGTGTCTTACATTAATGCTCCAAAAAAAAAGGTCCAAAAGGGCTCAACTAGAGTATGCAAAAGGATCATGTTTTTGAATTCACTACTGAAAACACACACACACACACACACACACTATCATGCTAGAAGCTCTTACTTTGTGTGAGTGGTAGAAATCTTGGTATCCTCCTTTGAGGATGTAGAGCTCAGGGTAGGTCAGAGCTGGGTATTCGTTCCTGCTGCGGTCCACACTACGCAACAGGCGACACCTACACACGCACGCACGCACACACACACAAACAAAACCAGACAAACATGCAACATCCCAGGTGTGATGACTTTTGAAAAAAGAGTGCGAGAGTCACACATGTGCGCAGACACAGGCACGGACACACACATGCACACACACACACACACACTTCAACAAAAAAAGACTAGTTGACCTGACTTGCTCTCACATTGAACAGATTCACACACACAGACAGACACGAACATAAACAAAATAAGGTTGGGAGACACACACTCAAGTGCACAAACACACACACACTAAATAAATAAATAAATACACATACTACAGTTGAGCTGACATACACAGATTATCTCCCTTACACACACACACAAACAGCAGGGTTCTCACGTGCGGGGAGCTCTCTCAGAGGAGAATTCACAGTGCAGGACCAGTAGAAACCTCTTATTGGGGGACACAGCTTTCAGCTGCTGGGAAAGGAGCTGCTCTACTGCATCATCAGAGTTGGGCATGTTCAGGGCACCCTAGAAACACACCACATAACACATGGAGTTAATCACACTCACACACTTAATTTACTCTCAACCTGTTGCAGTAAGAATAATCAGTTACAATGAGGTCTTGGTCAACTCAAGTCGATGGGGAAGATCACGAGGTAATGGAGTTACACTCCCACTACATTTGTTGGTGCCACTCAGCAATTAATGAAGCAAAATTTAGGAACAATATGTCAGTTTGTATGTGCCTATACAGTATATACTTAAATAGTAGCACAAAATGCTTGTTTTTGGTTAATCCATTACATGTATCGGATCATCACTTTATCAGATTCTCTGTGCGTCTCCTGGTTAACCCAGCAGCTCCTCCTCCGATAATTTCGTTCCGGCGTAATCTCAGAATCCTCTCAAGCGACCATTTTGCAACATTAGTAACATCTGCTTTACCTACTCCTAGCTCATTCTTGGCACTGGAGGTTAATGACGCTACAGAGACTCTCTGCTCTACACTGGCATCTTGTCTGAATGCAGCATGTCCTCTTTCCTCAAGACCTACTCGTTCTAAACCTCGCCATCCATGGCTGACGAACAGTATAGTCTCAGTACGAAAGGAACTTAGAGCTGCGGAGAGGAAATGGCGTAAATCCAGAGATGGAAATGATCTTAGTAACTACCAGTCTTTGCTGTCATCCTTTCTATCAAAGCAAGATTGAGAGCGCCACTGACAGTAGAAAACTTTTTTCTACTTTCAAATCTCTTCTCAATCCTCCACCACCACCATCAACTACTTCACTGTCAGCAAATGACTTTGCAACATTTTTCACTGAAAAAGTTGCTAAAATAAGTGCTCAGTTTGATGCTCCTATAAGGAGGGCTTTGCCTTGTGTTAGTATGACCGCATCATTTGACTCTTTCTCTCCTCTTGATGAGGAAGCAGTCTCTCAATTGCTTCAGCGATGTCGTCCAACAACATGCCCATTAGATCCTGTCCCGTCCACTCTTCTACAGTCTATCTCACCCGCTGTTCTACCAGCAGTCACACATGTATTTAATGCTTCACTCAGTTCTGGAATAGTTCCTTATTCTTTTAAACAGGCTAGGGTTACACCTCTGCTAAAGAAAAGTACACTTAATCCAACTGAGGTGAAGAACTACAGACCTGTCTCCTTTCTTGTCAAAGGTTTTGGAGAAAGTGGTCTTCAAGCAAGTTTGTGACTTTCTTCATCAGAATAATCTACTAGACCCTATGCAGTCTGGTTTCAAGAGTGGTCATTCTACTGAAACTGCTCTTCTGTCTGTGACTGAAGCATTGAGAGTAGCTAAGTCCTCTGCTCAGTCATCAGTATTAATTCTACTAGATTTATCTGCAGCCTTTGATACTGTTAACCATGACATTCTCCTATCTACACTATCTGAACTGGGAATTTGTGGAAAAGCTCTTGACTGGTTTGAATCTTACCTTAAAGGGCGTTCTTTCAACGTGTCTTGGCAGGGACAGGTATCTAAGTCTCATGACCTCACCACAGGTGTGCCTCAGGGATCAGTATTAGGACCCTTGCTTTTCTCTATTTACACCACTTCCTTAGGTGATCCCATTCGCTCCCATGGATTTGACTATCACTGTTATGCTATGCAGACGACACTCAACTTTACCTGTCTTTCCCACCTGATGACTCTAGTGTTTCCCACCGGATTTCTGCATGCCTTAAGGATATTTCAGCATGGATGAAAGATCGGCACCTTCAGCTTAATCTCTCAAAAACAGAATTTTTGGTGTTTCCAGCTAAAACAGCTATTCCCCAACAGATTAACATCCAGCTTGACTCAACTTCACTGACCCCAACTAGATCGGCACGAAACTTGGGCGTTGTAATTGATAACCGACTTAATTTTTCTGAGCATATAGCTTCTATTGCAAAATCATGTCGGTTTATGCTTTACAACATTAGGAAGATCAGACCTTATCTGACAAGATTCCACACAACTTCTTGTTCAGACCATGGTCATCTCTAAGCTGGACTATTGTAATTCACTATTAGCTGGCTTACCCGCTTGTGTAACAAGATCATTACAGCTGATTCAAAATGCTGGAGCACGCCTGGTCTTCAATCAGCCAAAGAGGACACATGTAACTCCTCTCCTAGTTACTCTCCATTGGCTCCCTATAGTAGCCAGAATTCAATTTAAATCTCTCACTTTGGCCTATAGGACACTAACTAGATCTGCTCCTAGTTATTTTAATTCAATAATCAAGCCTTACATCCCCAACCGCCCACTGCGGTCTTCTGGTGAGCGTATGTTGTGTCGACCAGTCATGAAAACTGGGTCTAATTCCAGACTCTTTTCTTCAGTGGTTCCATGTTGGTGGAATGAACTGCCCAGTGCTCTCCGTTCCTGTGGTAGTTTTGGGTCGTTTAAGAGGGGTCTAAAGACATTCCTATTCAACATATACTTAGTTGTTTACGCGCTTATGTGTTATGGTTTATATAATGTTGTTTTATTTTAATTGGGCTGTTAATTAATTTGACATTATTGTTTATTATTGATATTCTCCTTAATGTAGTCTTAGCATGTCATTGTTTTTATATTATTGATTGAATTGACATTATTGTTTTATTATTGCCTTTCCCCTTTTTTACATTGCTTTTTTATTAGGCTATTGATTGAATTGATATTATTGTGTACTACAACTATTCTCCTTACTATATTTGACCTACATTTTAATTTGTTCCCTGTTCAATTTTAAAAATGATTATGTTGTTTTGTATTTATGTGTCACTTTGGACAAAGGCGTCTGCTAAATCCATAACCATCCATAACCATAAAATGGTCTTGTGAAATTAAATCTTCATATGATTTTAAAGCCAGAAAGTGTTACAGAGTTACAGAAAATTAACATCACTTTCTTACCATAAAAGTTATCATCATCAACCATGCGGTTCTCAAAATATAACATTAAAAAAACTCATATACTGTAGAAGTGTTTCTACACTTGTTTCCTATAATATGACCAAAGATTTTGCAACTGTGACTAGTTTTAACATACTTCTAAGACATATATGTTTGTCATGGTAACGGAGTTACAAATGTTGCTATTGTTAAAACAAGATTTAATAGTGTAAATTGTTCCCAAAATTATCATGTATTCATTAGTTATAGCATGTTTTATCATAATGAAGAAGAAGAAAGAAAAAAAAAAACGCAGTAGATGTACCGCATAGCGGTACAAAATATGACCGGCGCTTAGTCCAGCACATTCTCGCAGATCACACCTGTCAATTTGTCTCTATCCTCTACTCTTACAACTCATGCTATGTGTATGCATGTGTGTGCGCGTGTGTGGGGTGTATAGGGGGGCTGTACCTGTGTGTGCGCATGTATGTGTGTATGTGTGTGTGTGTGTGTGTGTGTGTGTGTGGGGGGGGGGGTGTTGTATGTGTATGTAATGGTATCACAATCACCTCCTAGATATATTTTTTCTTCATTTTTATGTCAAAACCATATAAAGGGAAATGCATGCAACATAAAACAAGAATAGAATAAGAAAAAAGTTGGCAATATCTTTCACAATTACTTTCAGATAAATGAGCTTTTCAAGAGCACAAATCTATACTGCATGACACTCCACTTGTCATCACCTTCAGAATGCTGTAACCTTTGATCTAGGGCACACGGAAACAAACTTTAAGTTGTTTTGTAAACTTTAAGTGATTGGTAATCATACCAGAAGTGTTTTGTAGAGATGTTTAAAGTTTTTTTTTTTTTTTAGCCTTGATATATACATTCGCGTGATCTTCCCCTGATATTAATTGCCATTTCTGCATATAATGCATCACAAGTACAGGAGGATATAATACATTTTCTGAAGACTATATTTAATTTGTAGTGATACACAAGTAAACATCTGTACCCATTATACACATGTTTCCCCAAAACACAAACCAGCAGCGAGCAATGGCACAAAGCCCAGAGGCCCAGTCACTCCACTGCAAAACAATGTAAATGGAGTGGAGAATGAAATGCATCCCATGTAAAACATGTCGCTCTCTCTCCTACTCTCTCTCTCACACACACACACACACACACACACACACACAAGCTAGTCCCATTTAATATTCCAAAGCTGTAGCAATTGTCTGACTGCCACAGCCCCCTATCAGTGCGTGCTAATAATCAGATTTGTTATCAATCACGTAAATGGATCACAAACACGGAGGCAAAATGCAGAGCAGGGAAAACAGATGGTATTGAGCCAAAACAAGATCATCACTCAATGGTGTTTGTTGTCAGCTGTTTTTTTTTCCTTTTCTGTTTTGCCTAATAACTGTTCATTTCTCTCTTGTACACTCACACACACAATGCGCGCGCGCAAACACACACACACACACACACACACACACACACACACACACACGTCCAGCGGATGCAAATCACCTCTGGAGGCATGTGAGGGAATCAAAGGGCCGCTGCTCAGCATGAGCCTTTGAGCCCTCAGAGCTGTCCTCTGTCCTCACACACACACACACACACACCCAGCGGATGCAAACCGCTGCTCAGCATGAGCCTTTGAGCCCTCAGAGCTGTCCTCTGTCCTCACACACACACACACACACACACACACATCCAGCGGATGCAAACCGCTGCTCAGCATGAGCCTTTGAGCCCTCAGAGCGGTCCTCTGTCCTCTGTGAGGGGCGCCCAGAGAGCTGCTGGTCACCTCCACCCCCACAGCACCGTACCCCACCTCCATCCCACAGCACCGTACCCCACCTCCACCCCACAGCACCGTACCCCACCTCCACCCCACAGCACCGTACCCCACAGCACCGTACCCCACCTCCACCCCACAGCACCCTACGGCACTAGTGTCCCTCTGGTTTAAACGGGATTGGACTCTCCTGGTGTTTTAGTAAGTGGCACTGTATGGGCACAATTCCATTGTGACTGATGTGAAATGTGGTTGTATTCTCTTGCTGTTTTAGTGAGTGCCACTGGCCCTGGCCCCAGTATGCGTATGAAAGGCACATGGACATTTCCATGCAAAACTTGACATTTTTTTTATTCTGAACTCCCCCTCAAATCTCACGTCAAGTCTTGACATGCTTAAGCAGGTTTTCGAGTTGACATGGTCTTACGGTGCAGCATAGTAAGTCGGCGGAGGATTGGAATGTTTGGAGAGTTATATCGTTTATTGCAGAGTTTCCCAAACGTTTTAGGGCTAAGACATACCAGAGGTTAAACCAAAATGCCAAGTCACACCAATTTATGGTTAGGCCAACTGATTATGAAGAACGTCAAACACTACTATAGGATAACCATCACATGAACAGAATTACTTTCGTTGGTAAAAATTTGTTTATTTTGATAAGCGTAAGTCATGGCATGAACCATGTCTTTTCTTTTTCACAAAAGAATATGCCATCCTCTAACCTCTCACCAGTGTTCCAACACAATTGTGTTTTTTTTTTTTCAGGCACAAATGGTTTTGAGATTAATGCATTTGGTAGTAGCACATGATGCATTCTGTCTGTGAAATAAAGTTACACTTAACCCCCCCCCCCCCCATACTTTCACCTTTCTGACTGCCAACTGGTGGTGGCAGTGGCACTGCAGCTGGAATGATACAAATATCTTAAGAATCACACGTGAGCCCTGTCGTAAGAGGACTCCTGCGCTCACATCTGCTCTGGTTTCTACATTCATTGATAAATGAGGTCCGTTCCGTTGCGTTGTGTTTGTGTGCGTGTGTGTGTGTGCGTGTGTGTGTAGTCTTCAGCCCCATTCAGACATACAAGAGACTAGTGACAAGAAACCATGGAATATTAATGTGATTCAGGGATTACAGGGGGAAAATGTAGCTTTAGTGCCTCTGGGGTGTGAAATGCGGTTGTATGCAGTAACATTGCGTTGGGTCTCTGATGAAAAACACGGTTCTACTCTCCTAATGTTTTATTAAGCGGTTCTTGCCTTGCGTTGTGTGTGTAGCAACACTTACTCTCTCTCAACAAGTTCTCTGTGTGTGTAGCCACACTCACCCTCTGTAAAAAGAGAGCTCCAACGATATTTGCTACACTCTGGGGGCATGAGCATTTGGGCTCATGAACATACCGATACCCCCATAGTGTAGCACTGTAGCTGCCTGGCACCTCTAGCTGTTGGCTGCAGCACCTCGAGCTGGTAGAACCGATTGTTTTGTTTTTGTTTTCGTACCGACAGTACTCGTGACCTTGAGAAACAGAAATCTATGTGAAAAATCGCCAGATCAGTGATACTAATCTTGGTGGTTTTACACACTGTTGCATTGTATTGTTGTCGTTTGTTGTTTTCTGGGACTTTTTCTTTGCTTCACCATAGTACAGTATTCATTCAAGCTTTTCATAACGTTTTGTTGTGAATGGAAATAAACCTTAATAATTAAGAACACAAACATGTCAACACATCACCCAAAGATGCAAATAATGTGGAGGGACTGTAAAAATGTCTATTCTGGTCCACTTAAATACAAATCTAAAAATAACCTAAACAAATCATATAAATTAGTTACCAAGTGTGGGCACTAATTATGTACATTTCAGAGGTACATTTAGAACAATGGCTTGCCGGAACATGGGCTGTGTGCTGTCTCTGTGCTATTAACTGTATGCAAGGGTGAGCTCAGCTCTCTGATCCACATCATGCAGTCTAACCTTCCACAGGTCTGGCTGTTTTGGTTCCCCCGCACAAACCACACACACACACACACACACACACACACACACACACAAAACACATCCCCTCCTTCTCTCACTTGTTCCCCCCCCCACACACACAAAACACATCCCCTCCTTCTCTCACTTGTCCCCCCCCCCACACACACACACACACACACACACACACACTCTCATTCACATAAACACCATGCTTGAATGCAGACACACACATAGTGTCATTCACATAAACACCATGCTTGAATGCAGACACACACACACACACACATGCTCACTATCTCTCACCTTGATGTGTCCTCCCTGATACTCATAAGGATAACGGCAGTCCACCACCACAAAGCTCTCCACCAGACAGCTGTAGCGTCCCTCTAGCAGATTACACATCTGAAACCCACAAACACACACACACACACCCCCCCACACAAACACGCACGCACGCACACACAGCAGATATACGGGTGATGAAACAACTCCACTTACACCTGATGTTTCTATATAAATTATGTCAGCTTTTACAGGACTTGAGGACTGTGTGTGTGTGTCTGTGTGTGTGAGAGAGAGAGTGTGTATGTGTATGAACACTCACCGTCTCCCCACTGATGTACTTCAGGTCCTGATGCCTGCCAGTCACAGTGGGCAGAGCATACACCTACAGAGACAGACACAGACACACACAGACACACACACACAATATCAACAGCTCCATTACATAAAACACATACCCACCAAAAGACCACCTCCTCCCTTGCGTTTACATGCTCAAATGAGCTTTGAGAACCCCCCCCCAGCTGGCTGGGGGCTTCAGCGGATTTGCCATTTTCCGAGGACAAGAACACAGAGACGGGGAAGGGCAATGGCTCTAATTCTTTGGCTCGCTTTCACAATCAAACAAACAAACAAACAAACAAACACACTCACAGCATCAAAGGGGATGGTGGCACTGACTTAATTAATCAGCTTATCAACATGTGGCAGAACGCTAGCTAGCTTTGTGGCGGTGCCACCGTTTGCGGTTCTTGTGAATTGGAAATGGCTAATTCAAAGGACGCGTCTTTGATGGTGTCTGTAATGGTTTCATATTATTGCGTTTGTAATGGTTTCATATTATTGCGTATCACACAAGCATAATGTGTCATTAACCATGAGTCTGTATTTGTGTGTGTGAGAGACCTAGTGTATGTGTATGGCAATGCAACCTGTTTGTGTGTGTGTGTGTGTGCGCCTATGAGACAAAGAGAGAAGCCACAGAGGCATTTTGTGCATCAGTGTGTGGTCCTGTAGAGCAGTGGTTCTCAAATGGGGGTACGCGTACCCCTGGGGGTACGTGAAGGCACTCCAGGGGGTACATGAGATTTTAACCTTTAGAATCTGATTGACGTAAAGTGCGTCAAAAACACACCCTTTCTTCTCTGTTACATTGCTCCGCAACTGTTCATCGCAGCGAGATGAAACCTTTACTGCGTGACAGAGCAGAAGTGGGGCTTTCCAACGAGACAACGCACTTGTCTGTACATTAAAGTATGAAAATAACAAAAAAAATCATGAAATTAAATTGCACCATATTTACAGTCTTTACGTCTCTGCATTCACCTGTGCACCCATTACTCTCGTTTGAATTACTCGCGAACGCGTGAACGCATAGATATGGCAAGCATATCAGATCAAAGTGGAGACACAGAGCTAATCCATTGATAGCAAGTATGTTGATCCTTCTGACTTATGAAATCAGACGAAGTGACTACAAAATAATAACGTCATGTACAAAAACCAATGCTGCACACCCATTACTCTCGTTTGAATTACTCGCGGACCTGTGATCGGATAGATATGCCACGCATGTCAGATGAAAGAGGAGACACGGAGCTATTATTTGATACCAAGTACATCCTTCTGAGTTATAAAACAGATGGAAGACAGCAAAATAATTACTTCATATAGCTCGACTTACCTCACGTTTTTGTCTGTTTTTGTAGCAAAGCATGTTTATAATCCAACGCTATTGTGTGTTTCTCTATGGCAAAGAATGTTCATAATCCGGTTTTGAGATCCTACCAAATTCCTGCATGGCATCCAATACAAGGCTCATATTGCATCCCAATTTGTTCGGCAACTTTGTTCATGGTAATGCAGTAAAAAGTTGTAGAGAATCATGAATGCAGACAGCATAGGCACACACAGGCTAGAACACGTAAACTCGGGTCAATCAGGTCACATCAGTTCGTGTCACAGATATGGAGCGCAGAAAGATCATTAAATCACTAAATTGCTCAGGCCCAGAGAATTCCTCCACCATGGCAATGATATTGCCAGATTCAGGAGAGTCTGCCCTACACACACACACATGAAATGCATGTAGAGCTGAGCTTGCTGTGGTGAGATACATGTCAAAATATAATAATTTTTATAATACGCTTTTTATATTTTAATTCTTTAAAAATCAAAATAAAATCAATGCTAGTACTAATACATGAAATGAATGTCAGATCTGGATACAATATATAATATGTGTGTATGGCACTTACAATGACCAGAATAAATCCTTATGAATAAAGGTGAAAATGCCCTAAAAACAGATTAGGGTTAAAATATACATAGATTTAAAAAGTAGAATCCATGCAAAAATACTTTAAAAACAATTATTTAATCAATATTTCAGGAAAATATAAGTTCATAAAATTAATTTTATATTTCAGTAGGCTATTCAATTTCATTATCCTAAAAACCCAGAGTCCCCACCATACCAGGATGGTTCGACCCAACCTGTCACATGCCACCCGCCATCACCTGTCAATCACTGTCAAAACTCAAACGATGGAGTCGTGGTTGAAGTTTATGGATGGAGTCGTGGTTCCAAAGTTTAATAAATTAGACACTGATGTCACAGTGCTCTGTTTGAAGTCTTTTTTCGCAACTAAAAATGCTTTGCGCTGGTTAGGGGGTACTTGGCTGAAAAAATATTTCACAGGGGGTACATCACTGAAAAAAGGTTGAGAACCACTGCTGTAGAGGAAGTAGTGTGTGTGTGTGTGTGTGCTTACACGTACCGTACTGAAATCTCCAATGAGCTCAGCATTAACATCTCCCCCCAGATGCTGCTCTGCCACCTCACACAGGGACAAAGTCTTCTTCAGGAGATGCTGTGTGTGTGAGAGGGAGAGAGGGTCAGAGAGTCACTGAGTAGGTGAGAGAGAGAGAGAGAGAGAGAGAGAGAGAGAGAGAGAGAGAGAGAGGAGAGACAGTGATTGTGTGCGCGTGTGTGTGTAAGAGAGAGAGAAAGAAAGTAAGTCAGTAAGTAGGTGAGAGAGTCAGTGATTGTGTGTGTGTGTAAGAGAGAGAGAGAAAAAGAGAGAGATTCAATGTGTGTGAGTGAGTATGTATATGTGTGTGAGAAAGAGAGCATGAGAGAGCAAGAGAGAGAGAGAGAGAGTGTGTGTGAGTGAGTGAGTGAGTGTTTCTGAGGGAGACAGACCAACAGAATATGTGTGCACGAGAGAGAGACAGCATGAGAGAAAAGTAGGGAAGTGTGACAGCAAAACAGAGTGTGAGACAGGCAAAAACAGGCAGCATGCACAAGAGAGAGAGAGAGAGAGAAAGGGAGGATGAGAGAGAGAGGGGAAGAGAGAGAGACAGAGAGAGAGAGAGATTATGACAAAGAGATCAGAGATCAAAAGCGCAACACACATCATAACCGTGCAGAGATGTGAAGGGCCCCGGGGCATCTCAGCCCACTCACCCCCCCCCCCCGCCCCCCGCCCTTTAAAACCCCAGACTGCTTTACGAGCACCCTGCTCCCGATCCATACAGCGTTATATACGGACGTGTGGCCTTTGTTCTCATCATGGACCAGTAATTCTTTATGGCATCCGCGCCAGCCTGTGTGAATGCCACCACAGTCAGTCAGGTGATTTACTTTGCCCCTGGTGCCAGAGATAGAAATGGAGACAGGCTTTTTTTTTTTTTTTTTAGCATTAATGTTGCTGACTACTGCTGGATGGCAATGTCTGCCACTTGCATGTGGGTGTAGGAAAAGAGAGCAAGAAAAAAGGATGCTCGTTTTGGGGCTTTTTTTTTTTTTTGAGGGTGCCCTTGCTTGCACTTCGGACGAATCACCAACTTAAAGGCCATGGGAGTGGTGGGGGGGGGGGGCGGATGACACACACACACACACACACACACACACACACACACACACACACACACACACAGAGAGAGAGAGAGCCAGTGGGCACCAGATTAATGCCAGCCCATCAATGTGCCATCTCGCTGATGGGGCTGCATTAATCACTCTCATCAGACGAGCATGGCAGGCCAGGGCCGCCCCCCTGCACCATCATTTATGCGTCTCTTTTTCACCCGGCAGCTCACACGCGCCGTAGTAGCCATGTAATTAAATTCACATTTAAAACTGAAAATGCATTTAATCATCGCTAGCCATGGTATCACTAATTGTAATAATTAATGGAACATAAACATTGATTTAACATTGATTGAAGCATAATTAGATGCCCACCCCCATACCCAACCCCCCACCCCCCCCCCCTCGCCCCTGCCAGTCTTACCCTCCCCTCTGTGCTGGCTGGTTGGCAGAGCTGCGGCTCTGATTCATGCTCGGAGATGGCAGAGATGGTGCGGTGGCGTTTGATTGGTGGCTTGGCCGCGAGCGGCGAGGTGCGGGGGCGTTTCAGAAGGGGGCGCTGCAGGCGCTCGGGCATGGAGGGCGAGCGGATCAGCCGGCGCCCCGGTCGCCGGCTCATGGACGCCTCCTGCAGGCAGAGACAGCACATGGAGACATGGAGAAAAGGAGTGTCTCTACAATTATCTCCGCTCATACCATATTATGGCATCAAAAAGTAAGTGTCTAAAAACACATAAAAGCCCTAAGCTAAACATTTTAGAAAACACAACAAAACCATACAGCGGTCCCTGGACATCATGCAGGATAATACATATGCTGACTTTTCACTGTGTGTAAGTATGCACACAAACCATATCAGAATATCACACACACACACACACACACACACACACACACCGTGGAGAGGCTGAGGTCCTGGCTCATGAGTGGATCAGAGAGAAGCTGTGCCATACTGGATGACATGGCAACATTTACTGATCCCTGCAGACAGAGGGAAAAGAAAGGGAGGGGGGGGTTATCAGACTTTAGTATATAGGCAAGTGGGATTGAGTGTCTAACAAATTAAATGACTTTACAAAATGACAATAAATACTACAACCACAGAAGGTATGGAGGAGATTCAATGATAACCCTGGCAAAAATTATTTCAGTGTTGATGATGGAACTTAGTTGATAACCCTGGCAAAAATATATAATAATTTCAGCTACGCTGATGGAAATTAGATGATAACCCTGGCAGTAAGTAAGTTTTGATTAAAAGGTGAAAGGTCACCTCCTCCTGCAGTCCCTCGAAGGCGTCCATGGGGGACATGGGCGGAGAGAGGGGGGGCGTGGGGTGGATGGGGCTCACCATGCCCTCGGTTTCCTCTCCGCCAGCAGCCTGGGCACCCAGGGAGGGCATCAGACACCTGCCTTTACCTTTACCTGCCCACGACTCCTCAGGACTCACCTACGGCAAGAGGAACGAGACAAACAGAGCACAGAGTTAGAGATCACTCTAAACAGGCAAATACAGAGTTACATTAAGTACATTTATTAACATTACACTAGTATGCATTATGAGTAACAGCAATTCCCAATCTGCTGACTGCTGCTCTATACGTGAGACAACTGTTAACAAAATGGTCCATCATGATCAAGATTCATTTATTTTTATTTATTTATTGAAAGTGCGGATCTCATGAGAGGACACAACTCTTGACTAAGATTACTTTTGCATATTAAAGCAAATTTTTAAATAACTACCCATCACGGTGTTACAGACGGTATAACAGAGTTGTTCACGCGACACAAGAGAACCCTTTGGAGAGCTGTGTGTGTGTGTGATGAACTGTGTGTGTGTGTGTGTGTGTGTGTGTGTGTGTGTGTGTGTGTGTGCGCGTGTCTGTGTGTAGACTGTACTGTTTGCTAGTATTTTATGTGTCTCACATTCTTACCTCAAATAGCTCCTGGTGCTATGCTGAGCGATTAGATGGGGTGCTATACTCATAAAGACCTAGCAGCTGGCAAAGTGACTGAGCCCAGACAGTGGAAAATGATGTTATCTATGCACGCTCTCTGCTCTTTACTAATGACTTAAGCTAATTACACTGATTCAGTCAAATTTTCGCCGTTCTGTGTCAAAGGCTTCTTCACACAGCCTTGCCTTGCAGAAAGAGAGTGTGCAGTTATGTTAAATTATGTCTCAACTCTGCATTCATTTTTTTTTTTACATTTTATTAATATGTCCTTTAAGCAACTTCCAGTGCCTCGTTCTGTCTCTACCTGATGATATGGTTGTTGTCGAAGCATTTTACTGCTTAAAGAGGACTGGAACCACCCATCTAAGAAATGAACCTGACACTCAATCTCGGGGGCTTTGCATGGCCCAGTCACCTGGATCAATTCTGCCCAACTGTCCTGACTCCTGTCTGCAGGAATTACATCAAAAGTGCCAGTCAATACTGCCACCCGGTGGTGGTTGATGGCACAGGTAATTACGGCTTCACGGTTGTATGCTTCAGGTCTAAAGCAATCCGTCAGCCAAGAGGCGAGATTCGGGGTTGTGTGTGTACTCACGTTCTCTTTGTTGATCGCAGGTTTTCCACCGGGCGGAGGTTTGGGGCTGCTGCACAGTAACCTGGGCTGTGAGATCACAGATGGGAACAGACAAGCATTTAATTACAGTCAGGCATTATCAGTCAAGAGAGAGACAGGGGAATCAACATGTACAAGTGTGTCCTAAGCATCTGATTAACTCATAATGACAACCAAATAGCTCATTTAAAAATAAATAGCAAGATTTCCTTCATGACTTCCTAATTACCTTAACTAACTAACTGTCTGTCTCTGTGTCTGTCTCTGTCTCGTTTGGGTGAATGAATGTTTACTGCTAACTGCCTGAATCTGATTACAAAAAATATGTATATTTCTCTAGAGAAATATTATAAGGACAAGTAATGTCACAACTGTAGCCAGGTTACAGGGCAGTGCTGGGCTCTCCCCCCTCATCCAGAGGGGGGGAGCTTCAAGCAGAGAGCAGAAAAGGCAGAATTTTACCAGGAAGGTCCTCAGTCTCTTCATGCGGCTGGTCCTAGGGGTGAAAAAAACTAATTGAGTTAACTGTAACTGCAAAATGTATTTCATTAATATCTACCCCTTGCTGTGCTAATGTGGTTGTGCTTAAATAAGCATAATTGAGTTTCATCTAACAGAAAGGCAACACCGGGTGCATAACTGAAGCATTCCATTCGCGTTGCGTCTGCAGCAACAATTAGCTTTCACTATAATCAGTAGAACTGGCTACACCAGTGATAGCTGCAACAAAATAGACTTTTAAAAGAGTCTTCTAAAACTATGTTTACGCTACGTGAACGGAGCGCTTCAGTGACGCGCTTCACCTGGTGTAGCCTCCCTGTAATACTAGCAATCTAAGTAGGTAATTAACTACATAGAACTATATTGTTGTTATTCTAACTTGCTGTTGTGACAGTGCACTCAGTATTTGCACACATACAAAGAACATAGTCCTGATAGAGAGAGGCCATATCTCAACCAAAGCATGAGCAGTGAGGCCTAGACAAGAAACTACCCTCATAGGAGCGAGCAAACGAAACGAAACAAATAGAAAAACAGAACAAACAAACCTGGGCACGGGTGACTCTGGGACCACAACCAAACAGGAGGGTGGTTCTGCAAGAGATAAATTATTCACTTAAAAAAAATAACATCATCATGCATCATTATTGTCTAGACTGCAAAATGGGCAATGTTTTACACCAACAGGCTAAAGTGAATTACTTCTGGCATTAACAAGGACAAACCATTTTAATAGAGCACTTAATATTCTGCAATAATTATAATGCTGAAGTTCATGGTTTAGGGATGCTAGGTAAGCTAAAACATTGTGAATAATTTTACTAAAGGCCTTTAGTAAAGGGATAGTTACTCTGAACTGAAGTAGAAAATAGAAATAGAAATAGAAATTAAAATAAACTTCAAAAATCCCAAACAAAACAAAACAAAGCCCAAGATCAAATGTTACCAAACACACAATGACACCTCACAGTTATGGCTCGAAACTTTAACCGAACAAAGGTGTATGTGGCTGCAGCAGGTAAAGCTGGTATGCCCACCTAAGTGTAGGCCACCTAGTGGAGACGTCACTGCAGCAGCCTCCTCCAGGCTCCCATTACTGATGTTGGACAAGTCCAGACAACGGCGAGGCGTGTCACTGCGGAGCACAGACACGCATCAAACACTTCACCACAGCCGTTTTGGTCTTTTTTACCAAACAGCTTTGAAAATGTACGAATTGGCCTTGCTAACAATTTCAGGGCAAGATACATTTTTAGAGTAGTCATCACACACTCACAATAAATCAAATACATACTCATAAATAGTAATGTTACATTTGTGTAGCGCCTTTCACAAACCCAAGGTTGCTTTACATGAACAAGGGACACTCAACAAAGCCCAAATGAATGTAAATAATTTCAGGCAATGTCATGTCAGTGAAATAGCAGTTAACCACAGGTACCCTGTCTGGAAGGCAGTGAGTCCTGTGAAGCAGGTGGTGAGCTCAGTCATGGGGGAAGGCCGGCACTCCGGGGAGACCGGGGCGCCTCTCCTGCCCACACCCGCCGAACTGGGGACCAGTGACTGCGCCATGGACACCTTACCCACACACACACACACCCACACACACACCCACACACACACACACACACACACACACACACACACACACACACAGTAAGATATATGGGATGACTGGACTACAAATGGATTGAGTTTCGCCTTTGTCATGCTGAGGTAGCCAAGTTTTCTTTCCTTTGCATGGAGCAATACAGTGTTTTTCAACCACTGTGCCGGGGCACACTAGTGTGCCGTGAGAGATCATCAGGTGTGCCGCAGAAAATTACCCAAATGTCACTCACTGGTCCAGAAAAGCAACTGTTGCATCAAAGAATTTATAACCACATGCTCTCATTGATTGTATGATTGCACTATTTGTGGTATGCAGGAATTGTACAACGGGGGCCCCATATCCAGTATTCACAGAATCATCACATATCCAGTTCATAACAACAATTAAATTAGATATAATCACCTACAAATGAAACAGAGGGCACTTGTTTTATTGAGCAGGTCTTGCATAGAAGCCATAATAAGGCCATATCTGTGGATTATTTGAAGTTTTAGGCTATGGTATGTTTATTCTTTTCTTCACACAGGATGTTAGTGTGCCGTGGGAAATTTTAAGTGTCAAAAGTGTGCCGTGGCACAAAAAAGGTTAAAAAACACTGGAGTAATACACAACCACATCGCATGACAACAAATTGGCAAATGAAACATGAAGTGAATGTCAGTTGCGCTCTCTACAGCTTATCATAGGTTTACAAAGGGAAGCACTCGGCCTAGAACACCAATGCAATAAACTGTCAAACTAAAAACTACTATGCACACATTTGTTTGGTTGAAGAAAAATGTAAGCTTAATCAAAGCCTTGTATTCTATAATAATTAAAAATATTCTATTAGTTTTACCAAGAGCATCTGACACTGGGTCTGGCATTGGGTAAGTTGAACTACCTGTGCGACAGTCCACTGCTGCAACTGCAGGGACAGCAATGGGTCTTTACGGGATACTAGCAAGTTGGAGAATCGTACAAACATTACAAATGCCATCTGTTCACAAGAGAGTAGTGCACATCTCAGCTAGATGACACCAAACTGGACCCACTGGCTTTACATAGCCTAATCTAATAATCTGTTGCAGTCTGCTTATATTGACCGACTATTCAATTTAAAACCAAAATCAAAAGAAAACATTTGTCGAGCAGTTATGGAACTTGTTTTCAACGCATCCTTTTGTAAGCATGTTAGCAAAGTTTTGTAAGCATCCTCTTGCAGGAAGTAAACAGGGAAGACAACAATGGAAGGTGTTAAAACGGCCTTGATTCGTGACAAAATGTAAAGATCCAGACATTGAATGCTAACAAAAAACAATTTCAGACTTTTTTTTCCCTCAGACTTATTGAGAGCTTTATGTAGCTTAATTATAAGGGTGGATGTAGCCTACACGAAGTATAGTCGTCTGCATATTCTATGTTCTACCCAGTCCATCTATCTATGCTGCATTTTTTTATTATTAAACAGGCCAGTAAAATGTCAACTACTTTCATGAACACGTATTAATCATCATAGGCCAATGCCAATTAAATGGAAGATTAAAGGAAATACAATGTTGCGGAAGTGTGAATATATCACGCATCTCCCTAACCAATTACATAACCTTACTTCTTAACATGCAATTTTTCGCTAACGTTGGACTGAAGATAAGCTACTGTCAACATGATTTTGTACTTGCGATAACCACACTTCTAAGTTAACGTTATTACACGGACAGACCATACAAAGGGGTTGGTTTTCCGTTTGTTTGTTTGTTTTTTAAAATAATAACCGACTAACATAGCACAAAAAAGTTAAAAAAAACTTTGTCAAGATCATTTGGATAGCATTGCTAGCACACTTAGCAAATCTAACGTTAGATAGCCCCGTCCATCTAACTTTTATCGTGAGCAAACTTACTAGCAATTCATAATAACTTTTTACCATATCAGATAGGTCTAACATAAGTCATTATAATTCAAGTTGTAGTTATAAAGTTACACACTTACTTTCCTATTATGAATCCCCTAGTGAGTTAATTTGGATTTTAAATTTTCACGCCAGAAAAATACCTAATACGCCACTTCCGTTGGGGGGAGCCAAAACGGCCTGTTAGCCCATTGGTCTGTTACTGTTCGAACTACGAGTAAAGGGAGTGAGGGAGCAAGAAAAGAAACCTTTGTATGATCAAGTAATCTTTTCGTTGGCAAGCCCAGTGTGTAGGTATTCACGGATCATTGCGTCAGGACAGAATCATACAGTCTATGGGCAGAATGTTTGGTATTTTTATAGTGGATGGAATCCACTATCTTGAAATCTCCTGGATTCTTATTATTATTATATATTAGGTCTGTTCTAATAGGCTTGCTGAAAGTAGCCTAGATGTTTTACAACAAACTTACAAATAACAGGACAGCCAGGAAAATATAATCTACATGTGCGGCTGTCTGATGGACGCGTGTGCATCTACGTCATTCATGCCACCACGTGTAGCCTACAGTGTGTAGTCAATTTCTCAAATACTCCTATGTGTAGGTAAACTGAACCAAATGTGACCACATCAGGAATCATGGGATTTAGAAGAAGTGTTGTGTAGTCATAACTAAACTTTCCTGTCATGTAGAAATGAATCACATGATCTACCTGAGAGTTAAATGTCCATAAATCAAACACGAGAAAGACAACACATGAACTACTGAGAACAAACTGTTCTCAAACAAAAAAACAAAAAAATTGAATTTTCATTTCAATTAAGAGTTAATATTAAGGAACCAATTGACAAAATGTTGAGTTAACAGTTTTCATTCAGCTGCTCGGACAGGCTAGTTGCGTTTTAGCGGTAGGCCTAGTCTGATAGCCCCAACAGTGCTGCCCTCTTCCCCAGTGAAGGCTGGTTGAATAACACACTAAAGTTTAATTTCCATTCATTTCCTTTATGAATTCTATTGTGTTCTTGAAAGGTAGTGTTTGAAAGGTGTGTTTGAGTGAAAGGTAGGCCTATAGCTGACTGAATTAAGGTTTGGAGTAAAGTCCAGAGAGACGTGATCAAGCTTCTCTAACATAGAACACATTCATGAAACATACAAGAAGACAATCCTGGTACATTTATATGAGATTTCTTATTAGAAAAGTTTGAGATAAAATTGTACATGGTAAAGTCAAAATGTACCAAAACACAAAATATCTATAAATAACAGTTTTTTTTATTTATAAAGTATTATATATTTGTACATTTACCAAACCAGTTAGGGTTTGTGTCACAGCATTGTAGATAAAAGTTAATACACATGTGGACAATTACCATTGCAGCCTGTAGTGTATAAAAGTAATTAAAAAGATGTTTCTTTTCGACCTGCCCTTATTAAATAACGTGTCCCTCCAAGTGATAGAGATACTAGAGATAATACAGAAACACTGAGATGCTCACATTTTACAATCATGATTCAATATAACAGGATGATCTTTCTGCCAGTCGGTTGCGTTGACTGCTGTCTGCGGAGCGCTTTATACTTTGTTCTTTTTCGGTTGCGGCTGATCTCCTGAGTCTGTGGAGGTGTAGGGAATCCTCTGGTTAACTCTTTTACCGATCGTCTCCACCTGAAAACAAACACACATGCGATAACAAAAGGATTCAGGAGCCGTATTCACAAAGCATTTTATCTTACCACTAGGAGTACTCCTAAATTGCACTAAAAGATTTTAGCTAGAAGTTTTATCTTAAAAATGATTCACAAAGCCTTTCAGACCTAGGGCCTACTCTTAGTAAGGAAAAATGACAACTCCTATGCCTATGCCTCCGTTTGCAAAGAGGAGAACATTTTAATTTGATTCACAATGAAACGTTACATTTAATTTACATGTTGACAATGAGTAGCCTAGTTTTGGTTGTTGTTAGTGGCGTTATTGCATCAGTTAGTTATGCCTACAATTAAAAATTGTTTCCTTGCGATTGGAAGCTCCTGTAGCCGCATAGGATTTCAAAACATCGCAACGTCAGTGCGACCTTAGTGAGTTAGGAGTCCTCGACATCTTTTAACCTGTCCCAGACTTAGGTGCTACTTTTAGGTCTAAAATGCTTTGTGAATTACTTTTAGTGAAACAAATTAGGAGTCCTAAAGTTAGGAGTGACACACCCATTATTTTTAGGAGTTGGTCCTAAATTCGCCAGTTAGGAGCTACTTTTAGCCTTAAAATTCTTTGTGAACACGGCCCCTGGTTAGACACTAACTGCATTTTGTTGTCTTTATACAATGACAATAAAATTGAATCTAATCTAATCTAAAAAAGAAAAGATGCCTGTCTCTTTGGACAGGTTATACAAATGCCTCATGTCCCTGTATTGGAGCCTGTACTGGTATGTTCAAAATTAAAGGGCAAGTCACTGTTTTGTTCAGTGATGTGATCATTTTAGTGAGGAGTCAAACTACCTGAAAGCCGATGTTCTGGAGCTGGTCGTGTAGGCCATCTAAGATCCTTCTGCCATCAAAGACAAAGGCTGGCTTCAGCATGGCCTTGTAGATCCTCTCATAGTCCAGCTCCTGCATGGAAGCACAAGCAACTTTAGTTCAAGATTGGCTGAGATGCATTCTGTATACATTACACATAAATGCATACAGTTTCACACAGATTCAACAGGCTGCTTTAAAGGGACACCAGGCAAGCCTGATGCTTTTTCTCTACGAAACTCCCCATCGCTCGGTCTAAAGCTCTTTTCCTTTTCTTTGCGTCTTCTGTCAAGGGTTTTCGCTGCTTCTTCGCTGGCTCTGCCATTATACACACGTTTGCAACAATCTCTAGCGTTTCGTTAGCCTGCCTACTTCGGTCGGCGGGTAGGATACACTGAACTTGCAAGCGGGATATTCTTCCTACAGGCAGTAGGGGCAGGCAAGAGTGTCTTCATTCGCCCTGTAACGAGTCATTTAACCATATACCGACTTACGAAGATGATTAATTAACACGAAAACGTTGCCTGGTGTCCCTTTAACTGTATTCGCTGATTTGCTGTTAGGAACAAGATTTGAGATACCGGGACTGCATGCTATCTACAATATTTCCAGGCTTCAACCAGACAGCTGAATTAAAGAGCTAGAGTTGTAATAAAAATAGTAGTCCTAGGCTATAGGCTAATCTGCATAAAGTGTGCTGTCATAAATATCAGACATTCCGTAAAATCTTTATATCAGGATATAAAATAATACAGATATATTATACTATATATTATATTGTAATCCTCTGGTGTTCTAAGGTAGGCTCATTGATAACATTTGACATCAGGGATCAAATAAATAGATTGTGTTTAACACTGTACAGGTTAAATAACAATCCTAATCAATATTAGTATCAATATCAGTATGGTAGCGTTTAGCTGTTTTCCTGTGCCTAGTTTGGAGGCATTTCTTACAAGGCCATGAGAATGAAAGTAATAGATGTCTTGACATTTTTCAAGTAACATGCGGCGTTGTTTTGTTATTCATTATTTCATCCAAATCGATCAAAATGGAGAAAAAGCAGCAGTGTAAACACAACAGTTAAAACTGATTGATTCATGAGAGCTTGTGGGTTGCAAAAGTGGTAGAGCATAACTCATAAAAGCTGTTTGATGATTTGGAACTGTTAATAATGAAATGATACAGTATGTAAATAATGAAATTACTCCATATAATTCATA
Source organism: Alosa pseudoharengus (assembly GCF_046254945.1). NCBI lineage: Eukaryota > Metazoa > Chordata > Actinopteri > Clupeiformes > Clupeidae > Alosa > Alosa pseudoharengus. The sequence continues at coordinate 34,607,017 of NW_027468565.1, read as the reverse complement.
CGGGGCATATGAGGGCATGTGGATACCAGACGAAAATCTACAACTTTCATTACCATCGCCTTAAGTATAGATTTTGACACTCACTCTAACTGTGTACAGTAATTGGGACAATTTGCAGTATGTTCACCACTGCCACATTAATCCCAATACATGCACAATTAATTGCCCTAAAGGTTATTGACCCTTTTCATGAGCACAATACTGCACCTAAGTCCCTTTTTGTCAGTGCAATGGTAGTGAGTGCCAGAGTGTGTCTCAAACCTTGAACATGTCCCACTCGGTGCAGATGACAATGGCATGGGCATTCTCACAGGCCTCGTAAGGGTTAGTGGCAATCGTGACCAGCTGAGACACTGTTCGATGGAAACAAACGTTTTAAAATTACAAAATGTGTGTGTGTGTCACTCTTCAGTGCAGACAACTACTACTGCTGCTGTGCCTATTGAGAGTTGCATCACTATGTTTGTGTATATGTCTGTGATCATGTTTTTATGATCATGTTTGTGTGCACCTCTGGAAGGGGCAGTGATCTGCGTCAGGTCCTGGATGATCTGCTCTGCTTTGACCTTTGGATCGTAAACACACAGACAGGCTCCTTCCTCCAGAAGATAGCGGCTGATATGGATGCTGGATGATTCTCTAGAACACATTCAAGAGAGATAACAAAATGGAGGACTTTGTGGACAACACATCCGGTTGAAAGATGGATCTGTATTTTCAGTCACACAATATTAGCAGTATAGCCCTAACATGCCTATTATTAGACCTCTGAAGTTCGCCTACAAAAAATAAGCAAAGCTGCCATCTTTGCCCATATACAGTAAGGAGATCCGAGTGTTAATTGAAGCTAACTACCTATGGCAAGTTGCATTGCAAGTTAGCTCTGGGGTAGAAAAAAATAAGTTTGCCGTCTTAACGTACCGAAGATCACAGTAGGCACTGGAAGACAGAGGGCAAAAGTGTGTTGAGCCAAACGTGGGCATTTCAGACTTTAACAGAGTTTAACAGGTGCGATAAATTAAAAAACCCTATGTTATTTTCTCATAGGAAAAATCCCAAGAGATCCCACCCAATCTCTCTCTCTCTCTCTCTCTCTCTCTCTTTCAGTCAGTCTCTCCACTGTCCTATCTAAAATAAAGGCAAAAAGCCCAAAATATACTTTAAAAGGCAACTTTCTCCTCGTCAGTAGTTATGTCATCGGCAATTGCTGAAATACATTACCATTCCATGCGCTCTCGTTGCTAGTCTCTTTTACATCTGAATGGAGCTTGAGTCTCACCTGGTATCTCCGGTGTCCTTCTTGAAGGCAAAGCCTAGCAGAGCGATCTTTTTATCGGTCACCGTGTTGAAGAGGCAGCTGATGATGCGCGAGGAGAAGCGTTTGCGCTGGTAGTCATTAATCTCAATCACCTAGGAGAGTGAACAATAACACAACAAACACCAGTGTGTGTTAGGTCACTTTGGTTACTGTTATGGCATTGTGAGACATTGCAGAACAGGAACTGTTTACTGTACTGAGAAATAATTAATATTACTGACATTTAATACACAGACCTACATAAAACAAAGGGTAGGATAAGACTTTGAACTTAGGCTGTGGTATGTATCAAGGAGTACCATAAAACTCTGTCACGCTGTATGTAATTGTTTAGTTACAATACAACAATGGCTATGCAATACACGGGTTTCCCGTTTACCAACAAAACAAGATGCGCGCGCAGCCGTGAGGCAGAAGACGCTTTGTGGCCGTCCACAACGTTATAAACTTAACCTAAATAGTCGGCTGCTGTAAGCTACAATCGGATTTTATTGTATACCCCTGTTGTCTCAATGATAATAACATCTCATTTCAGACTATATTTCAAAGTTTGCCGTTCATTTGCATTATTAATATAACATCGTATTTTGTCATTTTTGGCGAAGACATGCATTCCGTCAGGGATATTGAACATATTTAACATTCTCTAACCATCGTGATTTCTAATTGGTGCAGTTTTTAGCACAACAACTCATTTTATTCTTTTGCTCTTTTGCATTGCTCTATGCTGTTCTATGGTGCTTTCTGCCTCTTGGTTGCGCACGCATGTTTTTGTGACGTTGCATAGAAATCCATGTATACTACCTTTGAAAATAACCATTAATATAACAGCACCAGATGGATATACATATCAGTATGACAGGAGTAGCAAATGGCACACATGTAAAGTTTAAAGAGTCTATTTGGTCAAATAGTTTAGTTAATTGAATAAAAGGCTAAGAGAATGAGAGGCGCTACCCACCTGCTGCCAGTATCTTGCTACCTCTGGTAGGTTAAGAGCTTCACACAAATATACCAGATTGAGTACATCTTTTTGAAAGCAGCTCCCACCAAATCCTAGTAACAGGAACAAGGACTTATACACATATTGCATACAGAATTACTTCCATTCTTCTCAAGTAATATCCAGTAAATCCAATTAATCCACACACAAAAACAGTATACAAGGCAGACCATGGCACTGGACTGCTATAGAACATTGAGTACAAGGCAGTTTCGAAACAAAAAGACCTGAGTTTTTGTTCAGTTATTTTAACACTGAATTCCCACACGGTTGCTCCCGCCTGTTTCTAATATTCTTCAAATTGGCTCTTGAAACACTACCATAACAAACATTTGTGTATGTTCTCATCGCTGACCATTGTGCTACAAACCACCAACAATTACACTCTGTGTACTGACTGGACACGAGTTCACATGTTTTTGTTTCTGACGGTATACAGTCACCGACTAACTGAAGACAGATGTGAAAATGTGACTGTGAAACTGTACACACCCTTTGGGCAAATAGAATCCTACTTTGTCTCATAGAAGCAATGAACATACTGTTCTGTTCTGTTCTGTTCAATACTTCAGTTCAGTAAACACTCTGGTGTTGCGTTACCACATACATACTGTATACAATTCAAAAAGTTGCCATTTGACCAATGTATGGGTTCTCCAGTGTAAGCTGTAACTTCTTATTCTCCCTATGCTGAAAAGCTCAAGTAACAGGGTTCCCAGTCCAAGTCAAAATTCCCTGACCTTTCCCTGACTTTCCTTGACGGTAAAAAAAAAGAATTTCTATGACCTATAATGAATGGTACAATATACTGACCAAAGATTTCAGAGCAGCCCTGTAGTGTTCAAGAACCTTTTACTTTTTTTAGAGTGAAAGATGAATAAACAAAGTTAGGCTAACTACAGCCACTCAAGCAAGCAGTGAAGCTAATAAACAGATAAACACCAATTCTGTGTGGAAATATTTATATTAATGTATTTTGGCAAGTAAAGTTTAAACTGCTACAACAAAATTCCCTGATATTCCATGACTTTGCCCCAAATATGATAAAATTCCCTGACTTTCCATGTCTGGAATAGACAAAATCCCATGATATTCCAAAAATTCCATGACCCATAGGAACCCTGAAGTAATAATCATAGTTAACATCGACCCCTTATATTCCTCACTTAACACAGTTGTTAAGTAGACTACTACTGCCTACGGGATTTGAATACTTTATCTTCATAAAATAAACGAATGAGTTTACTTTAGACATACGAGTCCAAACCACATCCATGTCATGGACACCACCCTGCCCAATAGCCCCTGCCAACCCCACCCTGTTGATGATGGGGGGATGAGTGCATGAGTGCATCATGAAGTTGCATCACTGGGATTTCCGGTCACCAGCCACCATCCGCCCTCACTACTCACCCACGCTGGCCTTGAGGAAGCGGCTGCCGATCCTCTGGTCAGTGCCGATGGCGTGGGCCACCTCTTCTACGTCTGCCCCCGTGACTTCACAAAGAGCGCTGATGGAGTTAATGCTGCTGATGCGTTGCGCCAGGAATGCATTAGCTGCCTGAGAGAGGGGAGAGGGAAGGAAGGGAGAGGAGAGGAGGAGGAGAGGAAAGGTGAAGAGAAAAGAGAAGAGAAGAGGAGGGGAGAGAAGTGAAAAGGAGAACATAAGAGAGGAGAGGAAGTGATAGAAGGGGAGAAGAGGAGAGGAGAGGAAATGATCTGTCCGCTGGGTGGGTGAGCAACTGAAGAAGGTTAAGCCTACAACAAAGCCATGGGTTTCTTGGTTCTCGGATATACTGATTCATTGCTATGAGTATGTACTACAGATACACAACAATGTTCTGTTATTAAACTTCCATAAAATTGTTCACCCAATACCTTGATTACGTGTTTAAAGGGATGCATACAATATATTACAGTTTTAAACTAGCCTTAGCTTTGGTGTAAACAACTGGGACACTGCAAGTCAAATGAACACCCCTCAAGAAAAAGGTTCCATGGCAACCGTACCAGTTTGGAGAGCTCGGAGGACCAGGTGTTGGTAGTGATGATTTTGTTCTTGGGCACCCAGTGCTCATAGATCCTTCTGAGGGCCTGGACGGCACTCTGCCCCTCTGGAGTCTCGTCTCCTCCAATCAGCACGCGGTCCGGGTTCTTCAGGTCTGCGATGGCTGTTCCCTCGGCCAGGAACTCTGGGTTGGACAGCACCTAGAGCAAAACCAGAAATGGAGCTACTGCTGGTAGGGAGAACATTTTGGTCATGTGGTATGAGCATTTCTAGGGCTTACTCCCCAGGTCACCATCTCACACACAGTTTAGTTGAAACTGAAAAGGTGTTTTCAAAGTTGCCAGAATTCAGGCTTACTCTTCTTGGACTGAAGACAAGTAGTGCGATGCTAAATAGCCTTTCACAGGCCGCTGAGGCAGGTAGCGGAGTGTTCAGCTTCACAGATGTACAGAAACATTTCTTGCAAATACGGCCACGGGTGTATGACGTTATCTTCACCACTACCCTGTTCACCGAGTTCACCACTATCGTCGGGGTGGTCGTCTACGATAACGGGTATCCAGTAGGTGCTCGTGCTCATATAATAAAGGCTAGATGTCTCGTCCGCGCTGTTGGCCAATGGAGGTCGACGTCCGCACCTGGCGGCCATCTAGTCACAGTCAGCTCGCTCACTCATAGCATTGTGTTTCAATGGTGCATACTTTTAAAATAATCATAACTTGCTACATTTTCTACCGATTTTCAAACGGTTTGGTTTGTTATAAACGTCAGAGATGTAGTTATGACACTGCATACTTATGAATAATTATAACTTCAACATGTTCAAGCATCCAGATCAGGTCAGGTTAAGTCAGGTTAATAACGTTTGTAAGAAACCAAACCGTTTGAAAATCGGTAGAAAATTTAGCAAGTTATGATTATTTAAAAAGTATGCACCATTGAAAGATAAGAGTAGGCCTATTTGTGTTCGTGCAGATGCATCAGGTACCACAGAGCCCACCATATAGCTTGTCTGTGACAAGATGCGCCGGTGATGCCATTTGAAACTCTGCCATAAGACATCTAGCCTTTATTATGTATATCTATGCTCGTGCTTCCATGGCGGTTTCAGTTGTGTGTCCTCCTCCTCCTTTAGCAACAAACAAGCGCGGAAATAGAGCGTGCGGCGTGCGTAATGTAATCTAGGAGCAGTGATTCGCCAAACCTCCCTAATTGCAGTCGCACATATTTCTTCTAATTTTATTTATTATTCTGCATTATGTCCAATATTCCAATATGTGGTGTAATGTTCTGCATTTCTCAGTAGTGGGTCACTTTGACACTAAAAGTATGATGGCTGAGCATAGCTATCTGCTCCAGATTGCCAGGTTGCCACTAATCAGAGTCTGATTCAGTGTAGTCCAAGTGAAATGGGATGACCAACGGCATCTCCCATCAGCCTGGAAGGATACTTAAACCCTAACTATTTCCTTGTCATTGTAAATAAAACTCTGTTCCTGATTTTTCATACTATTGGTCTGACTGGGTCTCTATTCATCTGCGGTATCAAAATTACCATCAGTCTTCACAACTGGATGTAAATGTGCCGGATTAAAGTGGCGGCAGACCGCATTTGGCCCGCGGGCCGTAATTTGGCCACCCCTGCTTTAGATGGCCAACGGCTGTTGATATTGAATTTAGTCATCTTGCAGGCTTGGGTTTGCTATTGATATCCTGCATCTTGTATGTACTGGCTTAAATCAGAATGTTGTTTTCATGAGCTTCAGCTACCTGTAGGTTCAGGTTACTCTTGGTGTTGGCGTTGAAGATGCGGCGTATGCTCTCGGCAGCACGGACCGGCACGGTGCTTTTCTCCACCACTATTTTACAGCCGCTGGACAACTCTGCAATGCGACGTGCACACGCCTCAATGTACTTCAGGTCGGCAGCGCGGCCCTTACCAATACCAAAGGTCTTTGTCGGAGTGTTCACCTGCAAGACACAAACGTGGAGATTATTCTTTCCTTGGGTTATTTGACTAGAGTCAGCTGTCTGCAATATTAGAAAGCCATAATTTATATATATTAAAATTACAATATAGTGACATTCACTTTAACAGCTACATTGCTGCACTGATAACTAAAGAAAGGTTCCTGCTACATGTATCTCAGAGGAGCTGGACAATCTCACATCAGTGAGAAGCATTACACAGACAGGCTATAGAGCATTATGCAGCCAAAGCTGCAGCTACCCACACAGTTTAGGAGGCAATTGTGGGTAAAGCCTCCTGGATTGCAATCTATAAGGAACATATAATTAAAGTAAACCACAAAAAAAGAGATAATCGCTAACACTCATGTTGGAGGTTTTACAAGGTACTCACTGTATACACTTCAACTGGGAAAAACACTAGTGATGACACTTACTGATATGAACACGAGGTCAGCCTCTTTGATGGCAGAGTCGATGTCCGTTGAGAAGAAGAGATTGACTCCTCGACAGGACGTCACCACCTCCTGCAGACCAGGCTATGGAGAGAGGTCGGGTGAGGAAGGACAAGCTTTAAGTTTGGACAAGAATTAAAGTTGAACACATGAAAGGATGAGGTCATTGTGGAATTATCAACACATGAAGTGTCACATCTGGACATGACACATGTTGACCAGGGGAGAAAACTCAGACATGGAGTTCTGATCTTACAAAACTGTTGCAATGTTTCATGATGATAGTCACCAACAAATTCTAACCAGCAGATCATTCATTTCTTTTGTCTCTGTTACTAAGACATCTGTTTTGACATACTGCTACTTTGTTATCCAGCCAGGCAGGTGAGTAGGATTTTGATGACTATAAAACAGCATAATCACACTGGGAATTAAAGTGCATGTTCTCTTGAAAGGCATAAAAAACGTGTAACATCTGCTATATTAAAGCCTCATATACATATGGAGTGCAGTATCCATTCAGTGTGTGTTAAACATGCAAAATAACGGACAGGTGCTGTAGGTTCATCCCTGTCTTTGGAAATCTGATGATCGATTAATGCAGTTGAGTTGCTGATTAAAGGACTAAGAGAAGTCTCAGGGATTATCAGTTTTTTAATAGCATCTATTGACTTGAAAGAACCAGCTATCTTCAGGCTTTCTCAAAGTAATGCTTACAATGTCTTTAGAGATACTCTTTAGGGTATAGAAAGCATTGAGCTCAGAGCTGTGAGTATGCCGACATGTATACTGAGGGAGGGTGTTGCACAGACATGACCAATACCTCAAAAATGGGTAAGCAGCTGGAGTTCCAGGCACGGATGCGGTCCTCGTTCACATCCACAACGGTGACCACCACCTCTGGACACATCTGAGCGATGACACTGCAGGTAGGGCCGCCCACGTAACCCGCCCCGATACAGCAGATCCTACGCACCTCCATCACCTGAGGGACATGAAGATGTTTTATTCATGTCTGATTCACAGATGATTTGATGATGATGATGATGATGAGCTTATTATAAATAAGTAACAATCAGCAGCAGTTTCAATTTGTCTGCACAAACATCTGTGTTTAATCTTGTAAAATCTTGATACAATTTCTTATTTCCCCAGTTTTGCTATCAGGTAACACTAGCTGGAGGCAAAGCAAGATGTGATGATACCGATACTGATTAGGTATGACTGGGTTATGTGCATTGCTTTTATTAAAACTGCCATTTTGCAACAAGGGACACTCAGTTCTCTATATTAGTTCTCACTGATTAAGACTCTGCCACGATGCATCTTTGAGAACAGTGGCTCCTCTGTGTGTGTGTGTGTGTGTGAGAGAGAGAGAGAGAGAGAGAGAGAGAGAGACAGACAGAGAGAGATGGCAACTTTACTTTAAGCATAGGCCTATAGCCAACATGCATTTCAAAGTCAAAGTTCAAGCATCTTGAGAGATCACACATCAAAGCTTTCTTTATGTCCAGCCTCAGAATACAGCCAAACTTTCCAATTGCCTACCTCGGATAGGTTCTTAGTGAATCCATGCATGAACATTTTCAGTGAGTGTTACTCAAAAATTGTTCTCCCCTTAACGCCTCAACTACTTCAAAGCAGTGGTTTAAAAAGATCTTGGTAAAAAGTGGCTCGTGACCAGCATTGCACATATCACCGCTAATATCACTCTTGAATTTGGTTTACGGGGCGACCCATAATGGAAGGCTGAAACAAACTGCATTTCACAAGTTTTGGAGCTTCTTGTGACCCTTTAAATGTCAACTGTTTTAAACAGAGTAGGCTACGCTGGTTCACAAATGCACAACTAACGGGTTTAGGTAGAAACCAATCACTCAGATTCATTATGAATAACTAGTCTGTTACAAATTAGTTACTTTTACATCATTTCTGTAGGCAACTGCAAATGGAGTAACAATGTCTCTACAACTGGTAGTTAGGCTACGGTACTTACTGTTCTCGATGCTCTGAAAAGACTTTACGGATAATTGATCGTTTGAGCCAGCTCCTTTTCTCTGCTTGCGCGGCTGGCTGTGCTTGAAGAAAAATGCTTCGTGGCAGCGGAGTTCGTGCTCCCGGGACGGGGGTGGGGGCGGGATGTGACTGCATGCCTTTGACATCACATCCACCGAGATTTAGTGGAATTAGCCTAATTTACGCCTCTGCGAGTGCCCGAAGCTAACTAGCCTAAACGACTTATCACATAGGGGAGCCACTCGTATCTCATCTGACGCTATTCTGAAGAAATTCCTTCTTCTAGACTTGCACGACAGCCAGTACCACCAATGGTCTATTTGGATTTTCGAAGACCGAATTGAGTCAATATGGAATGAAACCATATTTTGTATAAATATTGGCCTTCTCTAATTGCCACTCTTTCACCCAACATTAAACGTTTTATATTTCTGATATAAAGTGAATTTCGAAGCAAACTTTTACAGAACTGAAATGGAGGGGGTGCCTTGTTAGTGGGCTAGTCTGTAATAAGCTGCCTAGACTTCACATTATAAATTAAAACATTCTCAATTGATGCAAAGGTTGACTACCTTTTGAGTATGTTTGGTTTCACATTGCACCAGGGATATTTAACATCTACAGCCAATTAATGCCATAAATAGTTTGGACTTTTTCATTCATAATTTTACACGTTTTGACCACTCAAGGATAATCAAGCATTTGATCTTGTAGCAGCACAGTGTAACTTATAAAAGCCTTCAGCCTGGCACCTGAGGCCAATAGCAGGGAGCCATCAAGATTTACACTTTGTAGTCAAACAGCTGCTCCAGCAAGGAGAGATGGATTTATGAGGGGACACTTCTTCCCTTTCAGGGCCCTGTAATTTCAAGGCAAACAGGAATAATTAAGCACTTGTCCTTTTTTTACTTAAGGGTGACCATGAGGACAGCATCAGGGGTCTGTGCATCTCTAGAGAGCACAACTGTTTCTTTTCATAAGGTTACAAGGTCAACAGTTATTTAGAGTCTAACATGTTATGTCCAAGGCCACATAATGCTTCAAGAGACCTGCTTCTTTTGGAAACTTTCATATAGAACAACCTTGATAGACAAGCATTAACAAACCAACAAAACATTGCATGTAACTCCAGTAACTGAATCAGGGGACGTCCACCTGACGTCGGAAGTCTTTCATTAACTTCTAAAGAGGAAGTAATGACATTACTCCTACAAATCCTCCTCTTCCCAGGGTGGGTCTCTTTTTCTCTCAAAACTTCAAAGGACACAAGTGAAAGCAATAAAATGAGGCGACATTAATTTTTGTTTCCTCCTGGTAAATGTTGTGTAAAGGCACTTGTACAGTTTCTTGCTGTTTCCATTGCTTCCTTCCGTTTCATTACGAAATTGTCTAATCAGCCAAATGTATTCAAGCTTTTCCCTCCCGGAGAGAAATGGGAAGAAGTTGCTGTCGCTGAGCAGGAGGTGTAGGGCGCCCTCTTTACTGACAAGCAACACCACTTACTTTCTCCATGTTGTGGATAAAGACTTTGCTAACTGTTTCTGCTGTTACCAGCTTTGTCCCAGAGCCAAAGTAAGTAAAACCAAACTAAGTGATGGTTAGTGTGCTGTAGCCTAGTCTGAAACAGACCAAGTGAAAGTGAAATGTCAGGTGGGTGTGAAGGTTGGGGGCTGGTGAACAACACCTGGGGATGCGTCTTATGACGGCCATAAAAACAAAAAAAAACAGGCATATAGGATACTGACGCCACACACCTTCACATGACTCTTGCATTCTAGGCTGACCTCAATCAATATGCCAGTCTTTCTATATAAAATGTTTTGGTTCATATAACTTCTCCGATATCCTTTCAGTGGAATCAATGTTGCAATATATGTGGCATGGTTTAGATTTAGTAGACAATAGTTATAGCGAAAATGTACAAATAAACCAAAACAAAATAAACAATAAAAGACATATGTTTAACAGTGACATTCTTAAACAGTTCAGAGTTTTTCAGTCACTGCCACTATCACTGTCACTGTCCTCATCGTCATCATCGTCATCGTCATCTTCCTTTTTCGTATTGTCCTTTTTGTTCTGAGTGTCCGGCTCATCCATTAGCCCCGAGAAGAAGTTGTCTCCATTGCCAACAGCTTTCTTGCTGAGCGATGTCAGTTTGCCGTGCTTCTTCTTCCTCTTGCGGTAGTCGCTGACGGAGAGTTCGGGGAGCTTGGAGATGTCCCAGAACTTGACCAGCTGGTCATGGGCGCTGCTGGCCAGGAAACGTGTGTCGTGGGAACGGGCGATCTCCTCTATGGGCTCCCCCTTGTGCTGACCCACACTGCCAACCACCCGGTTGGGCAGAATGTTGATGGCTCTATTTGACAAAAGAAAGATCCAGACACGCTTTATGTTATATTTTCTGGTAATGTATTTAGGAGATACTTTTATCAAAATTTGCAGTACAGTACAGATTTCTTTTACAGTGAGTAAACCCCTAGGTCATGAACCCATGAGCTTGGAATTGTTGGTGCCTTGCTCTCCACTTAATCGTATCTGAGAATTAGGTATACTTAAAGCTCCCTTGAGTATTCACAATGCTTTAGACAGTAATGCGAAAAATTCTTGCAAAAATTCATGACAGGCGCCAAAGAGAGACACAATATTTGGTTATTTCAGGGACATTTCGATATTTGCATTCTTCACAGGCGCTATTAACCAGTCCTTCATCTGCACGTTTGTATGCAGAGGTATTTTGTCTGCATAGTTTCCTGCCTTATTCTTGCACACACTCTCAAACTATCTACACGATCTATAAGCAATTACTTCAAATGGACCACAGAACATGTTTTATAATGGCTGAACGCTATTCATTGTTGCAGACAAGCGAGGCCTCTTTCAAGAGCTCTCAAAATTAAAGTGTTCAGTTTGACATGGGCAAATTCAGCTTGAGATTCAGCCAAATTAATCAGACATATTTTCATTCTTTGCAAATTCTCCCAAAGAGACTTTTATTCTAGCGTCTCATTGCCTCTTCTTCTTATACTGCCCAGAGTCTTCCACCCTCTCATACTGTATATAAAGACAAGTCACAGATTTTATAGTCACAAACCAGTCACAGACTATGATTTTGCAAAGACTGGGAATCTTGCAGGGTCACTATTTACAAGACTCCAACTAGATTCCTTTCCAATATTTTCCCATCGGGCACCAGATAAACAGGAACTCAACGAGACTTGTATGAACGATCCACTGTGAACGATGTCACGCTGATGCAACCAATTTGTTTTCTATTAAGTCAATGTATTGAGACGTATCAATGGATTTTTACACTCCTACTTAAAAACAGCCCAGACTGGCACCTTACACTAAACGATTAAGATAACAGGAGCACACCACAACTCCAGTAAAACTCCAATGATTTAATTCCATTAATGATTTAATCTCTGACAGTGAAATTGTTTGAAAACCAATCAATCAGAAGTTTACTTTTGTAAAAAAACAACTCATCTTAATTCATGGCCTGTAAAGTTTCACATATCCAGACTATATAGCTGTATAGTGTCTTCCTGTAAAATCAGAGATTGTGTGGAACGGTGCTATTTGAGGGACTCACCGGATAACTCCATCCATGGAGGCGGCACACACCAGGCTGTCTGTGATCGGCACAATGCAGTCCAGAGATTCTGCCTGCACAAAGAATCGGTCACTGGTCGCCCCAAAACCGTCCCAGTTAAATATGAAGATAGTGCCGTCGCTGGAGCCGCAGATCACCTTCCTACCACGCTGAGAGAGATGGAAGAAGTCAGAGCATATGTACATCATTAGAACTTACTCATCTGAGATGAAACAAAACTGTTAAATGTTTCTGAAATGAATCAAGGGAACATGCCTTCTACATATGACTGTGTCGGGGGCAGTGGTAGCGTAGTGGCTAAGGAGCTGGGCTAGCATGCAGTAACCTGAACACAAAGTTGTGGGTTAAATTCCCGGCTTCCACCATTCCACCATATGGGGAAGAATTTCCCTTGTAATCTTATTGACATGTGTAAGTGTCTGCTAAATGAATACATGCAAATCTAAATGTGACTGAGCTGAAATTGCTTAAAAAGGACTGAGTGGGAGGCTTACATAAATACAATTCTGCCTTCTCGTGATGGCTGACTATTTTACAAACAGACTGAGTTGCCATGACAACATTTTATCTGATAACAAAGGAAATCTGTAGAGAATCCAATGAAAGTACCCTCAACAAAAGCAAGAGGGCAATACTTCTACACCATGTTTAAAACCAGTACACAGTAAGCACAACCAGTACACAGTTTTTATTCTATCCTATGAATATGGATCAGTTTTCACTATGTTCTGGTAGCAAACTTGTCTATGTTCTGGTAGCAAACGTGGCTAACTAGCTGCATCCCCACTGCTAACGTTGAGCTACCTGGCTTCAGTGTGGCTCGTTTGGACAGAGACAATAAACTTTCTGTCAAAACAAAGGGAGGTGGACTGGTGATATACATAAACAACAGATGGTGCAATCCCGGTCATGTTACAGTTAAAAAGACTGTATGCTGTAAGGATGTGGAGTTACTTGCGTTTAGTCTCCGACCATATTACATGCCGAAGGAGTTCTCGCACGCCATTGTTGTCTGTTTACGCTCCGCCACGAGCCTTCCCGGACACAGCATGTGATTTCATTCATTCTACAATTGCAAGGCTCCAAACTCAACACACAGATGCTTTTTTGCGATCTCTGGCGACTTCAACCACATAACACTGGATTCCACCCTCACTCATTTCTACCAGTTTGTTGATTGCCCAACTAGGAAAAACAGGACAATAGACCTCATGTATGCAAACGTGAGGGATGCATCCACAGAGCCACCCCCCTACCCCCACTAGGAAAGTCAGACCACAATCTCATTCATCTTCAGCCATTGTACAAGCCAAAAGTACAGAGGCTACCGGTTGCCACACGCACTTTCAGAAAGTGGACACCAGAAGCAGATGAGGCTTTGAGAGACTGTTTTGAGTCCACGGACTGGAGTGTGCTACAGAATGGAGGTCACACATTGCACAACTGACTTCCTGAACATCTGACATTATTGTTCCCACGAGAACTGTACGCTGCTTTCCTAACAACAAGCCTTGGATAACCAGCAATGTCAAGACCCTTCTAAATAGGAAAAAAGAGAGGGGCGTTTAGAGAGGGGGACCTGGCAGAGGGGACCTCAGCAGCACTGGAGCTCCACAGGGAACAGTGCTCTCTCCAGTCCTGTTCACCCTGTACACGTCTGACTTCTGCTACAACACAGAGTCATGCCACATGCAGAAGTTTTCAGACGATACTGCAATTGTGGGGTGTATCAGGGATGGGCAGGAGGAGGAATACAGGAGCCTGGTGGAGGACTTTGTGCAATGGTGGATGGTGGAATTTGCGCAACTGCTGGATTTCCAGAGGTCTAAGCCCGCTCTGCTGCCAGTCACCATTGAGGGGGTCAATGTGGAGGTGGTAAACACTTACAAGTATATAGGGATACATCTGGACAATAAACTGGACTGGTCAGTCAACACTGAAGCACTCTACAAGAAAGTGGAGAGCAGGCTATACTGTAACGACTGCAACAAGCTCCTCTGGATGCTTTACCAGTCTATACCAGCGTACTCGTCAATGCTATGGTATACTGGGGAGGAAGCACTAAGAAGAGGGATGCTGGGCGACTAGACAGGCTGGTAAGGAAAGCTGGCTCTGTTGTGGGAGCTGAACTGGAGTGCATTACTTCAATATCAGACAAAAGGACCCTGAACAAACTAATCAACATCTTGGACAATGAGTGTCATCCACTCCAGAGCACTATCATAAAGCAGAAGAGCTTGACCAGCTGGAGACTACGCTCACTGTCATGCACAACTGACAGACTGAGGAAGTAGTTTGTCCCCAGGGCCATACAACTCTAACCTGACCCTCACCAGATGAATTTCGTTCCGCTTAGCTCCGCCTAGCTTCACTCACATCCATCTGGGACCTCTTCCATTGAGAGTGATTTCTGCAACCGACTTTATGGTTCAGCCAATCAGGACGCAGGGCGGGAGTTTCATAGATGTGACATAGTGGAGAAGGGACCGTGAGACTGTTATCAGCGGCACAGGTTGGCTTCGATGTTAGTGGTTGAAGTAGCATGTCATAAGATGACGGACAAGTGGCTTATTCAATCATATGCAAGCATTTTTTGATTAGGCCCAGCCTTCTGAAACACCATTCCAATGGATCGGTTCCAGATGGATGAGTGGCTAGGGTCAGGTTAATACAACTCTTCAATGCTTCACTTTAAGGAAGAGGAGAGTTAGACTTCTCTGCATAGTCTATCTGCCTCCACACCTCCCTCTACACTTACACTTCCGTGACCTCTGACTGTACTGACTGTCCAGTAGGCCACAGCTTACACTCTCTACACTGTTTACTGGCTATATTAACCCATATGTACAACCCCTCCCTCCATCTCCCAGTCTGGACTGTGGTCTAACATCACATCATACTTGGCCAATGGCTGATACCCTATTACTGCAAAACTATCCTTGCACTGCTGCTATAATGCCATTTTGTCCATATAATTATACTATAACTGTTATATGACTATGCTTACAATTTTCTATTATATTGTCCATAATGGCCATAATAATCTATGATATGACCTAATATGCTGATGAAATAAATTCAAAAGTGCTTCGGGAAGAAGTTTTTTTCACATACAAGGCATTTCAGGCCACAGATATAACCTAGGGGACACAATGAAAATAAATGAACACTCCCCTCAATGTCAACACTATTTCTTTGCATTGATGTGCGACTTCAGAGTTGATGAACTCCAGTGATATGCAAATTCCTTGCTGCAGACATTGCAGAGGACTTTATTTTAATCAACACTTTATTTTTATCAACACCATCAGGCCGTTTTTTAAAAGTAAATGTTCCAATCAATGATCTAGGCAGCACATTTTCTTCTCTCTCCTTCATTTTACAGTCTGATGGTTACTAACTAGAACGCCTTGGCATTTTTCTGAAATTAATTAATCGAAATTAATCAGTTATTTTGACAGCCCTAATTTTTAACAAAAACACATTGCTCACAATGATTGGCACCCCTGCTTATAATACCTGCTTAAGCCTCCCATTGCCAATAAAACAGCTTGTAATATTCACCTATGACACCCCATAAAGTTGGAGAATACAAAGCAAGAGATTTAAGACCGTTCGTCTTTACAAAATCTCCCCAGATCGTCCAGATTCCTAGGTCCACACTTGTGCATTCTCCTCTTTGACTCACCCCACTATTTCTCTATGAAGTTTAGATCAGTGGACTGAAATGGCAATGGCCGAAGCTTGATTTTGTGTTCAGTAAACCATATTTGTTTCGATCTGGACGATTGTTTTGGTTCATTGACCTGATGAATGATCCAATCATGACCAACTTTTAGTGTCTTGTCAGAGTTTGACAGATTTCCTTTGAAAATGTTCAGGTTTTTCTTGTTGTTCAGGATACCATGCAACTTAATTTGATTCCCAAGGCCTTTGGGAATAAAAACAGCCCCATAATAGCACAGCGCCTCCATCATAATTCTCATTAGGTATGGGATTCTTTTCAGTCTAGTCATTCTTCTATATATGCCAAACACACCCAACGTGTTCCTAGCCAAAGAGCGCAATTTTCATTTCATCTGACAATAGACCACACTTCCAGACAAAGTCACTGTACCATTAAGTAACTCCTGCCGTTTACATTGGTAATTAAATGACTGGACAGGCTGTTACCTAGCATGCTCCTAATAAGCTATTAGCAATGAGGTCACTTTTGAAGATTTTTGGGGGGACTTGGTAACCCCAAGATGACACCTTTGTCTGTAACTCTCCAATAGTGGTTCTTATGGATTTTTTTGCCTATCTTACCATCCTCCATACTGTACGTGGGGGCAGATAACCTTGGGTCTTTGTCCAAGCATGTTTGTCACATTTCCAGTTGATTAGAACCATTTCCAGTTGATTAGAATCATTGTTTTAACTGTAAATATAGGCATTTTCAACAAAGTACCTAGTTTGTATAGACATTCACTTACAAATGTCAACACACTTTCTTTTCATTTAAATTTAGTGTATTCTCTTGTCTTTCTGATGTTGAAAAATGACTAGAGGATTAAGCGTCTGTGTCACTTTATTTGCATACCTTAGTGAAAAAGAAAGTCATGAACTACTTCTGAAAGTTCACAGACACTCTGATTAACTTAAATAAGTTGAAATTAGATGCTTCCAATAGGTTTTGTATATAAGATTTTTCTAGGGGTGCCAATAATTGTGAGCAACGTGTCTTCGTTAAAAATATTTATTTCTTTATGAGATTTTCCTCTTTCTCTGAATAATTTTTCTTCCCTTCAAGAGTGGATTTTTCCTCATTGTTTTCATTGTGAGAGTACAATGAATCATCAAAAGATTATTTTTTTGTGTTTTTTGTCAACTTTACCCAAGGTGCCAATAATTCTGGAGGGTACTGTACATTACATTACATTCATGTGGATCATTCATGCTTATACAGTACAGTACATTCCTGTGGATCCTTGTTTTAGTATCTTTAGTGTCTCTTACTGTTCATTTTAGTCATGTAGATGACTAAATCTGATGACTAAATCTGTTTTTATCATCCTGTTTATGTTGTTGTGTGTGGTGTCATAAGCTACTGGGACCTTGAATTTCCCCTTGGGGACCAATAAAGTATCTATCTATCTCTATCTATCTAAAACAAGGAATTAATTTGGCACATAAATGACTAACAGGGCAGTTGGAGAGCAGAGGTGTCCACCAGGGCCAGCATATGGCACCAATGCCAGCAGATGTTAAACAATGCTGTCTCACACGAGGTCAAAGAAATGGAAACAATTCTGGATCTGGTTCTTGGATTCAGATCCAAAACGGCCTCTTCCTTGGCCAAAGTTAATGTCCACTGAATTGCCCTGAGTAATTTGTTGCAAACAGACAGACAAATGACGACAACAAAAACATAACCTCCGAAACATAACCGACAGCTTTGGGAATAAGTGTGGCATATGTTGTCCTCTAGTGGCAGATTCTGGTACTTACTTTCACAATGGACACCGAGGTCAGATCTCCACTCTGGTACTCAGATACCAGATCAAATCGCCGACGCTTTATGTTGAAGACACCCATGGTACCATCCCCACTGTGTCAACAGAAAAACAAACAAGTCTGGTAAATTGCCTATTATATGACCTATAACACATACGTCCAAAGAGTCAAAACCAATGTATAAAAGTGTTATTTTTGTTTATCTCTAAATGGTACAATAACTTGAACCTGACCTAAATCAGAGGCTTACTTAGATATCTGTGTGAATAATCAGGCTCATATCAAAAGGCACGGAACAGCACATTTCAGATAGTATTAATCCAGCTGTATACTAGACCTAGTAAAGATATGAGTATAAAATATTTTGGAGTCAATTAATGTAATTACACTTTAATAATACCAGATATATCAATTCAGAGCAAAAATGTAAAATGAAATTTCTACCTTGAGGTAAGCAGGATTTTCTTGGCACTGTCTATGGCAATCTCACTGATGAAGTCCTCATGGTGCTTCAAGTCCATGATGGCCGTGCCCTTTCTCATGTCCCAGACCTTCAGGGTGCCCCCGTCATCACCCGTGGCCAGCACGTTTTCGTCCACCAACAACAGGGCATTGATGGGAACACTGGCATAGAGGCACGGGGTAAGGAAAGATGGCTGCAGTGCTACAGGTGCTCAACACACATTTACTACTGCACTGGCATTTGAAATTCTGACAACAGTCTTCTTACATTCAAGATCACCACTTTACTTTGATATGACTTTAAAGGTGATGTTAAAGGTTGGACCATTCTTGAGAGAAAGTCATCTCTTCAATGTTCAAGCCAAACATTTAGCTGTAATTATAAGCCAAACATTTAGCTGTACTTAATAAGCTGCAAATTACACATTTTAAATCTACGTGTAAGTGTGTTTCCAAGTGTGCAGGAAGTGTCCAAGTGTGTTTTAATACCTGTGAGCTTTGGTAATACGTTTGATCAGCTTGCCTGCTTCCACATCCATGATGTGCACCGATTTGTCTTTAGCAACACTGAACAAGCCTAAGAGCGGGGGTGGGGTGGGTTAACAATTTCAGACAAATCAGCATCGTAAATAGACTTTGTAGATAGATTTCCCAAAACCGCCAATATCCTGATGACAAGCTACACATCAGAACACACAACACATGTAAACTACCATATTGAATACAGACCCCCCCAGTAAGTTAGTATGAAACTGTGTGAACAATAAGAGACAATAAGAGACTTCTTACTACGGCCATCTTCGGAGAATGCCACCTTCCTGCAGGACTTCAGGTGATGACCTGATGACCACAGTTCTTTTGTCTCTCCTTCAGTGCATGAGTAGGAATATCTATAAACATGAAACAAAACAAGATTATCCCAAGTGCTAAATGTAAACAAACACAATGTTAATGTGTTGTAAACATTTGTATTGTAACCACATACATATAGCATACGATTAAGACAATTCAGTTTAGAGTAAGATGCTATGGGTAACATGTACTTACAAATATATGTCGCCATCAATATCGCCAGCTGCAATGATATCCTCTTTAGGGTGAAATGCTAGAGTGTTTACGATGGCATCAAAATGAATATCCTCTGGTGTGTCACGGACTTTTGGCTCCTTAGGTTCTTTCTCCTCAGCATCCTCTTCCTCACTCCCCTCATCATCAGGGTCTGAGTCATTCTCATCCTCATCTTCACTTTTCACCTTATGCACTTCCTCATCAACATCCTGCAGTAAGACAACAAAATCAGTTTAAAACACGTCTGAACAGATTACAGACGTTACTGTACATGTACTACTACTGCGATCACCAACATACCAGGAGATGTAAAAGTCCGGCTTCAGAAAATAAAAGTCCTGCCATGTATTAGTTCTACCGGATTTCACAACAAAGATGTGGCAGGCCTTTTACTTTATGAAGCCGGCGGACTTCTACACATCTGCAACATACTCATCCATCCCCCACAACTACAATCTAGGAGTTCACTACAGCGCTTAAAACCATAAACCATTGAGCTCACTACAGCAATTAAAACCATCAAACAATGTTTATCGATAATGACTTAAGCTAAACTAAAGTTACTTGCTGAGAGTAAAATACTGACTTGTGTTGACTTTATTAATTTCCCGGGGTTGTTATTAAGCTTAGCTATTGTAGAATGCATGTTGGGCATCTGGCTAGCTAGCTTGCCCGACTAAACTTACATTCAGCCTTTCATCACATTCCTGGTTTTCTTCAAAGGCGATTTGACAAAGTTATTGGCTACACAAACACACGTTTAACTGACGGATTGCATAATTGTGATTAAGTATGGTATTACCTGTGCAGTAGCCATCCCCACAACACCAACGTGGTATGGGTAGGACAAGCTCTACAGGCATGGGAACCATACAAACTCACTTCCTCGTAATTTCTTCGTTAAATCAAAGTAATATATTCAGTACATTCACTGCCATCTATAGGCCTGGAATGGGAAAGACGATTTACAAACAAACTAGGACTCCGCCACAGTGTTGTTCGCGAGATTATGAAGTACACAAACAATCTGGAGTATAATTTATATATATAATTAATATAATTAATATAATTTTTTACGTGACAGTGTTCAGTTTCACCAGAGCCCTTATTAGACATTCTCTGGTTTCACAGTTTCAGCCGTCAGACATAAATTCATCCAACCAAAGCGTGGCGCTGTTGCATTTGGCTGAAGATAGACAGACAGTCTCGAACATTAACGCGAGAATTCCGTCTGCTCTCCCTCTCTCCGATTTCCTCCAAGATGGTGAGTATCATGAAGAAAACTTCCACCGGCGGTTTTTTAGAAAATCTATCGTCATCCAGTATTATTTTAGTCCATCAGTTTACTTGATGTAATCGGTTGGACAAAATGTCTTTAGTGCTTCTTTTACATGCTAGTATTTCATTACAATTCCCATGACAAATTGTATTTTGAGCCCAGCCTGAATGTCAGCATTTGTCTGGACCGTCCCTGCTCGATAACTCTGCTGTACTTATTTTGTGGTCTGTGGGTGGATATACACAAGTTGCAGTGTAGATTTAGCATGGCCTCTTTGGATTTTGTTATTATTATTATTGTACTGTACTACAGTTGGGGACTATCTGTACACTAACTATCGCATTCTTAGCCTAGAAGTCATTAGCTAACGCCGCTAACGTTAACCTACTTGATCATGTGTGAGGTGCCCAGAAAAGCACATCTCATGCATGTAGTGATGCTAATGTGTTCTTGTAAGTTAACATTGTTAATATGGGTGATATCGTTTTAGCCTACCAAGAAGACCAAGACCAGGAAGCTCCGTGGGCACGTCAGCCATGGACACGGCCGTATTGGTGAGTACCGTCGGCTAACGATAGGCACTAGGTGGCCAGATTGTGTTAAGTTCATTTTACCTATGATAAGACAAAACCCCAAGTAGCTAACCACCGTTTTTTTCCTGATGTCAGGTAAACACAGAAAGCATCCTGGAGGTCGTGGTAATGCTGGTGGCATGCATCATCATAGAATCAACTTCGACAAATAGTGAGTAACCGGTTCGAATATTGTACATTGCTTCAGATTGTTAACGTAAACACCAGAGGATAACCCTGATACTATAAACCAAAGCTGTGATTTTGGTGGTAGAATTTAGATGTCTGTTATGAGCCAGAAGTATGTGGTCAGACTTTCTTTTCAATTCCCAGCCATCCTGGGTACTTCGGTAAGGTGGGCATGAGGCATTACCACGTTAAGAGGAACACCACACACTGCCCAACGGTCAACCTGGACAAGCTGTGGACGCTGGTGAGCGAACAGACCCGTGTCAACTACAGCAAGAAGCCTGATGGCCCTGCTCCCATCATTGATGTGGTCCAAGCTGTAAGTATCTGAATGTCAGCTACGTTAGGCTACTACATACCTACTGGTCTGTTGTTGATTTTTTGTTATGAGGTCAAACCCTTTTGTCTGTTGTCAATCATCTACTGTGTTGAAGTCCTTTCCTGGAATTGCGCCTGGGAGTATTTTTTTGTTTTTGTTTCATTATTGTTATTAATACATTGGATAGAATGTCCCACAATCTCTGGTTGATTTTGTGGTGTTTTGCATGGGAGGTAAGGATGATGGATGTTATTGATTGAAGTTTGGGCTTTAACATATGTTGCTGCTTATTTCAGACAGACTTACAAGTATGTGATTTGTTGTCAAGTTGAGTTAGCTCCAGTACCTTAAAATATTCAGCGCATTGTGTTGCAACATCTAGATGTATTATCAGAAAGAGAGAATTTTTTTTATTTATATAACACTTTTCAAGCATTGAGCACAAAGTTCTTTACAGACAAACATGTAGTGCTTTTTCTATGCACAACAAAAGTGCTTCAGACACAAGAAACAAACAAACAAACAAATATTTAAGATGCCGAAGAAGTGGCGTACTCGCCAGCGTACCCTTGACTCAAGACAGACAACAGACAAATTAACAAATAATAGGAAAGTCCATGGGCAATGATGACTGCATGGCTACAGAGTAACCTGGTGGATTTGCTGGCTACAGACTAGCCTGGTGGATTTGCTGGCAGTCTCGAGTGCTCTTGAACAGACCCCACCCAGGCAACGCCATAGGGCAACGCTAGGCCGTCTTCAGGGCTCTGGAGGCGCCTGTCGGTCAGATGTCCTGAGTGATTTCTCTGGGCAAACAGACTCTGGAAAAGCTAGCCCGACTCCGTACGGTGGCAAAAGTAGCCAGCATAGCCCAGTAGCTTGGCGGACTTAGACAAGGCAAAGCACCACCTGTGTCCCAGAGCCAAGGTATCCCCAACCAGGTGCTGGAAGTGCAGTTCAGCAGGCAGTAGCAGTTAATCATGCCAGCGATGGATATCAGACCCAGTGCAGTCCAGTCTCAGCCTTGTTAAAGGACAGTAAAGGCAATGTATGAGCCAGTGTTTTTCACAAACCGTAGTATTGTAGCATTGTTACTAAGTAAATCCCAATATCTCATGTGCTGTACTTCAGGGCCGTTGCTTTTGGCGAGTGACTTCTACATTAATATTTAATTTCTTCCTTATTGGCTTCATTATGTGTGATTCTTCAGAGCTTTTGTCAGTGGTGATTGGTGATTTTTTTTCCATTTATTTCTCCCATAAATTGCTACTCAGTGAGTATGATCCTTGGGTGTGTCTTGGCTAAAGCGATAACAACTGTGGTTGTGGACCTACATTGTCGTGTAGATGCCTAGCATCACCTGATGTTCATTGAGAGTTTGACTTCAGTCTACTCACTACGTGTTTGTGTGTCTGGTTAGGTTTTTAGTTGATGTCTGTTTAAAAGCAAACTGACCACACAATGAAATGTTACAACAGTTAGGCTACCTCCGGCAATGGAAAAGGATAAATTACCAGTTTGTGCGATTTTCCCATGAGCGCCAGAGATGAGGTCTATAATATAAAGAAAAGCACCTTGTGCTGTTTGTAGCATCTTGTGACCCACTGAGCTTGAATATTCATTACAGAATTACCGAACATTCGATTTGTCCATCTCCATGTATAATCAGGTCTTGAGAAAATAGGTGAGGAGGTACGAGAAAATGGTGAAATGCCCTGTCATTACTTTGGGGGTTGACCAGCAAACTCTCTGGTTGCTGTATACTAGTGACACTACTACTCAATGTGCATGTAATGTAATTCTTTTCACACTGGAAGATTGCCACAATGCTGGTTGTATTGTAGCGTACATATAACATTTTAAGTATGATTTGTGTTGTTTGCTTGTAGTTAATCAGGGTTGCATTGGATGCTAATGGTAGTTCTCTCCCTCTCTCTCTCTCTGCAGGGCTACTTCAAGGTGCTGGGTAAAGGCAAGCTCCCCAAGCAGCCAGTCATCGTCAAGGCAAAGTTCTTCAGCCGCAGGGCTGAGGAGAAGATCAAAGAAGTAGGGGGCGCTTGTGTCCTGACTGCATAAGCACTCACTGCCTTTTTGTTTTTCAGGAATAAAAAATGTCGGAAAAAAGAAATGACTTTGTGTGTGTGGTTACTCTTATAAGCTAGGGTTATGCACAGTTGAATGATGTAATGGCCCTTTAAGACTGCTTCCATACAACACTAAAGAAAAAAACAACATTAAATGAGTTTCACTGAAATGGTTACTTAGAATAAAGTTGAAGTGTCAGTCAATGTATTCTGCATGGCTATTGCTACCGATATGAGAGCTCCTGGTTGCTATTAAGAATTTGGTTTAGCCAGGAGGTTAGAATGAAAGATGTTTACATTTTTGTTCAGTGTAACATTGTAGATCATTTCTTTTTTGGGGCAGCCGCGGACTACTGGTTAGCGCTTCGGACTTGTAACCGGAGGGTTGCCGGTTCGAACCCCGACCAGTAGGAAGCGGCTGAAGTGCCCTTGAGTAAGGCACCTAACCCCTCACTGCTCCCCGAGCGGCGCTGTTGTAGCAGGCAGCTCACTGCGCCGGGATTAGTGTGTGCTTCACCTCACTGTGTGCTGAGTGTGTTTCACTAATTCACGGATTGGGATAAATGCAGAGACCAAATTTCCCTCACGGGATCAAAAGAGTATATATATACTTATACATTTTGAAGGATTAACGTTGGCCAGACACAAACTACCATACAGGTTTCCCGCAGATCATGGAATTTTGATCAAGTCTATTCCAGACAGAAAACCAGGAGATCATTTTTTGAGCAAAGTCCTGTAATGCCAGAGAATTTTGTTGTAGCAGTTTAAAGCAGTGGTTTTCAAAGTGAGGGGAGGCCAGGGGGGCCTCAGCAAGTTGGAGGGAAAATTAAAAGCAACAAATAAATACATTTGAAAAACTTAAAGTGTAAATTACTATGAGGGTTGTTATACAATGCCATTATAATAATGTGAGGCATATCTTAACATTATATTTCCCATGATAATGACTGGGAATAATAGTAGAGTGATAGCTCTCATATAGCAGAAAGCCCCAAATACAATTTTTACACACTGGGTGCTCCATCGCAAAGTGCTTGTGGCTAAAATAATTATTAGGATTAGCTTAATGTATTTTTACATTTGCCGTAGTATTGTCGATGGGTTTAATAACACATCAAGGGGGTCCTTAGCCAGAACCTAATGGTATTTGGGGGGCCTTGTCGTGGAAAAGTTTGGGAACCCCTGGTTTAAACTTTACTTACCCAAATATATTAACACAAATATATTTCCATGCAGAATTAGTTTATATCTGGATATTAGCTTCACTGCTTGCTTGAACAGTTGTGGTTAGCCCAAACTTGTTTATTCAATGTCCATTTGTTCATCTCCCACTCTAAAAAAAAAAGTCGAAGATTCTTGAACGGTACGCGACTGCTCTGAAATCTTTGGTCAGTATATTGTACCATTTATGTCATTATGTATTGTCAGGGAAGTCATGGAATTTTACATTTGACTTAGAGTGGGAACATTGTATGAATTGCAACAAGGCCCCCTGAAAACATCAGGCTTCAATGATATAATCTGTGTTTCCACATTGTTGACATTGTGCCCGTCACTTTCCTGGGGAGAATGGCAGTGTAGGAGTGCATTCAGATGTGATTAAATTGATTGCTTCACAGGAAATTAATTCAGGATGCTGCGAGTAGGCTACTATGCTTTTCTAGAGTTTGGCAAAATGCAGGCACACCATGTTGGTATTTTTTTGTTTCTTCTCCTACTATGATTGCTCAAAGTTTTCACCTATTCCTGAAAGCAACGGCCCTGCAATGTTATTTGTTTGCATTCCTTTTATTGATTAGGCACAAACACTTCATGATGTTTGCCTTTTATGTACAGCAGCAACAATCCAAATATGCTTGCAAAACATTTTATTGTAAAAATCTTGTGGCCAACAAATAGCTTTCACTGCCTCTGAAAAATGAGTTCAAATTCTTTCTTGGAGTGTGTTGTAATATTGAGATATCAAGACATTATATGCCTCTGATTCCATTAAACAAACCCTCAGTTCAGTCTCTATATATTCCAATGTAATTAAAGGGAGCAAACAATTGGTACCTTCTGATATAATGCTTTTGATCTTTCTCCCCATTTAAAAGATGTGAGAACAAGACTTTGAACCCTTGCTTACAGGTCATGTTGTAATCTTAAACTTTTTGTAGTATTCATTGCTATAAGACTTATTCAAGATAAAAAAAAATCATTTACAGTTTCCAAACCAGTATAGACACTGTACAAGCATCATGTGTAAATGATAACATTTACAAAAGTAATCCAAATGAGGATGTAGTTGAACAATGTGCTTCTTTTGATGTCAGTTCTTTTTCTGCAGGAACTTAATTTTACTTCCTGTGGATTAAAAAAAAGAAAAGTTCAGTGCACATAACAAATGATTGTTAGAAATATATAACTTGAGGCTCATGTGTAGGTTCTCTATGATGGTTGGTTTGCATATAAAACTAATTCAAGGATGGATAGATAGAATTTAAGAGGTGCAAAGGATTCTCCTTGATTACTGCTGATCGAGAGGCATTTCAAAATTTGGAAACATGAAGACAGCCTTCAAGAAAGACACTTTCAGAGCTCACTTTATGTACCCTTGTGTAGTTTCCTGGAGTGGTTTAGTAACTCACCCAATCCTCTGAAGAACCTGTTGACTCCACCTTGCTCTGTCTCAGGGAGTTCATCAAGGTACTGTTCCACACGCACCTCAAACAGACCTGCAGGGAAAGCGCAGAGTGCAGATCAACCATTTAAAATATTAAACCTTGAATATGAAGCAACATGTCATTTCAAGTACACAGGCTACAAGCTGAGAATATTCTATCTTTCTACGAAGGCTTTAACATTTTTAAAAACATTGTTAAGTCTCCACCAGGAGGCAGTCACATGCCATAATCTCAAGACAACTTTTTAGGACCATTTTGATCAACAGTTGATAAAATAGTGATTGCATGTTTATGTATGCAACACTAAGTTAGTAACATGGGCATAGAATGTTAACATGGGTATAGAAATGATGATAGATGATAAATTATTTATTAATTATTTACATATTGCTTAATTCAGATACAGGGTAAAACAAAAGAAATGTGTTGAATAATTAAGTTCACAATGACATTGTAAGTAATCAATATTATGGTTTTGGCTTGGGAGACTTAACACAAGCTGGTTAGAATCAGCAGAACCACCATAGGGTTCAGGTGCCCAATTCAGATATGTAAACAATGGATCAACAAGACCAGCGGATACCCACACCATGAAATTAATTTAAAAAAATTCCAGAAGCTGACAAGTAGCCAAAAGAGTCAGGCTTAAGAGTCCAGTCAACTCAACCATGGTCCTTTACAGTTGACATGAAGACAGTCACAGACGGATGGCAGTCAAATTGGCTTCAGGTTAGCTTGGAGTATTGACCAAGGTCAAAGGTCGTCGGTGACAGGTGTCTAACCTTTGGCACGGCTGGTGCGGAGCTCCTGGTCCTGGATGAAGCCATGGAACATCTGCGACTCCATAAAGACGCCAAGGAAGCGCCGGACACTGCGTGAGGCCACTGCCTTGCGGAAGGCGTCTCGTTGGAAGAGGCGCTCACCACCGGCCGCGTGTGTCATGAAGAGCGGAAAGTGGCCCACCGTCTCCAGGAAGAAGCGGATGAACGCCTCTGACACCACGCTGTTCAGGGAATGACTGTCTGTAGGACAGAGCATCAACTCAACACATGACACTGGTCACTCATTGGTTAAAGACCCTTTCAATCTGTTCCTAGAGGAATTCTGGTTGAAACGTTCAAAACCAATGCAGATACTTTGAAATGAAAAAGAACCAGACTTTAGTGTAATGCTCTACAAAATGTTGACTTTAAAACTTAAAACCAAGTTACCAGCTCAACGTTGTTTTCGGTGCCACTGGAAATGCCTTAGGAACGCACATGTTTGTTCATGCAGTTGAAAGGGTCTATAGATTTAAACCAGTTACTATGACAGACAGTGTTTTTTTTTTCTTTGACATCACAGACTAATGGGCACTCGTGGGTGTGTTCAAATACATTGGGAGCTAGAGTGTGTAGACGATTATTGTTTTTGTTTTGTTTTGTTTTTCAAATCTCTGTCCAGTGCCCGATTAAAGAAAGCTTCTTTGAGTGTGCATGTGTTTCTTTTTCACTGTCCTCTCTCTAATCCTGATGGTAGAACAACCACTGAAGTCTGCTGCTGTGGAGGCAACTTGGAATAGTAATAAAACAAAAACGACAGTCCCAGGGCCTTCAACTGAACGAGTCTGAGGTCAGGGATCTCAGTATGTGGTCTAAAGATGAAGTAAGCGACCAAAAGCTCTTCATTCTACACAGTCAGATATTTTCACTGCGACAAAATGAGTTAGGATAGACATGTAATTCTGACAAGCAATGTTGTATTTGTGCCGTCATGGTTGTCCTACCATCCTCAGACTCGCTGTCAGAATCCTGGCCAATGAGGTCATCCCTCTGCTCTAGAGCCTGCTCCAGAGCAGCTTGGAGTTTCCTTGGCAACAGTGTTGCTTCGTCATCTATCTAATGAAAACCACAGAAGAGGAAAACTGGGTTACCATGGTTTTCCCAGACAGAGTGTTTTGGGATAACAGAGGACAAACTATTTCCTTTCTGAGCAGTGTTTCATTTGTAGACTCTGGGAACCCTGAGTCCAAGAGACAAATGAGAACTCGAACATCTTGTCAATTAAATATAACACAGTTACAAGTAGGTCATTATGCAGATATTTAAATAAATACTACTTAAAGATATGTTTTTAAATTATATTGATCTAAGAAGTATATACTCAAAATTCAAAGGTGACTACCGTAATTTCCCAAGTAGCCGAGGTTTATACATTGATTTAACTTACACAGAAAATTACTGTGTAAAACATGTGATAGAACATGTCTTTTGGTGTAGTATTTACCTGTCTAATAAACCGGTCTGATCGCAAGTCCACCATCAAAGTCTGTAACCAAACAAGGAAGAGGAGAAATCACCCATTTCTGACATTGGACACTCACACATGGAATGGATTATTCACATTTTACAACCATGAAATCACAAAAGTTGATAAGATGCACAAATATGGATTCACAGCCTTCACATTTCTGAAACTGATTAACAACAAAAGAAAGAGGATGACAGACATCAGATTAGTGAAATTACATCCAGAACATTAAATATGTCTGCACACATAACTGCACAAAGAGCCAGTGCTCACTGGCTGTGAAAGCACATACTCAAGGCATTACTGAAGGGTTAAACTCAAAGGACTCGTTTAATGTTGGACGTCATCCACAGAGCCACGTTAACTAGCAGCTGTGAGCTGTGGCGTTGAAAGCCGCTGAACTTCCCAGCTCCGCTCCTAGGACAGGATGCCCTGCAAACTTGTTTATTGGGGTCCACAAGTGAGCAGTTCAACAACCTCGGGAGGCACTTTGTTTCTGCTGGAAATAAAATTAATTTCCGGAACAAACACTCTCCGGGACGTGCTGGAACGTCGCCCGCCTCCAGCTTATTTTGGATGTTGTGCTGTTTTCCCAAATGGCTTCAGCACCCCCCCCCCCCCCCAACTCCCCCCTGGAGGTGGGGTATGTGGGGGGAGGAGGGGTGTGGGGGTCACGCCGGTGCCGGCCCTCAGCGTCCCTCCCTGGGGTGCTGTAGTTCATGGCTTCTCTCAGAGGCTGACCTGACCATCTGCCAACCTCTGGAGCAAACCCTGGATCTCTCGCTCACTGCTACAGCGCAGCACAGCACAGCACAGCACATCCCGCTAGCTTACACAACAGCCGTTACACAACTTTGCTGGGCTCTAATACTCTGGATTGAGCATTGCTCTGGCAATGGTATCATCAGGCCAGTGGAATGTGAATCAAAGAGGAATGCATGAGAGTGGAGATATGAATATGGACAAAATACACACACACACACACACACACACACACACACACTATGCATATGTGCAAAACATACACAAACATGTACATGTATATAAGTTATCTACATACTACACACACAAATAACACACATAAATTTTTTTTACAAATGTACACATGCCCTACATATAAGCCTATCTATACACACAGTATTTACATATTCACTCACTCAGTATAAACACGCACGCACGCACGCACACACACACGCACGCACGCACGCACGCACACACACACACACGCACGCACGCACGCACACACGCACGCACACACACACACACACACACACACACACACACACACACACACACACACACACACAGGGCATGATGGAGCAGCAGTAATGTCACTGACTGACAATCGGTTGACCCAGGTTTGATTCCTGTTGTTTTGATTCTGAGATGCTTTGGATACTTTAACTTAAAAAGTGAGTCAGCGATTGTGCAGGAAGTCGCATTTGTTTATGTTTATGTTTATATTTAAATGTATTAACAGACGCTTTTTCCCCAAAACACATGTAGGCTACATTACACGTCAAAAAAGGGTTGTTCCACCGCGCTTCTGAAGTCATGACTGGAGCTTCACGGGAGAGGACCGATCATGTAGAGAAGGAGAAGGTTCACCAGAGCACACAGAGATGGCTTTAAAATTCTTTTATCATGGTGCACAGCAATCGACTAACATTTCGACACGTCTCATCTGTCTTCGTGTCTTCGCCAGTGTCCATTGAGACATGCCGAAACGTTAGTCGATTGCTGTGCACCATGATAAAAGAAATTTAAAGCCTAAATCTCTGTGTGCTCCAGTGAACCTTCTCCTTCTCTACACATACATTATATTTTAACCAAGGACCAAATGAAACACACGAGGGAGGTAGTTCACCCCAGGCTGCTCCCACTTTGTTTGTTACCACTTTTCCGAGCCTGGGCTGCCTACAGAGACTGTTTTTTTTTTTTTTACAGTGTACTCATGGAACGGGCAGCTAGCGTGTCGTGAGGAGATGATTGCTGAATGTGACATAAAAATGTTATGGACTTGAAATCGCGTATGACCGCTGACTGCACCTTTAACTTGAATACACATACACAGACTGACCTCCTCGAGTGGCATCTCTTTAAGGCGTGGCAGGGAGCTGGAGAGGAGACCCACCAGGAAGGGCGTGGGGCAGCACACCATGTCCAGCATGGGTGCGGGCAGGACGGGGATGAAGGTGTGCTGCCAGGAGAACGGGTACAGCAGTGCCACCACAGCATGGGCACAGCTCGACAGGGTACTGCAGAGGGGCAAGGAAGGAAGGAGCAAAAGGTGTCAATGTCAATGGATCCATGCCAGATCTGGGCCAGCTGGTGAAAGCATAGACTGTGTATATATATATATATATATATATATATATATATATATATATATATATATATATATATATATATATATTTCCCTCACAGGATCAAGAGTATATATACTTATACTTACTTATATATATATATATATATATAGTCTATGGGTGAAAGTGTACTGCTAGCATAGCAGGGTTAGATATGATCATCTGAATATCCCCACACAAGTTTAACTTCCACACAATGTGTGTGTGCACATTTGTATTTCTCCACACTTCTCCTGTAGAGTAGGTAACAGGGCATGCGTGTGACAGGGGTTAGTTCCCACTCAGGGGTCAGGGGTCAGGGACTCCCTCACTTTGTATGTTGCCTCCACTTCTGCCCTCACAACAGACGTGTGTGGAGCTTTATTGACATGTTTATTTCTTTTGCCTTACGTTTCATATTTGCCACTTCTTTGTCATGCATTTCGTCCCCTTAGAATTATAGGGTTCTATCTACGTTCTGAGTAGTTCTGAGATATTGAGCTTCAAAGTCTTAGAATTCCATAGAGTTATACTGCTAAGTGGAACAAACCTCATCAGATATAATGTTCAAAAATGTATACAACTACAAGAAACACCTCACCTCATCTTCTTAAGGTGTCACAGAATAAGAATATGTAAATAACTCAATTTTGACAAAAATGTCAGATAGAACCTTATAATTCTAAGGGGACGATTTCTATGAGAATGGTCTTATTGTATTGTGCATCTTATGTATGAGTTATATTGTTTTATTTCTATGCATGAGTCTAGTCGGTGCACATTGTAAGATTTTCTCAGCTGCAGGTGTAGTTAGCTAACTAATTAGGGTTCAATTGATTGCTGGTTGCTAGCAGATTAATGTTGTTTTATCGAATGTAAATGCATAGTATTTTGAAGTGGTTTACCTATTTTACTTGGCAGGAGCTGTACACGAATGGCTGGCTTGCTCAGTGCCTGATGTTTATTTTATTTTTCTTCACATCAGAGAGTAATTAAGCACTGTAGATGTGTGCACACAGATGCAGACACTTTTACTTTTTCAAAGTTTACGCTGTAGAAGCGAGGTAACTTTATTAACATGCTCTCCATTCCAAATTCTTCTACCCACAATTCCCTTAAACCCCTTAACGTCATCTCCTGTAGATAGGATTTAGGGATGGTTGCCAGTTCAACCATCAACATAATCTACAAACACGGTAACCCAGTCCCAGAGCTGTTGCATCATTCCCACACCACACAACACAGAGAGTACGAAGGAGGGGAGAGACCTCCACTGTTACACCAGGGTAAAGCAAAGTCAGTAGTACCACTGCTTCATAGGGTGGTGATAAGGGCAGAAGACATAAAGCATTATTGAGTAAGCAGATTCATACCCAATCGGGGTCGGATGCTGGAGTCAGAGGCTATCTGCCACTGAAAGTGTGCTGCCATGGAAAGAGCAGCAGCATCAGTGTGTGTAGATACAGCTTAACTGGGTACCAGAGAGGGGCAGAAGGAAGAAAATGTCAAGTCAGCAGAATCATGCCCCCTCAGGTGTCTAAATCAGTGAACATAACTGGAGAGGGTACTGAAAGGGGCAAAGGGAAAGATATGCAGGGACAGTCAAGTCGGCATGCCAGACCTGTAGACAGAAGCTATCTGCAGCTGATGAGGGGACTGCCAAAAAACAAAATGTGGATCCTGATCCAGACATGGATAATCATGTAGGAGGGCCAAGATATGGTGACCCTACCATGTACTCTATGCACATCTGAAGTAGGCAGACCATAAATCGGACCAGTACTTTTTAATTTATAAGTGAGAGGACATATCACTAGCGCATGGGCACAGCAAGGCAAGTTATAGGGACAGCACAGAACGCAATATGATTGATGCTATTAATTTACCTTATTCATTTAGCAGATGTTTTTTCCAAATGCTCTTCTGAACAAAGTCCACTGGGTGCTGAATCCTTATTGTGGCGTAATGAATGGATAGAAAAAGGACAGCACTCACAGATATGAAATCACCATTATCCCATTAATGACCATTATCATGCTGAAAAATAACTTTTGGCTCGAAACATCCATGGGGTGATTAAAAGTTTTTTAAGGAACTGTGAGTGCTGTCCTTTTTCTATACATATATTGTCCCTGGAGCAACTCAGGGAGGGTAAGTGCCTTGCTCAAGGGCACAACAGTGGAAGCTGGGATTTGAACCCACAACTACCAGTAATCATAGTTTCAGGGCTGGACTGGGGCCACAGGAATCTGCAATGTTGGGTTCAGCAGGAGTCTCTCCGGACAGATGAGTATCCACATCACATAGCTGAATTCTATTAGCATGAGGAAGATGCCAGTTCCTCCAGGACTTAGAGATCTTTTGTTTTCAGTGCAATATTACCACCAGAGTCAAAGAATCTGCATTATTTGTGATTGATTAATTTCTGCATTAGTTGTGATCGAGCATTAGATTTAAACTCAAAATCACCGCAATTTTAACCACAAATTTTGAGAATTCCTACTCCTACAAATTGGCTACAACAATCACAACAAACCCCTTCCAGTTCCTGATGGTACTGATTAAATGTAGACAGCTGTATCATCTCATGGCTCTGCATTGACAGTCCCCAGTCAGCCTCTCTGCGCCCAGAGCCAGGAACGAAGAATGGAGAAGGTTTGTGCGATGTGAATGTCCTCTGGACAGTCGCTTCAGACACAAAGATGAAATATTCCTACCTCTGACTGAGCAAACATCTGTGCACGCTCAGCAGTCTCTCATTTGTTTTCTCTTCCTTAGCAACGATGAGGAAATCACTTATACATTCTGAGCGGTCTGTCTTTTTTTAATACGTCGGGGAGGCCCTGATATGATTATACTGTATGATGGAGAGATCTATGGCCATCTCTGAGTGCCATGTGGGGTTGTGATGTTTGTTTGGTGTAATTCATATGAACATTATGCTGTTATGGGATCTGTATGGGGGAAACCTGCACTGAGGGAGTGACTCCAGCAATTCAACAGTTGCTGGATGTTTGGACACAGCGTGATATGATTTGCCTCATCATCTATTCAATTTGAAATACATTTAGATGAAATGATGAATGATTAGACTAACTGCATACATTGCACAATAGATCATTCAGAAAAAGTTTGTCATAATGTTGGCCCTAACTGGAAAGACATTTAGCATATGTCTAAATACTATGTTTACATCACCTTCGCTTTAAGTTTGGATTTACAGGAGAGGAAATGTAACTCACAGCATCTATTCTTAGTTCTTAGTTCTTAGTTAGCTATTAGATACTGGTATTGATTGGGCCCTGTTTTGGCCCACACCTGGTTCTGACTCGGGTGTAATCCAGTTCTAAGCTTCCTCACCTGAGTTTGTCGGCTACGAACACAACCCTGCGCTCGAGCAGCAGCGAGGCAAAGATGCGTACGATCTGAGGCACACTCAGGCAGCTGAACAGACTCTGCAGGTCGACATGCTCCAGACGACAGTCCGCTGGACGCTGCAGTTCCATCACCTTGGGCACACAGATATTCACAGACATATTAACACACACACACACACACACACACACACATGTAGTATGTATGTATGTGTGTGTGTGTGTGTGTGTGTGTGTGTGTGTGTGTGTGTGCGCGCACGCGCGCGTGTGTGTGTGTAAATGGAAGCATGTGTAATGGGGGTGTGAGTGTGGGTGTATGTGTGGTTTGTGAGGGCAATAATGGGTACGGTTAGAGGGCCTTGAGGAGAGGCTGGCTTTGCCGTGGGCTCAGTGTATTCTGCTGAAGTCGTGGGCAGAAGCCACAGTCACTCTCCCTAGGCCTGGGATGGAGGAGTGCAGAGGCTGGGCTCGGTTGAGCTTTTCTGTGTTCATTTACTACTCTGCTTTCTCTAAAGCTGTACACTAATGTTAACATAAACATCCTGTTATGCCACAATTAGCTACCTTTGATAGTCGAGCAGATTCGCTCAAAGTATTATGTTCAGACGTATGAGAACATATGTCTCATTAAATAAGCCTAATCATTAACGAGTGCATGAGTCTAGGTCACCGGCTACACTCTCTCGGATGTAACCTCTACTTCATGAGTCAATTCTATCTCACTTTACCAAATCACAAGGGAAGCCATGTTTAAATTACTAATAGGAAAAATCTAAGAATAACTGGGTCAGTTGTTCATTCATTTCTGGATTTATACTACAAATAAACGAGAGTTCCAGGTTTCGTCCGAACACTTACCTCATTTCCTGTTCCAGGCAGGAAGGTCTTGACTCGGATGGTCTTGCCAGGGGCTGGGAAGGGTGACTCCATCAAGCTTCTCATGAAAGGGTAGACCAGAGCAGCGGATATCTCCCTGCGTCTCTCCACCTCGTCTAAGATCTGACAGAACACCAGAGGTGAACATAGGCGAATGTTTGCGAACACTTTCAAAACAATTTCAGGAGTTATTTCTCCACAAACATGTTGGGAGTTGGACAGAGAGTTACCGTTGAGATTGAATGTTTGAACAAAATCATTCAAATGTATCTGTTCAGACAAACATGTTTTCCACGAACGTTCGCCTCTGTTCAGGGAATATGAACGAACTTCAGCATTTTCATAAACAACAAGAGCACGGCCAGCATCACAACGACCATTGTCATTAGATCACTGTGTAGTAATTATATAATTTGCCATCATCAGGACCACCAAAATCTTCATCTACATAATCATCACTGTGTTTATCATGGTTATGGCATTTTGCAGATGCCCTTTCTCCAAAGCAATCATGAATATACTGTAAATGTAAGCATCTTCATGAGTACAATAACCACCACCATCATCAACTTCATTAACATTTTCATCTTCATAGACATCAAACAAAAAAGCATAATCACCACCAAACATCATCTGCTTCATATCGTCATCTTCCATCTCCTCCTCCTCCTAATCATCATCATCATCATCAACATAGCATCCGACACCAGTAATCATTACTTGAGGTGAACGATAGCACCTTTGCATACACAACCAAACTGGTATCACCAATCAGTAGGCAAAATTTCAATTATTGAGTGCACTGCCACTCACATGAAGGACAGTTGTGAGGCCAGATATTGGCAGTATTTATTCCTCAAAAAAGCCTGAGTTTAACCTCCATGTTGTTTTGTTTTTAAAGATCACATTCCTCACATCACACACTTCCACTGCTCTTGGGAAAGAATGGCCTACCGACTTCTCAAATAAGCAGTGCTATGAAATCACTTCAGATGCTTTCAGATATCCTTGGTTATTAAAATGTTAGTAAACACAATGAGGGCTTATCATAAACTGACTAAGAACATCTGTGTTCTCTTCCGCTAAGCCAGCACTGTAGCAATAAACCCACTTTGCTGTTTTGCATTGTTTTGGCAAAGTCAACAATGCTTACAAAATAACCAGTTAAATACTTTTAATTTCATGATTCTTGAGACCACTGTCATAGATCTGATGTGAAGTTATGTATACAGATTTAGGGGGTCGAGAGTCTATTAAAAGGTACTTCACCATATATCTCTGTCCGTGTAGACATACTCTGGCTGGTAAGATAAATATGCTGTTCGAGTCTAAACTCCAATCTGGAGGTGCTTCTCCCTCTCCGCTCTCGTATGTAAACACATTCCCAGGGTGCAGAGGGGAGTGGGAAAGTCCCGTCCGGCCAGGCGGAGCAGAGCGGAGTCTGATCCCATCCAGGGCCCATCATTCCCACTCACAATCTGTCATTCCCGCAGTGGTCAGAGCAAAGCGGAGCAGGAATATTGATTCCACATGTGTGGGGGTGGGATGGGTGGTGGTGGAGTGTGTGTATGTGTGTGTGTGTGTGTGTGTGTGTAAGGGAGGGGTGATGGGGGGGGGGGGGGGGATTCACCTTGGAGAAGAGATCAAAACATCCCAGACGACTGATCACACAGTAAACTTCAGGCAATCGTGGAGCCGAACCACTGGGCTAGAGAGAGAATGGGAGAGAGAGAGAGAGAGAGAGAGAGAGAGGAAGAGAGAATAAAACAGAGAGGGAGAGACAAAAAAGAGGAAGTGAGGACAGTTATAGTTACAGAGTACAGGGGGATAGAAACAGCTCAAAGGGGATGATTAAACATGAACATACTGCAGTTATTCTCCCTCCTGCTGCCTTATCCTCACTCTCTCACTCCCACTCTTTCACCCCCTCTCTCACACTATCTATCCATCCATCTCTCTCTCTCTTGCTTTTCTCTCTCTCTCTCTCTCGCTCTCTCTCTCTCTTTCACACACACACACACACACAAACACACACACACAAATACACACATACAGACGCACAGATGCAAACATACAGTTCATATCAGTACCATTCCCTGGAAGCGGATGCTGGTAATAAACAACAGTCAGAGAGGCTTGATAAAAGCAGATGAATTACTATAGAGAGATCGTCTCTGTTTTCCTTTAGGGATTATAGGATGAGGCTCTCTCCCGATATCGCTAAAACAATATCCCTCCTCTCTAATCATGTGACCGCATCCGTAGTCACCACCCGCATATTTAGGCTCCGCGAAAAAAGCATACATGAGGCCACAGAAATAAACACGGGCCAACCCCACATGAGGGACTAGAAGCTCCCAACCACTCACCAGCAGACGTCTGCAGTACCCGAATCGCCTGCCGCCATCCTCACCCGTCAACATGAAGGAGAAACTCTCACTAAGGGGAACAGAAACAAATCTTAATCATGTAACAGTTAGCAGAACATATGATACTCTACAATAAATAGTATCTCTCTCTATGGTATATTGTAAGACAAAAATGCCACGATGAATGTATGTAATGTATCACTGGCCAAAGTCATCAAGCAATAATCTGTCAAATGGTTGTTTGCTGAAACGGAGTACCAAGTGATAGATGACAGTTATCAATCCCTCTCCACAGTCACCACATTTAATCCCATAATAACAACACAGTCACCAGTTTTAATCCCATAGTAACAACACAGTCACCACCTTTAATCGCACAGTAACAACACAGTCCCCACCATTAAATCCCATTGCAATGACACACTCACCACCTTTAATCCCATAAAGACAACACAGTCACCACCTTTAATCCCATAGTAACAATACAGTCACCACCTTTAATTCCATAGTAACAACACAGTCCCCACCTTTAATCCCATAGCAATAACACACTCACCACCTTGAATACCATAGCAACAACACAGTTCCCACCTTTAATCCTATAATAACAACACACTCACCATCTTTAATATCATGGCAACAACACACTCACCACCTTTAGTCCCAGTAACATGATCCCATAATAACAACACAGTCACCAGTTTTAATCCCATAGTAACAACACAGTCACCACCTTTAATCGCACAGTAACAACACAGTCCCCACCATTAAATCCCATTGCAATGACACACTCACCACCTTTAATCCCATAAAGACAACACAGTCACCACCTTTAATCCCATAGTAACAATACAGTCACCACCTTTAATTCCATAGTAACAACACAGTCCCCACCTTTAATCCCATAGCAACAACACACTCACCACCTTGAATACCATAGCAACAACACAGTTCCCACCTTTAATCCTATAATAACAACACACTCACCATCTTTAATATCATGGCAACAACACACTCACCACCTTTAGTCCCAGTAACAACACAGTCACAACCTTTAATCCCATAGCAACAACACAGTCACCACCTTTAATCCCGTAGTAACAACACACTCACTACCTTTAAAGGGACACCAGGCAAGCCTGATGCTTTTTCTCTATGAAACTCCCTCTCGCTCATTCTGAAGCTCTTTTCCTTTTTTTGCATCTTCCGTCAAGGGTTTTCGCTGCTTCTTCGCCGGCTCTGCCATTATACACACGTTTGCAACAAAAGCGTTTCGTTAGCCTGCCTCTGTGCTGTAAACTGCTCCTGCTTCGGTCGGCGGGTACGATACACTGAGCTTGCAAGCGGGATATTCTGCCTACAGGCAGTAGGGGCGGGCGAGAGAGTCTCCATTCGCCCTGTAATGAGTAATTTAACCATATACCGATTTACGAAGATGAGTAATTAACACAAAAACGTTGCCTGGTGTCCCTTTAATCCCATAGCAACAACACAGTCACCACCTTTAATCCCGTAATAACAACACAGTCACCACTTTCAATCCCATGGTAACAACGCAGGTAAGGTCATACATACACTTGCCCTATTTGCTGGGCTGGTCATATGTGGTCCCACCTGCGTAGCTGACCATAACTGCTGGTCATGTCCTACACATATGTAATGCTGGTCATACCTGCAGCTCTGATCGTAACCAATATACAGTATGCTGGTCATATCTGCTGGTCATACTGTACTCCACAGGTTGTGACTGTTACACTGGTCCAACATATACTGGTTGTAACTGGTATGCTGGCCATACCTGTTGTATTGGGAGACAGGGCACCAGTCCTTGGCATCTGGGAAGCAGAACTGGGGTATGGCTTTGAGTCGCTGCTCTGCTTCCCTCATCTGTTTGGTTGGACGATCCAGCTGTGGGGCATCATGGGAATTTTACTCTACAGAACCCTTTCATCTCTCACCTTCCATCCTCTTTCACCTACTTTCACAAACGTCTTGTCTTATTACTCCTCATGGGAAGGAATGAACACATTTTGTCATAGTCGGTATTGGGTTTGATACTGTCTAATATATTTGCACTACACTGAATATAGCTATTGTTTTATTATCATTAAAATTATTGGCAGGAGACATTTTATGTGAGAGTGTTTATTATGGCTATCCAACTAATTCATTGTGTTATTTATGATTGTTTGACTTGCTTGCTTGAATCCCTATGGTCCTCCTTCGGTGGCTTTCTTACATTGAAAGCTTAAAAAACAAAATAAATAAATAAATGCTGACTTGGCTAGTCATAACGATTCTTGTAGTAGTACTAGCAGAGAGGGTTGAAGCAGAAAGGGTTGAGGTTAGTAATCAAGGATCTTTGGTACTAGTTGTCATTATAGTAGCTGTTGTTCAGTGTATGTCTTATATGTCTTATATGATGTAATTGTTGCCACTGTAGCAGTTGTTGTGATATGATGCCTATAGTAGTAGTTATTCTAATAGATGCTATGACACAACACTGTGTACTGTAGTTGTTGTGACACAATGCAGTGTACCATAGTTGTGATACAGTGCTGTGTACCTTGGGGAACTGGTAGGAGACCTCTGGGGTGTAGGAGCTCTTCCCCGGCCTCTTCTTCAGCGACACGACCAGGAAGTGCTCAAAGAGCTCCCTCCTCTCCTGCCACTGCAGTAGCTGCAGCTCCAGAGTGCGGTAGCTGGGGGACCGCCGCAGCAGAGACTGCAGCCGCAACAGCCTCTGGATGTGCACTGCAAAAAGAGAGGGAGGGAGAAAGAGGGGGGAGAGAGAGAGAGAGAGAGAGGTGAAGGGAAATAGGGCAATAGAGAAAAGAGAAAGAGGAGGCAGAAAGACAGAGATGAGAGAGAGAGAGAGAGAGAGAGAGAGAATTATTTGAGAATGAGAAAGACAGGGCAAGAAAAAAAAAGGAGACATATATATCTCATAGCATGGAATTCATGAGTACAACAATAGCAGCTTTCTTTCAGGAGTGGCAGAGCTGGCTTTGACATTACACTCTAGTTGAAGTTTGAAGTTAGGAGGAGTGAGAGTGAATTGGGGAGAAAAAAAGAGAGAGAGAAGGTTGAGAGAGGGAAAGATGGAAACTGTGAGGGGGGGGGGGGGTGGCAAAAGGGACATACAGCGAAGGCCCAGACAGAGTAAGAGACAGCCACAGCTTCCACAAGTTCCTGGAAAAGAATCTAATGATGTGTAACATCTTTTTGCACTTACAGGTTAGTTTAGTTTTTCTTGATTTGCATGGAATCGTTTTGTTTTTCTTTAATTTTTGATTATTTTTCATTGTTATCACACATTGTGTGTGTGTGTGTGTGTGGACAAGTCTGTTTCTTTGTTCATTCTGTCTCCTACTCTGTACTTTGGCAATGGTGTACAAAATTATGGTCAAGCCCATAAAGAGAGACAGAGCGTGAGAGAAAAAAGGAAAGAAGGAAGGCAGAGGGAGAAAGAATGAAAGAGAGGGGGATGAAGGAGGAGAAACAAGAGAGTTGATGTAGAGGGCAAAGGAGGGTAAATGGTTTCATACAAAATGCTTCCACTAAACACACTGCCCACACAATTAGAGTTTTTGTCTTTTATTGTTTAGCATGATTTCGGTCCAGAGGACCATGATGCAATGCATGATTACTCACCATTAAAGCGGTCATCTGAGTCACTCTCACTCCCACTGTTATCTTCTGTAAACTCAGACAAAAAACAACAACAACAACACATACATATAATCAATAGACTACAAGGCGGAAGTGAGAACAGCACAGATAGAGATCAAAAGGGTCCCATAAAAGATGAATGCAAATATCGTTTACTCAACCACCATAAGAGTTAAAGAGGAGCTAAAAGAGTGCCATAAAGTGGTATGGTACGGATCGGTTGTTTTGGCAACCCTTCGAAAATTCTGACCTTGGAAACCCGAATAATTGTGTACTGTACTATACCGAACTGAACCGTACCACTCGGTGGAAACGAGCCACAAGTGAAGTCTACCCCTTCCCATACCTCTG
This sequence comes from Alosa pseudoharengus, assembly GCF_046254945.1. NCBI lineage: Eukaryota > Metazoa > Chordata > Actinopteri > Clupeiformes > Clupeidae > Alosa > Alosa pseudoharengus. Next base: position 34,565,216 of record NW_027468565.1, on the reverse strand, counting down.
ACGGAGGAGATGTCTGTGTTGGACACTGAGAGCTTCTTTAGTCTCCTCTTCCCTCTCTTGCTGCGGTAGATGGAGCCGATCCGCTGGACCAGCTGTGCATACAATCAGATGGACAGAAAGAGAGAATGAGTATGTGTTTATGAGGGGGAGACAGAGAGAGCAGGAGGGAGAGAGGGAATGAGAGGGAGAGAGAGAGAGAGAGCAGGGGGAGAGGGGGAGAGAGGGAGACAGAGAGAGAGAGAGAGCAGGAAGGACAGAGGGAATGAGAGGGAGAGAGGGAGACAGAGAGAGCAGGAGGGAGAGAGGGAATGAGAGGGAGAGAGGGAGAGAGAGAGCAGGGGGAGAGGGGGAGAGAGGGAGACAGAGAGAGAGAGAGCAGGAAGGAGAGAGGGAATGAGAGGGAGACAGAGAGAGCAGGAGGGAGAGAGGGAATGATAGGGAGAGAGGGAGACAGAGAGAGAGAGCAGGGGGAGAGAGGGAGAGAGAGAGAGCAGGACGGAGAGAGGGAATGATAGGGAGACAGAGAGAGAGCAGGAGGAGAGAGAGAGAGTAAAAGTGGGAAGAGTTAGAGTGAGAAAGAGACTGAGTGAACAGGGAGAGAGAGAGAGAAAAAAGATAGATAATAGGTGTGTGAGTGTGTCTGTGTGTATGTATGTGTGTGTGTGTGTGTGTATATACTGTGTGAGTGTGTGTGTGGGGGAGGGGGAGTGAACGAGAAAAAAAAAGAAGAAAGTATAAGAGTGAAATTGAGTGGGCTGAGGGAGAGTGAAAACGAGAGAGAATCTGTGTGTGTGTGTGTGTGTGTGTGTGTGTGTGTGTGTGTGTGTGTGTGTGTGTGTGTGTGTGTGTGTTAGTTACAGACAGAGCGGGGGGGAGAAAGGGAAACATAGAAACAGCAAGAGGAGTGAGAGAGTAGAGAGCAAAGGTGAACAAAAAGGCAGAGCAAGAGAGTGGACAGAGAGAGAGAGAGAGAATGAGTAAGTGCGTATATGATAGAGAGATAGGAAAAGGGGGAGAGGGAGAGAGTAAGAAAAGAGTGATAGAAGAGGGAGAGTGAGAGGCAGCTGTTCAGACTCAGTCTGGTTCACCATTGGGGAATATCAGTTCTTTTCACCCCTCA